>NW_006296625.1:6274343-6283888 GCF_000327345.1 Myotis davidii | reverse complement strand
GGGCGATGGGGGAGGTGGGGTGATTGGGGGGTGGGGCCATGCCAGTAGGCACCATCCCTTGATCAGCAGCCCAGTCGCCTCCTGCAGAGGGAGGCCAGTGGTGGCAGCAGCAGCAGCAGCAGGGTTATGGGGGCAGTGGCTTCCCCTAATTGGCCTGATTGCCTCCCACAGAAGGAGGCCAGTGGCAGGGTGATGGGGGTGGTGCAGTCACCTGATCGCCCACCTGCCTGGTCACCTCCTGCAGAGGGAGGCTGGCTGTGGCAGGGCAGCAGCAGCGGGGTGATGGGGGAGGCACCATCCCCTGACCACCTACCCGGTCGCCTCCTGCAGAGGAAGGCCAGACTGTGGCTTAGGCCATCAGTAGTGCAGGCAGCGCCAGGCCAGCCAAGGCGCATGCCAGTGGGGAGGAGGGGAGGGCAATGAGGGGGATGGGGGGAGGCAGCAGAGACCAGAGTCAGCAGAGGGGCGATGGGGGAGGTGGGGTGATTGGGGGGTGGGGCCATGCCAGTAGGCACCATCCCTTGATCAGCAGCCCAGTCGCCTCCTGCAGAGGGAGGCCAGTGGTGGCAGCAGCAGCAGCAGCAGGGTTATGGGGGCAGTGGCTTCCCCTAATTGGCCTGATTGCCTCCCACAGAAGGAGGCCAGTGGCAGGGTTCCCACAGAGGGAGGCCAGTGGCAGGGTGATGGGGGTGGTGCAGTCACCTGATCGCCCACCTGCCTGGTCACCTCCTGCAGAGGGAGGCTGGCTGTGGCAGGGCAGCAGCAGCGGGGTGATGGGGGAGGCACCATCCCCTGACCACCTACCCGGTCGCCTCCTGCAGAGGAAGGCCAGACTGTGGCTTAGGCCATCAGTAGTGCATCCCCTGAGGGCTCCTGGACAGTGAGAGGGCACAGACAGGGCTAAAGGACAACCCCTCCCCACAGTGCACGAATTTTTGTGCACTGGGCCTCTAGTGTGTAAAATAAAAACACACCCTGAACCTGACATACCAAAGTCTTATTTGACTAAAGCACACACATGCTCTATCGAGGACAAATTTTGCATATGGCATGTGGAATCTGTCTCAAACATAAATGAAAGAATGTGTGGTACTCAACATAAAAATCACACACACCCTAAAATCAACTACCTTTAATTGCTCTCTTCTACTCAATGCTTCCCTAGAATTCTCCAAATTCTAACTTTTGCTCCTATTCAAGGGATCTCCTTGCCTAAAGAGTTTAAAATTGCCATTTGGTATGGAATGTGTTGATGAGGTTATACCAGTCAATTTTAAGTCTTCAAAGCACTCCTATTATTTTGTTCTATCAAAGGAAAAGGAAGGAGAAAAGCAGTTTAATGGTACTAAACCCACACTCACCTAGATTATCTGGAATACAATAGAATTCTATCTACCTCTTTCATAGCATTGTCCTTACTCATACAATTCCTTTTTATATTAAGTAGTATTCAGCTTTACAGTATTATGTCAGTAACCCCCAATACTTCAAATTCTCCCTCTTGATGGAATTTAAAACACTGCTCCACAGTTAGAGAACATTGGTAAAATGCCAACACGGACAGTCTCATTTCAAAGTGTAGGCTGCCACCTACTGACTGACTGTGATTCGTTCCCACTCCACACTCCACCTTCCCCAGAGAGCTAATCAATCCCTCATAAAACATTGTCTTTGCTGTCATTTAATGCTGTCTTCGCTATGTCATTTCGTACAATGCATTCAATATATCAATATAATATTTTAATTAATTAACTTTGGGGAAAAACCACTAAGCAGACATATTTCCATATAACTGAAAATTCCCACTCAAAAGGGCAGAGGAGTATTTTTAAAGGGCAAGTGATACTTTTTAATATGCAGAAAGCATTTTTAATAACATATTGCTCTTCTTAACTTCGTTTATTCTTCACTTCCAACACTGAAGCTCACCTCCTCTCATTAGAGACAGCAGTTGTGACTTCATCGTTCCTATGAATCAACCTGGAATCATAGTCCTAAAGCTGTTATGAAAATTCACAGCAGTTGTTGACAATAAAGCTAAGAGAGCCATTCATTAGCTCAGCCCCTTGTCATATAAACATAAATCTGCAGTGCCCTCTACAAGCAGTGGACTTAGTTTCTCCCTTTTTTTAACCAATTTTTTAAGAAAGAGAATCAGACCAACAAAAAATCATTAAAGGAAGATAAACAAATCCCCTTTTTGAGGCCATAGGCCATTGTCTCAATATTCACCAACACTATGTTAAGAGCTAGGAATACACAAACAATTTAAATACCTGCTGCCTTTAAGAAATTGTCTGGTGCACAGATTTGGTGGAAAGACAATTACAACATAACTTGCAAGATGTAAAATCTGAGCAGTCATTAAGTAGTGTCTTGGTCTACTTGAGGGTCAGAGGACCCATCTCAACATGAAATAGAATTTACCAGGTAATCAGATGAGAGAGAGGAATTCAAATGGCAT
Organism: Myotis davidii; assembly: GCF_000327345.1. NCBI lineage: Eukaryota > Metazoa > Chordata > Mammalia > Chiroptera > Vespertilionidae > Myotis > Myotis davidii. The sequence continues at coordinate 6,281,424 of NW_006296625.1, read as the reverse complement.
GCGAAAAGGAAGAGAGATGAAAAGAAACAGGGGCTTAGGGAATATTAGTAATATTGACTGCATCTGCAGTCAGGTAGGTAAGTAGGGGAAGATCACAAAGTCTTTTATATATCCCACCAAGAAATGTATGTTTCAGAATGATCACACTGGCAAGAAGGTAGGGGATTAGAGAGAGCGTAATTACTAAGAAAAATGAAACTGTCCAAGCAGAAATGATTAAGAATCTAAAGTGAGGCTCCAGGGCAGTGAGAATGGAAAAAAAGAGACTATTTTCAAGACAAACTATGAAGATAAAAGTGTAGGTAGGACTTGACTGGATGTAGGGAATGCAAAAAAAGGAAGAGACTAGGATCTCCCTGGTTTCTGGCTTAGGTAACCAAATAGATGGTGGTAGATTCACTTACATAGAAAATGTACTGGGAGGCATGAGTCTGCTGGTTAGAGACAATAAATTCAACTAAATTTGAAAATATGAGTTTGAAAATGCTGAATTGGAAGTGACTGGAATGCTGAGGTGATGATGTGCAGTGATACATAAAGTATTGAATATACAGATCTGAAGTGAAGCTCAGGCTAGAGGTCTAGACTAGAGATGGAAATTCCGAAGTTGCTAGTGCATGACCTGAAAGTGGCATGGATGAAATGCCCCAGTCAGAATGGATACAGTAAGAAGAGGAGCCGCAAGGATGAAAACCTGAGCAGAGAGCCACGAGAAGACTTATCAGCTTGAACAAGCATATGACAGGCTACCACACACGGGCTCAGGGAAGATGGAACAGTGAAGGCTAGAAATTGCTCAGCAATATAACTACACAGATACAGACAAGACAATAATTCTGAGAAAAATAAGAGGTAACAGAAAAAAGACAAATATGAAGCCATGGGCATGAGTCTACAAGAACTGAGCAAGGCTGCTGAGGACTGGACATTGTGGGCCTCACTCATTCACAGGGTCACCAGAAGTTACAAAAATGTTTTTCAACTTCTGGTTCTCAGTTCCACATGCAAGAATCTCAGAAGTTGACACTTTGTCCTAACAAGAAGGTAAATAGACTGAAAAATCTTCTTAGACCCATAAGAGAGGGGAGGACACAGAGCAGACCACAGCCCCCAAGATGAGAGTGACAGACACTTGATCACAGGGAATCTCAACTTACAGGAGCAGAGACCCAGGAGCTGAAACCACCGCAGGAACCAGTGCCCGAGTAGGAAAATCTGAACTGTAACTGCCTAATTGTTGGAGGCTCAGTGTAGACAAGTCTGAGAGTTAAAAACGCCAAGAGACTCCGTCAATGGGGAGGCCCCACTGAGAGGTTTACCTCCAGGAGCTGGACTAGGTTCCCACAGTAAATACAGGAGAAAAAATCCCCTGCTGGAAGCAGACAAGAACAATTTTGAAACACAGTAGACTACAGCGGTTCTGAACCTGTGGGTCGCGACCCCTTTGGCAGTCGAACGACCCTTTCACAGGGGTCGCCTAAGACCATCCTGCATAACAGATATTTACATTACGAATCATAACAGTACTAACATTACAGTTATGAAGTAGCAACGGAAATAATTTTATGGTTGGGTCACAACATAAGGAACTATATTTAAAGGGACAGAAGGTTGAAAACCACTGCACTAGAGCACTCCCTTATTTTTTTTAACCTCATTAAAGGAGGATATGTTTTTATTGATTTTTAGAGAGAGAAGGAAGAGAGAAACATCCATCAATTGCCTCCCATATGTGCCCTGACCAGGGCTCAAACCGGAAACCTTTTGGTGTATGGGATGACACTTCAACCAACTAAGCCACCCAGCCAGGGCCAAGCACCACCTTCTTAAGAAGGTCTGCCTTCAGGTGATACTAGTTAACCAGCACCCTGGCTGCTGGATTATCAGAGCTAACTGACCTGTGGGAAGGAAAATAAGCAACTCTAACCCACTCTAGCCATCCTGTCTCACCTGCGAGGTGGGGGAAAAATTAAGAAACTCTTGTAAAGTTCATAGTCCACAGGCACAGGTTCACCGAAAGAGTGAGGACTTACTCATAGACTATAGCAGTGGTCGCCAACCGGTGGTCCGCGGACCACTGATAATATGTAAGGTCCGAAAGGTTGGCGACTGCTGGACTATAGAATGCTTCCCCTCCCTGCCCCAATTCTTCACCACGTCCTTAAAGGCCTACTTACAATAGTTCCTTTTACCCAGTAAATCGCCTTGCTATATATCAAGAAAAATTATGAGGCATCACAAAAGGCAAAAAAGAAACAATTAGAAGAGACAGAGCAAGCATCAGAACTAGACACTGTAGGGATAATAGAATTATCAGACCAGAACTTAAAACAACTATGGTTAATTTAATAATGCTAAAGGCTCTAAAAGATAAAACAGACAGCATACAAGAACAGACGGGCAATGTAAGCAGAGATGAAGATCCTAAGAAAAAAAACAAAAGTGTAATTCGGTGTTTTAAATATTAGTTAATACATGCAAATATATTTAAATACAGTTTAGAAGTGTACAAACTAAGCTATGTACAGTGGTTTTCTTGAGGTTGTCTCTGGAAGTATGGACAATTTTTTCCATCTTCTTTATACTTTTCTATATTTCCCAAATTGTCTACAGTGCATATGCATTACATTTTTGAATCAAATGTATAAAGGCTTTTACTTTTTTTAAGATCTAAAGTTTATAGGTGTCAAAATTAGCTGGAACTAACTGAAATAGTTTGAGATAGTTGAGACTGGCCCAACCATGTCAAACTTTAAACAGCTGTTAGAAACAGACAACTAGGGAAAAACAGAGGGACAGGACCCAGGAAGTCAACCTGCTATTAAAGAGAAGAGAGAACAACTGGTAAGTGATGTGGAATAAGCTATGGTTTCTTGAATTCAGAGAAGAATGGAATAAGAAGAAACAACAATTAGAAAAAAATATCTTAGAGACCCTCACCCTTTACTCTGCTAGCACACAGGAGCCTTACAGGGCATTGTCAATGGTAAGAAGAAAGATAGATGTCAACTCTCCCACCCCATCTTAACTGCTTTGCCAGATTAGATAAAACCGAGAGAGGAAATAAATGGTCAAAGGTATCCCTCACAGTAGGTGCTGGTGAAACATTCCTCACTTAAAAAGTCAGGAGTGGGAAGGCTAGGATGGGCCACAATGCATTCTGAGAGTCTAAGTCAAATGAAATGAATGAAAGCAAGAGGCAGAAATCAATCACATGATAACAAAAGACACCCATCAGCTGGGATGAAAGGTAATGTAATGGTTCATTTTATGTATCCACTTGGTTAGGCAATGGTGCCCAGTTGTTTGATCAAATGTCAGTCTATATATTGCTGTGAAGGTATTTTTTAGATGTGATTAACATTTAAGTCAGACTTTAAGTAAAGAGGATTACCCCTCATAATGTGGCTGGACCTCATCCAATCACTTGAAGGCCTTAGGAGAAAAGACTGTGATTTCCCACAGAAAAAGAAATTTGGCCTGGAGACTGCAATATAGAAACCTGGGTTTCCAGCTTGTTGGCTTGCCCTACAGATTTCAGACTTGCCAGTCCCACAATTGTTTGTAAATCTCTCTATTACTCATTCTCTCTCTCTCTCTCTCTCTCTCTCTCTCTCTCTCTCTCAATATATAGATCTATCTATCCATATAGAAAGCTAGATACACATATATATATACACACATATATATATACACACACACACACATATACACACCGAAGTATAGACATATCCTAATACTTCTATTTCCTGAATAACCCTGACTAACACAGGTAATAAAAGATGAACTCTAGCCCTAACCGGTTTGGCTCAGTGGATAGAGCATCGGCCGGCAGACTGAAAGGTCCCAGGTTCAATTCCAGTCAAGGGCATGTACCTTGGTTGCGGGCACATCCCCAGTAGGGGGTGTGTGCAGGAGGCAGCTGATCGATGTTTCTTTCTTATCAATGTTTCTAACTCTCTATCCCTCTCCCATCCTCTCTGTAAAAAATCAATAAAAATATATTTTAAAAAAAATGATGAACTTTGTTAACAGATACTAATAGGGCAGAATCTTAAACTAGAGGCAATGGAATTGAACTTGGCTAAGGCAGGCAGCAATAATATCAAAGATTCCTGGACATATGAATGAGGTGATAAGCAATATGTTTAATGAAGATTATTTTGAAATCTATAATATGTGCAACATGAACCAGATCAAAGGGATGCTACATTTGGAGAAATCTAGGCCAAAGGATTCAATGGATGGCTATGGAAATGAAAAAGAAACCCATTCATATAATAAGGATATAGCAATAATATAACAGGTATATTTTATATTCTCAAGATCTTTAAGTAAAAGTTCTACAGGAATACTGTTCATATATAAAGATATTAACTTACCATACTTGTCTCGCAAGCCAACGGTACATCTAAAGACTCCACCAAAGGCAACATCTTCACCGAATATTACTGAAAAACAATGTTTAAAGAACATGTTTTATTTAATAATCCCTAAGTAATAGTAACAATGATAAGTAATATAAACAGAAAACAAGACAATAAATTTAAAAAAAAACAACCAGAAAACAGATCTGTACCATAGATCCAAGTCAAAGTTTCTCAATTGTAACATTATGGACATTTTGGACTGGATAATTCTTTTGCTGTAGCAGCCTGCTCTGTGCATTGTAGACATACAGAAGCATATCATATTTCTGATCTCTACCCAGTGGATGACAGTTGCCCCCAAACACACAGCTGTAATAGCCAAAATCTCTCTAGGCAATGTAACATATAAAAGGAGGAAGAGGGGTCAAAATCTCTCCAGTTATGAAAGAACCACTGATCTAAAATCTCATCTTGTTTTACCATGAAGAAATTGAGGCCATCTAAGTAGTAAAGTAACTTGCTAAGTCAAAAAGCAAGAGGCAGAACCATGACTCACACTCCAGGCTTCTGAATCCCTGGACAGTGGTTTTTTATACATGTTACTAGAGGCCCAGTGCACAACATTCATGCATGGGAGGGGGGGCTTCCTCAGCCTGGCCTGCATCCTCTCGCAAACCTTTCGGGGGATGTCCAACTGCCGGTTTAGGCCTGATCCCGCACATTGATCAGGCCTAAACCGACAGTTGGACATCCCTCTCACAATCTGGGACAGCTGGCTCCTAACTGCTTTGCTTACCTGCCTGATCACCCCTAACTGCTTGCCTGGCTGCTTGTTTCACCCCTAAAACTCAAACTTTTTCTTTTTAATATTTATATTTCTTCTTTATTTTTTATTTTAAAAGTCAAGCTTCTTGAGAACATGAGGCGTTTAACATTATTCCATATTCCTTACAAAGAGCTAAGCATGGTAAACAGCAAACACTTAATACTTATGGGCTTCTATACGAACACTTTCCAGCCAGGAGGGTTTTGATAGGCAGTCTCCAAAAATGTGAACTGGAAAATCTAAAAGTAGAGTGCTCAGATTTCAGGCATCAGGTGCTATTAAGAGGATTTCTATCCCAATTAAACTCCAATTCTGAGCTCTCAACAATCTGGACAAACCGCCCTTCACTATCTCCAAAGTTTCTTATTCGTCACTATCCCATTTTCCGACGCTTCAAACCAAGGTAACAAACGAAACCTTTAATTTTGATCTTCCTCCCGCAAGGGAACAGCAAACCTCAATTGAAATAATTTCCCACCACAAGTCATGTCCAAATACTTCGAGACTGAGGACTACAAGGCTGACTACGTATATGCGCAGTAACAGGCTCATGTTCTAGTGGTAGGCGCCCAGGTGTCCTCCACAATCCCACGATCCTCTGGTCGCATACTTCTGATTTTTCTAGTTCCTCCTTAAGTGGTGTTTCCTTCACTCGCATTACCACATCCCGGGCCTCTGCCTCTGCCTGCCTGCCTGATTGCCCTAACCACTCGCCTACCTGTCTGATCGCCCCAAACTGCTCCCTGGGGGGGCAGGGCCAGCCTGGGTGAGGGGCCATGGTGTTCTGCACTTTCCAACCAGGAATGTTTTAATAGGCAATCTCCAAAAACTTGAACTGAAAAACCTAAAAGTAGAGTGCTCAGATTTCAGGCATCAGGTGCTATTAGCAGGATTTCTATCCCAATTAAACTCCAATTCTGAGCTCTCAACAATCTGGACAAACCGCCCTTCACTATCTCCAAAGTTTCTTATTCGTCACTATCCCATTTTCCGACGCTTCAAACCAAGGTAACAAACGAAACCTTTAATTTTGATCTTCCTCCCGCAAGGGAACAGCAAACCTCAATTGAAATAACTTCCCACCACAAGTCATGTCCAAATACTTCGAGACTGAGGACTACAAGGCTGACTACGTATATGCACAGTAACAGGCTCATGTTCTAGTGGTAGGCGCCCAGGTGTCCTCCACAATCCCACGATCCTCTGGTCGCATACTTCTGATTTTTCTAGTTCCTCCTTAAGTGGTGTTTCCTTCACTCGCATTACCACATCCCGGGCCTCTGGTTGGAGAGGATTTTTCTGTTCTTTGACATTGATAACTGTTTACTATTTGGAATCAGTGAACTTTCAGGAGTACTGCCACTGCCATGAACATGTGGGTCTCAAGCGCACTCATAAAGAAGCACCCATTCAGTCCACAGCTGGCACTGTCCAGGTTCTCAATGAGAAAGGTACTGTGCTGAGCCATTTTCCAATCGGATCTTCTTCTTCCTTCCCCAGCACACTCCAAACCTACTCCAGGCCAACAACCCCAACCCTGCAGACCCTTAAGACCTTCCCCCCATTTCTTCAACTTTCCCCCATCAAACTCACACCCTATCACTTTGCCTAGGGGTGGCCCTAACCACTCCCTGGGGGGCGGGACCAGCATGGGCGATGGCCATGGTGTTCTGGTCTCTGGTCGTTCTGGTCATTCCACAGTTTCAGTCACTGAGCTTTTATTATATAGGACTAGAGGCGCGGTGCACAAAAATTTGTGCACTCGGGGGGAAGGGGGAGTCCCTCAGACCGGCCTGTGCCCTCTCGCAGTCTGGGACCCCTCAGGAGATAACGACCTGCTGGCTTAGGCCCGCTCCCAGGTTGCAGAGGGCAGGCCAAATCCCTA
>NW_006296625.1:6257948-6273128 GCF_000327345.1 Myotis davidii | reverse complement strand
GGAACATTGAAGTCCTCCATCACTGAAGCAAGCAAGCCTCATGTTCACTTCAAGCTGCCTGGCTGCCAGCTGCCATCTTGGCTGGCAGTTAATTTACATATCACCCTGATTAGCCAATGGGAAGGGTAGCGGAAGTATGGCTAATTACCATGTTTCTCTTTTATTAGATAGGATATTATACAATGAAAGTCATCAATCAAAAGAGCTGAAAGCAAAACATTCTAACTGACAAAACAGTCAGTTATCTGACTGTGACTTAGACTGTATGAAACAGAAAGGAGACAAGTAAGTGGGACATACTGAGCAAGAAAAAAAATACCGTATTTGCCGGCTTATAAGATGACTGGGCGTATAAGACGACCCCCTAACATTTCCACTCAAAATACAGAGTTTGTTATATACTCGCCGTATAAGACTACCCCCTCTTCCGCACACCTTCCACACACCAAATAAAAGGTAAAACAATATCAGATTTGATTTTAACATTTTAATTTATATTCAAATCCTGATGACATGCAGGAAAACTGTCACAAGGCTGTATGTAATCAAACATATACATAAAACAGTGCAAGTTTATTACCGGTAAACATACCGGTAATTCACTAAAGAAAACACACTCTATAGACTGGTACCGTAGATGCCTCTCAGGAACACAGGCAAGCAGCCCACAACCTAGAGGGACTGTCAATGATAGAAGTAAGATAACAAATAGAGGGAGAGAGCAAGTGCCGGGCAAGTCCCTAGCAAGTTTGCTGGCATGACAGTTTCACCTTAAAAGCCTTCAAACTCCTCTTCATCATCTGATATTAAAAGTTCATCAACAACATCTTGGTGCCATGATAGGGATGATAGGGGTTTGACTGGTCGACATTTTCTATGCTGTACTGTACAATGGGGCAGTATTGTGGTTGGCTGTTGGCTGTATACAAAGCCTGATTTGATTGGTCCCTGCTCCCTGTTTGCCCGCCCTGTCACTATAGCAGTCTGGTCCACCCTTGCATCAGCATCTCCCTGGGACCTCACTAGTGCGCAAGTGCGAGCTCTTCAACATTCTAACAGGCACCATGATAGCGCAAAATTGCGAATCTTCAATGCATATGTAAAGAAATATACGGTAACCCGAATTTACCACACTCGCAAAATCGCACACAGCCAACCATACACCCAGTATGGTATCGCGATTCGCGATTTTGCGCTATCATACTGGGTGTATGGTCGGCTGTGTGCGATTTTGCGAGGGTGGTAAAATCGCATAACAGCAAAATCGCATAACAGCCGAGCATACACCCAGCAGCGCTGCTGATGCCTGAACGGTATGTGGAATGAAGTGGGCGGGCATCGGGAGGCCACTATGGCACGGGGCAAGCACTATGGGCAGTCTATCTGAAGTGTACCTGGCGTATAAGACGACCCCCCACTTGGAGGCATATTTTTCAGGGCCAAAAAATCGTCTTATACGCCGGCAAATACGGTAATATAGGTACAAATTGAGAGGAGCTTGAGTAAGTCAAAGAAAATAATGAGAATTCATAGAGCTAACTTCTAGTCATATAATGCACCTAACCATACTTGTGGACCTCAGGAAAATAACACCTTTCTCTACTCATCTAGATTAATTGTTCTCAGACAGCATTCAAAACAAAATAAGATCCATCAATGGAAAAATATCCTTGGGTGAATATTAACAAAACAAAACAAAAAAAAAAGATCCGACAATTTAACTCTTACTTCCTCCTAAAAAATGTGTTTGTCATGTGATCTTAAAACTAGGGATTCTCAAGTAGAAGTCCAAGGTATAAGGTACAGCCAATCAAATTTAGAAAACATACAGCAGGAGGACAACTTTTTTATATTAACAATTTAACTTGATAAGATTACTTTTAAAATTATTCCTCACCCTAACTGGTTTGGCTCAGTGGATAGAGCATCAGCCTGCGGACTGAAGGGTCCCAGGTTCAATTCCAGTCAAGGGCATGTACCTTGGTTGTGGGCACATCCCCAGTAGGGGGTGTGCAGGAGGCAGCCAATTGATGTTTCTCTCTCATCGATGTTTCTAACTCTCTATCCTTCTCCTTTCCCCTCTATAAAAAAAAATCAATAAAATATATTTTAAAAAATAAATAAAGTTATTCCTCAAAAAAAAAATCTTGTCCCAGCCCGCATGGCTCAGTGATGAACCAGGAGGTCAAGGTGTGATTCCCAGTCAGGGGACATGCCTGGGTCAATCCCCAGTGGGGGTGGGGGTGTGTAGGAGGCAGCCAATTGGTGATTCTCTCTCATCATTGATGTTTCTGTCTCTCCCTCTCCTTTCCTCTTGAAATCAATAAAAATATATTTTTAAAAAATTGTGAATGAAAATGTAACCTAAAGGAAAGCACAAAATCAAATCTTGATTTTATAAATAGACTAGAGACCCGGTGCACAAATCTGTGCATCAGTGGGGTCCCCTCGGCCTGGCCTGCGGGATCGGGCTGAAACTGGCTCTCCAACATCCCCCAAGGAGTCCCGGATTTTGAGAGGGTGCAGGCCAGGCCGAGGGACCCCACTGGTGCATGATCAGGGACGGGGAGGGACGCGGGAGGTTGGCCAGCAGGTAAGGGACCAGAGGAGGACTCCAGGGTGTGTCCAGCCCATCTCGCTCAGTCCCAATCTGCCGGACCCCAGCAACAAGCTAACCTACTGGTCGGAGCATCTGCCCCCTGGTGGTCAGTGCACGTCAGAGCAAGCAGTTGAGCGGCCTTAGCATATCATTAGCATAGTACGCTTTGACTGGTTGACCAGACACTTAGCATATTAGGCTTTTATTATATAGGAAGGATGGCTGAACAAAGTGGTACTTTCCAGTTTTTCTATATGCTAGAGAAACAGGAGTGCAGAGTAGGTATTAATCAAGAAGGTGTTAGTATAGTATCGGAACCATACATACTATGAGAGAAAGTTAATTTGATGATGTTAGAGATAAATGAGAACTAATTCATAATGAGTAGATTAAAATGGGTTAATATCATGATTAGACTATTGGACCTTAACCATTTGGTCAGGTGTTTTATAAATTTCAGGTACATATAACGTTAACCATTGACCTCCAGACAAATATTTCCAGTAAATCTTCAATTCTGAAGCAACACAGCAACCACAAGCAAACACAAAGGAAGTTTACCTGCAGTAGGATCTTTGGCCAATGAGTTATCCAAAGCACTTGTTATTGCCTGAAAAAGGTTCATTTTCTGAGTTTGTCCTGTAAAAATAAAAATTTTAAATTACATTTCATACATAGTAAAATATATAAAAATAACTCATTTCTTAATAGTTGGTTACAACTTGATTAAAATCAAGGTAGAAAGGAAGGTAGAGAACACATTACATTAATTTATTGGATTATTTAAAATGATGGTAGCTCTATAGAAGATAAAAAAGCAACACAGACTTCAAGAGGGCTGTTGAAGAGGCAAAATTTACACATATTAAACAATTAAAAAACAAGTATAAAAAAAGGAAGAAGGCATATAATCAAGTGACCGAATGTGTGTAGAAAATAAATAAAGGCTAAGCAAAGTCAGGAAAGTTTGCCAGCCAGAGTGAGCGTGGCCTGGGAAGGTGCCCTAAGGGGTGTTGGGAACATAAGCCATAGGAATGCACATGCCCACAGAGGCATGTGTTAATTATGCCAATGAAAGCAAATGGTCATGGGCCATAAAAAAAATAAGGAACACTAACAAAAAACTTTAGTACCCAGAACTGCTGGTGTTTGGAGAATATAGAATCCCAGGCCTAAACAAACCACACTTGGTTCTTCCTTTTATCTTATTGCTCCAGTCAGAATCTCTGCAAGCCAACCTCCATCTCCCTAAATGGGTTAAATGGATCAGTACATGTAAAGCACAAAGAACAATACCTGACACAGTGAGTGCTGAATAAATATTAGTTATTTATTATTAGATTCTGGACTTTGTCCATGTCCTTCATCTTGGCCTGGGCATTATTCTGAAGGGTACAAAGCTTTATTTGATAAAGTTCCAAATGTTGAAATTCAAAAACATGATGACTTCAGAGCTATGACTTAGGCCTTGATGCTGCCCAGTGACCATAGTCATCCTATAACTTTGGGTCCACTCCTCTCCAAAACCACTCACTATTCAGAGCAGAGAATGGCTTCTGCCTAAATCTTCTCTGACCCACAGGCCCAGTCTTCATTTTAGTGCCCATCTATGCACTGGTGCTCACTTTAGCCCATAGCCATGCTGATATCAAATCCCTTCAACACCTGTTGCCTACCCTGACTACTGCCCCATCTAATCTCTGTGCTCCTCAGTAGCCTGGTGTGTTCCAAAATCCAGGTTCTAATGCCCACATTGGGACACAACAGCTACTGCTATTGCCTTCAACCCTCTAGGCACTGATCACTCTTTTTTTTTTTCTAGAAAAAATTTTTTCCATGGCTGGCTCTCATCTATGACATCTTGAATTTTCCATTATCTACTGACACACAGCCTACTGTTTCTCTATCTAATCTAACCCCATCAACACCGCTTCGTGCAGGTCTTGTTGATCCCCAATCAGATCTTCCCTGCTGCCCTCCTGGCCAGAATAAAGACCTGTTTCTACTCTTATTTTTGATAGAGATAACAGGAATTTATTAAAGAAAATATTGTTATATCAACTATGTCAAAGAAAAAACAATCACACCACATGTCCATAATTTATTTTTCTTCAGGCTAAGGCTATATCATTTAATAGATACTTTCCTTAAAGTATCTATTAATGCAGGACACTAATAATTAAGTATTTATTAGTGTCCTGCACCAGATAATAATAGTTTAGGTTAAATTTTTTTCCCAACAACCATGGCATTCCCACTCTTTCTCCTATTTCATACATTTCCTAAAGCAAGATTTTTATTTGTCAATTAGGATTTTCATAGGTAATACCTAGGAAGATGAAAAATGCCTAAACATCTACGCTGCTATTTATTTCAAGTCCGCTAACCATTAAAATTAATATTGAATGTTTCATTGCTGCTCAGCAAATTTCCAGTGGGAAGAAAGCAAAGATTTTAATAGTAAAAATCATACCAAGGAAATTTAGAAAGTATTGCTTGATAGCCACAAAGAATTTACTCATCTTATATGAAAATAATTTACAAGGTTATTTAAAGGTTATATTTCCATGTAAGCACATAAACTTTCACTCCTGAATACTTTTTTCAAATAAATTCAAAATTTTAGGGTTTTGGATTAACTGCTATTCTACCAGATGCTTTTAAAAGTTTTAAATGTCAATATTTTACTGATTTTTGAGAGAGAGAGAGAGAGAGATTTGTTGTTCCACTTATTTATGCATTCACTGGTTGATCCTTGTATGTGCCCTGACTGAGGACTGAATCCACAACCTTGGAGCATTGGGACATTCTAAACACAGAGCTACCTGGCCAGGACAGACAATTTAAAAAAATTTTTAAGTAACTTATTTTTACAGTTGTACAATATTATATTAGTTTCAGGTGTTCAACCCAGTGATTAAACATCTATATAACTGAAGAGTGATCACCCCAATATTTCTAGTACCCACCTGGCACCATACATCGTTATTAAAATATTATTGACTATATGTTACATCCCCATGATTATTTTATAGCAACCAATTTGAACTTCTTAATCCCTTCATCTTTTCCACCCATCTGTTCCAACATCCCTGCCACCTGGCAACTATCAACATGTTACTAAATGACAATTTTTAATACAGCAACATCTACTTTCAATTCTTTTTAAAGTTGTAGTATGTTTTGTGGATGGCTCAGGAAGAAATGACAAGTTATTCACAGGTAAGATCATTTTAAATATCTAATTTCCTTATAACTACTTATTCTCCTACTGGTGGCCCAGTGCATGATTTGTGCACATTGAAAGGAAAATAATTAGAAGAAATATTTTAATATTGCTATTTGCCCTTTCTCTGTAATGCGACAGTGGTTACCACCTGCGGGGTGATCGGCGGGGCAATCATCAGGCTCCCATCTGGCTCCCTCAGTGCCTGGGAGACGGGCAGTGGCCCCACCTTCCTCCCCCTCCCTTCCCCACCCCGCTGGTTGATGTCTGTGGGGCAATCAGCAGGATGATCGGGCCCCGCTCGCACGCTCCTTGGCCTGGCACTGCCCGGTCACCTGCTCCACCATCCTGCCACAGTCCCACTCTCATTGGGGCCCATTAAGGCCGGCAGCACCTCCACAGCCACCTGCTGCCCTCGCCTCTTCACCAACGCCTTTAATATTGCTATTTGCCCTTTCTCTGTAATGCGACAGTGGTTACCACCTGCGGGGTGATCGGCGGGGCAATCATCAGGCTCCCATCTGTCGCCATGTTCTGTGCCACCACCTGGTGGTCAGCGCACATCATAGCAAGCGCTTAAACTCCCAGTTGAATTCACAGTCAAAGGGACAATTTGCATATTAGGCTTTTATTATATAGGATAGGGCATATCAAAGACCATTGATAAAATATGCCTGTGTTCCCCCATAATAAGATAAATGCACCTGTAGCACATCTAACCAAAGTTGTGCCGCTGGCAAGACATTTCAAAAGAAAAAAGGCCTGGCTGGCATAGCTTAGTGAATGAGCATCATCCTATGAACCAGGAGGTCACAGTTGGATTCCCAGTCAAAGCATATGCCCAGGTTGTGGGCTCATTCCCTCGTGTCAACCATGCAGGTGGCAACCGATCAATGATTCTTCCTCATCATAGATGTTTCTATCTCTGTCTCCCTCTTCATTCCTCTGAAATAAATTTAAAAAAAGAAAGGTGGTCTATGAACACCACTAAAACTGTTATTCACAGCATCATAAATAATGATCATCACTGCTACAAAGATAAGTGGCATGTGGGCGGAATGGAAGGGACACAATAGAACATAAGCTCTAAAAGGTCAGGGATTCTTATTTACCTTTGACCAGAGCTATATGCTGTGTTTACAATAATGTCTGACATGTAGTCGATGACTGAACAAATAAATACAAGCAGCTATTTCCATAAAGACAAAATATACACAAAGCAAATTGTTAAACAACCACTTAAAGAGGTGGGAATGAAGTAGGGGAAAAAAATCTACCAATGTCACAATTCAAAGACTGCAGGAAAGTTGGGGAGAAGGGATATTGCTATAACAGGATGATGGAGTATTCAATTATTTTGAACTAGAGGCCCGGTGCATGAAATTTGCCCCCAAAGGCAGGAACCATAAAGAAAAAACTGCTAGAGTAGATATCTTAAAATTAATCTCTGCTGGACATGGCACCATGCCGCTTCCAGCACCAGATACCATTCCCCTGCTGGTCTGGTCCCTCCCAACTGCCCTCCCCTGCTGTCATGATCCCCTCCCCCAACTGCCCTCCCCTGCCGGCCATCTTGTGGCAGCCATCTTGGACCACATGGGGGAGGTCATCTTGTGTGTTGGAGTGATGGTTAATTTGCATATTATCTTTTTATTAGATAGGATACCTTCAGTAGGCAGTAGTGTTGAAGAGAGAGAAGCCTTCCACAGAGCCAGACCACTTAAGACAAAAGAGGCAAATGGGTCCCAAGGAGCAGTCTTCAGAAATAAATAAGGTCAAGTGAACAGTAAGTATATTTGTAGTTAGACCCTGAACAAATAAAGATACACAGCTATGATATGGAAAATGAGGGTCTACTTTCAGAAAAATGAGGGTTCTGCCAACACTCTGAGCTGCTTAGTCCTTGCTGGAGATCTGTATATTTTAACACTGCCTCGCCCTATTCCTTAGAAATCTCAGCATTTAGCACAGTGCCTACCACGTACATGACAATCAGCATATGATTGTGAAGCATGATGAATGACTAATTCAGCGGCTTACAATGGCACTAACCACACTGTGAAATGGGAAGATGCCTAAGAAACTACCTATTTTTCCCCAACAAAAACTCTTCCACCTCTCTGGATACCCTACTGTCCAGGAATCCCTTTCTATGTGCTAGGTAGGTACTCTACCCCATTCTAAGCTCTATTGAGGGGTGTTGCAATCTCTACCCCCTATACTAGCAATAAGTTTCAGAGAGAGTCCAATATCAGGGACAAAACATTTAATAGTAAAATGTAAATAAAGGATCTGTAAACACAGATGTCTTTTTAAGGTGCCAGTGTATATTGCATAACCAGTAAAAGGAAGAAAGTGAACAATACTGGGGGGGGCGGGGGGGAGAAGAAGAGTGAGGGGTAACCAAATAGGGAGGCCCTAAGTTTCTGAAAGTTGAAGAGACTGTGACTAGAGTCCCTAGGTTTCCCCTCTCAGGACTCCTGATAACTTCAGTCATGATATGACAAGCAATGACACTTCCCTTTGTTTTGCTGGCTCCTTCTCTACTCAACTTCTAAATGGTTTCTAAACCCACCTACATGCTGGTGACTCCCAAACGGATATCTACAATCCAGATCTCTCCTCTGAGCTCCTGATTTTATATCTGTGAACGAATAAAAGAGGTTCTTTGAAAAGGTGATCTGATCATAAATTCCTAGCTGGGAAGGTGATGGTGGGTAGTCACAGCCCAGGCATATAACTTCTTTACTAAAAGGCTTATTTTGGCTTTAAGCAAGTCCTGTCTGTGGTTTTTGTGCACCTAGGTTCATATGTCTTTGAAATGCCTTCTAGACCCCTCCTTCTAATACCACCCTTTCAAACCCTTCCTTCCAAAGCAGCAATTTTCAACTGATGTGTCTCAAGACCTTTTAACATATGCAATACCTGACTAATCAAAACATGCACTGACCTTTTTCCCTTAGATTGTCAAATTAAAAAATGACAATAGCCAACACAATGATAGCCAGCCAGTGTGGATGAATCAAAATTATACCTATTTTTTCAAAATTGACAAAAAATATAACACATTTTTCAGTGTACCATCGAATTTTAGTAATTAGTTTATGTGTGCCATGAGATGAAAAAGGTTGAAAATCGCTGTTCTAAAGCATGCAAGAGAGCACATAATCTTAACTCTCCTATAATTCCCATCATGTTGCTTTCTCCCACCTTTATGTAATATTCCTTAGTTCCCTCTTTAATCTCAAATGCAGAAAAGGAACTGCAAACTATTATTCTCCAAAGCATTCATCTGTCTGTTGATATGTTGCTTCCAGATGTATCCTTTGTGGATCAAATAAATTTTTATAAAAATTATCTACAGGTTTGGATGTGCTTACATCAACATATCCAACAGTTAGCAGCTCTCCACTTGGGTATCTTGGGCTTTTGTTTGTTTGGTTTTTGTGGGGTTTTTTGGTGTGTTTTTTTTTTGTTGTTGTTGTTACACCTCACCCCAGGATATTTTCCATTGATTTTAGATAGAGTAGTAGGGAGGAAGGGAGGGAGGGAGAAAGGAATGGAGGGAGAAGGGGAGGTAGAGAGGAAGGGGAGAGAAAGAAACATCAATATTGGGGGGGAAAAGAGACATATGTAATATTTTCAACAATAAAGAATTTAAATTTAAAAAACAAACGAACAAACAAAAAGAAACATCAATGTGAGAGACACATCTTATCAGTATGTTATATTTCCAGAACTTATCATCTCTTGACTGTTCCAGAAAACCACCTCCTAACTGCCTTCTTTAGCTCTGGCTACTATAACAAAATACCCTAGATTGGGTGGCTTAAACAACAGAAATATATTTCTCGCAGTTATGGAGGTTGGGAAGTCCAAACCAAGGTGAGTTCCTGGTGAGGGTCTTCACATGGTGGAGAAAGAGATACTCTCTCTTCTTTTAAAGGTTCTAATCCCATTCAGGAAGACTCCACCCTCATGACCAAATTACATCCCAGTGGCCCCATCTCCAAATACCATTACATCAGGGATTACGGTTACAACATATGAACAGGGAGGGGGTCCATAGTACTGCTTCCTCACTTGTACCTTTCATCACTCCAAATCATTCATGACAAAGCTGCTATAACCAGAGTCCTAAAAGGCAACGCAGGTCATATTACTCTGCTCAAAATCCTTCAAAGCCTTTGACTGTACCTGAAAAGAAGCCCATTTCTCACCACTTCCACAAGGCCCTGCTTGATCTCATGGCTGCCCACCACTGTTCCCCGGGCTCTCCCTTCAAGTCTTTTCTCAGTACTGAACCAAGTTCCCTGCCACCTCAGGACCTTCATCCTTGAATACTCCTTTCTGGATCCCTTAGACCTTAGTTAAGTGTTACCTCCTCTTAGGGCCTGCGAAGTCTCTATTATTATTTGTCCTAGCACCTGAACATTTCACTTACTGTAACTAGGATTGGTTTAAGTAGGTATCTGCTTGCTACTTTTTGTCCATCTCCTCCACTAGATAGGCTCATCTCCATATCCCTAAGCACCTAGCACAGTTTTATGTCCAGGAAAAAATTTAAATGTATAGAATGAGTCAAACAAACCTACACATGCACACAACACCTGAAATCAGGGGCAGCAAAAGGCCTGGATGTGCTGTTCCTGGGGAGCAACCTAGGATGATGGAGGGAGCAAACACACTGATGGAGCCTGTGATGCCATTTACACCCTGTGTGACTTTGGGAAAGATACTTAACCACTGACATTCAGCTTCCTCCTCTATAAAACAGAGATAATATCTAATGTATAGAGCTATTGTGAGAATTCAGTGAGGTGACTACCATCAAATGTTCAATATTCATGAAACATCTATTCTGTGCTGGTTACCTTGAATTTTTCCCTGGTTAGGGAGACTGACTAGTACAACAGGTGCCAGGCACTGGTAATTACATGGATTATCGCACTGAGTCCCCACAGCAACAACTGAGCAGTACAGATCAGGAAAACAAAGCTTATGAAGACTAATAAACTTGGGCAATGTCTCAACACTAAGTTGGAAAGTGGGACTCAGATTTTGGCATGTCCAGCTCAAGGAACCCCAGCTCTAAGCTTCTTTGCAATATTGCCTCTAGAGTGCTGCAATATTCCACAATGATAGCAAAAATGGGGTGGAAAACTATGAACCAAGTTCCCCGATGACACGTAAATAGGGAAGAAATACCAAGGTGGGTAAATTACAATGAAAGAGAAGGCTGGCATGGCAGTCTCTGCTCAAATGAGATGTAAAAGAAGCGGCATATTTGGGGAAAGCCAGGATTGGGAAAGCCAGGATTGAGGTAGAGTTAAGAGGGAACCAAGTGGTAGGTGAAGAAACTTAAGGATGTGCAAAAAAATGCAAGACAACAAAGCAAAGTGCCTAGGAGCATGGCCTCTTAGAGCCACACTGAGCCAAACTACTTAAAAATGGGGCATGGCTCCACCTCTTACAAGGGGTATAACTGAAAAAGTTTAAAAATAAAAAAAGTAGAAGTTTAACCTCTTTGTGTCTTGGTTACTTCATTCATAAAATGTGGATCATAATAGGATCTCTATCATAGCACTGTTATATGAGGATTATACACATTGATACATGCAAGACACCCAGAATAGTGTCTGGGACATGGTGAGCACTGATAAAATACCTGCTACCATCACTATTATCATTCTGTGGGGTACCATGGAAAGGTTTGTATGACAAATAATAAAGTGAGTCAGAACACAGAAGCAGAGTAGAAAAAGAGGAAGGACACACATTTGGAGTTAAGTCTGAAGAAAATGAGGAAAGGTGCCATGGAGAGAATTATCTAGTCTCAAGGGTTCCCAACTCTGACATAGTAGTTTTGGCGTCACTCTACAAAAACTAGATTGCCTCATAGCAATATACTTTACCAACACTTCCAATGCTATAGATGGAATGCTTGTGGTCCCCATTCACCTACCCCAATTTCATGTTGAAACCTAATCCCTAATATGATGGTGACAGGAAGTGAGACATTTCGGAGTTGAAAGGTCATGAGAGTAGAACCCTCATAAATGGGATTGACTGCCCTTATAAAAGTGACTTCAGAGAGAGAGCGCTCTCTCTCTCTCTCACACACACACACACACACACACACTCAAACACACACACATCTAGCTTCCCTGGCTGCTCCCCAATAAATACCAGTAGTGTCTCCCCTCCTGAGACAACCAAAAATACCTGCACAAATTTCCAAATTGCTCCCTAAAAGGTTTTGCTGCCATCATTAAGAACCACTACTCAGCTATTCTAGAAAACAGAATGTGTGGGTTTTCTTTTCTTTTTAAATCTTTATTGCTAAAAGTATTACAGATGTCCCCTTTTCCACTCTGTGAGGACACAGTGAGAAGACTACAGTCTATGATCCCCAAGGAAGGGAGCTCTCACAAACAATTCTGACACCAACTTCAATGTGTGTGTGTGTGTGTGTGTGTGTGTGTGTGTGTGTTTAACATAACACCAAGCAATTCTGTGACACCAGCTAGGTATCCTATAATTCAACCCAATTCTAACACAATCTACCTGGAGGTAGCACTGAGACATGCTAGTAAGCCAGGACAAGCAAAACAGGGAAACTGAGACGGTTAGTTAACACATTGCACACCAGTAGTTTTATTGCTAGCTTTACCCAGTGGCCAGATAAGTTTCTATTGAAGGAGTACAAAAAATGTTTTACGACGTATCATACTTTAAAAAGATATTAGCTTGTAAGAACATGTAATAAGTAACTTCAACAGGTATTTAATTTTAAGGTGTGCCTTTAACATTTATGTAAAACACCATGTAATATGAAAACATGAGAATGCTCGTGATCTGCATGCAATGTGTTAACCAGCCAAGCAGTTTATAGCCATCTAGTAAATTGCATCCTATCCTATATTATAAAAGGCTAATATGCAAATCGACAGAATGGCAGACGACCGGTCACTATGACGCACACTGACCACCAGGGGGCAGATACTCAATGCAGGAGCTGCCCCCTGGTGGTCAGTGCGCTCCCACAGGGGGCGCGCCTCTCAGCCAGACACCCTGAGCTGGCGAGCGCAGAGGCAGTGGCAGGAGCCTCTCCTGCCTCCTCGGCAGCGCTAAGGATGTCTGACTGACGGGTCAGTCGGACATCTTCTGAAGGCTCCCAGACTGCGAGAGGGTGAAGGCCGGGTTGAGGGCCCCTCCCCCCCACCCAGTGCAACAATTTTGTGCATCAGGCCTCTAGTATTCTACAACCAAGAACACTTAAAAGTAAATGGTTTACACTTCTTACCACCTAGAGAGTAAATAGCTTGTAGCAGAAATCAAGTTAATGCCATTTACCAACCACACCCAAGAACAGATGAAGGGAATAAATCTCAGGTTGGCAAATCAGCATAAAACTGATGAGTATTCTAGTGAGATCCTTCCCCACCTAGTCTTTCTCATGTTGCTTCTTCTATCCTGAGCCCTCCCTTGTTTTGCTGTCCCCAGTATTAATAAACATTCTCTAAAAATCATCTGGACACGCCCGGCCTATGTGGCTCAATGATTGTCAATCCATCAACAAGAAGGTCATGGTTCAATTCCCGGTCAGGGTACATGCCTGAGTTTGGGGTTCCATCACCTTAGGGGACATGCAGGAGGCAGCCGGTAGATTGATTCTCTCCCATCATTGATGTTTCTCTCTCTCTCCTTCTCCCTTCCTCTCTCTGAAATCAATAAAAACATATTTTTTTTAAAATCACCTGGACTCATGTTGTAAAATCTTTCCTGCATGAAATCAAGAACCAACAGACTGCAAAATGGCAGCAGAGTAGGAGGATGCTGCAAGGACATGCTTGCAGGAACACGATGGAATTACAACTGAAATACGGAAAGGCTTCCTGAATAATCAATGGAAAACTCACAGGAGAGAACCCTGGTACCCAAGGACCGAAGGTGGAGACTGGTAGGAGGGGCTGGCTGGACAACCACGGACAGCAACTGAAGTCCCAGAGAGATATCTCAGCTGTGGGGGGTTGCCACTGAGAATTCTGAGATCTAATCCCCAAGCTGGGCTCCCCAGCAGAGAGCACCAAACTGAGGTGAAAGTTCAAGCACCCTCTTAAAGGGCCAACACACAAAAATTCCCTGTGGAGCCACCCATCTTGTGCTCTGGCAGAGGGAGGGTGAAGTGGATTAGTACTGTGAGAGCAGAACCCAGGACTGGGGACTTGGGGGATAGAGCTCAGAAGGCAGACACCCCAAGTTTCCTGGGCTGAGTCATCCCCTCACACAGTGGAGAACATCTTTCCAACATAGACATCTGCCTTGCCTGGGGGGAAGAGAGTGGACACAGCCTATTGGAAAAAGCCTTGCCCTGAGGCCACTTAAGAGATTAAAATTAACGATTAGCCTCCAGGCAGAAGCAATTGCCCCATCCTGTTGAAAAAACTCTCGCCACACCTGAAGACAATTGCCTGGGGTCTGTAGACAGAGGCAGTCTCTGGAGGCTTTGAGTATTTGCCTGATCCAATTAGTCAGAAACAGCCTTTAACACTGTCCTGCACTAGATTGTTAAAATTGTTAGATTGTTTAGGTATAAAGGATCTACCTAAAACATAGTCACAAACCCAAACAGACGACCAAAATGAGGAAACAAAGAAACAACCCCCAAATGAATGAACTAAAGAATTCTCCAGAAGAGATAAATGAAGCAGAGATAAAAAATTTATCTGAAACAGAGTTCAGAGTAATGATGTTAAAAACGCTCAACAGTATGTAAAAAGACATAGTAATTAAGAAAAAAGAACAGTCTGAGATAAAGAATGACATAACACAAATAAAGAACACATTGGAAAGAATATACAGCAGATTAGGGGAAGCTGAGGATCGAATCAGTGAATTAGAAGACAAAGTTGAAAATATCACTCAATTAGAGAACCAAAAAGAAAAAAACAATTAAAAAACAGGAGGACTGTTTAAGGGAGCTGTGGGACAATGTGAAATGTAACAATATTAAAATAGTAGGTGTGCCAGAAGAGGCAAAAAGGGAGAAAGGAATAAAGAAGGTGTTTGAAGAAATAATGGTAGAAAACTTCCCTAACCCGGTAAAGGAAAATGTCACACAAGTTCAGGAGGCACAGAGAAACCCAAACAAACGAACCCAAACAGATTCACGCCCAGACACATAATTAAAATGCCAAAAATTAAAGGCAAAGAGAGAATCATAAAGGCAGCAGAGAAAAGAAAACTGTTACCTACAAAGAAGTTCCCACAAGGCTGACACCTGACTTCTCATCAGAAACTCTACAGGCCAGAAGGGAATGGCATGAAGTATTCAAGGTAATGGAAAGTAAGC
>NW_006296625.1:6255273-6257654 GCF_000327345.1 Myotis davidii | reverse complement strand
AATGTTTATTACATGTAATATTATCATATGTAAGATCATTTTTCTTAAATAATTAGTGTCTATTGCATGTAACATCATATTTAAAATTGTTTTTGTTGAGATATTAATGTTTATTGCATGTAACATTATTATATTTAAAATCATTTTTCTTGAAACTGAAAAATAAAATAAAATAAACAGACTACCGGCTGACCCTAGGCAGACACACTCAGGGCCAGGTCCCCTTTCCAATAACAGCATCAGATTCTACAGCCTACGGACTCAGTCCTATAAGACTATCCCCACTGGCCAATTCAGATGCCAATGGCAAATCCAGGTTGTTTCCTATGCTTCTTCTGACTGACCCGATAAAGATTGGAGGTTCAAACAAACCCCTTCTTTGGTTCAATTAATTTGTTAAAGCAGCTCACAGGACTCAGAAAAACAGTTTACTTACTAGATTGCCGGTTTATTATAAAAGGATATAACTCAGGAACAGCCAGATGAAAGAGATGCATAGGGCATTGTATATAGGAAGAGGCAAGGAGCTTCCAGTCTCCCTGAGTACACCCTCTCCCCAAATCTCCACCTATTCGCCAACCTAGAAGCTCTCTGAACCCTGTCCTTTTGGGTTCCTATGGAGGCTTCATTACATAGGCATAATTGATTAAATCATGGGCCTCTGACAATTCATTCTATCTCTAGTCCCTCTCCCTCCCCGGAGGTCAGGTGGGTGGGAGTGAAAATTCCAACTCTCTAATCACATGGTTGGTTCCTCTAGTGACCAGCTCCCATTCTTAACAGACTTAGGGGCTTTGCAAAACTCAATATTAACATAACAAGACACCTTTATTGCTCCCATCACAAGAAATTTAAAGGATTTAAGGAGCTCAGTGCCAGGAATGGAACAAAGACTGGATATGTAGTCTTTATTATAAGTCACAATATCACAGTACACCTGTGATTTCAGCATGATACCCAACACTCACCCTCATACATACAAATGGGAGTATAAAATGGAAATCTGAGCTATGCATTAAAATCCATTAAAGTGTTCATTTCTTCAAGTCAGAAATATCCTCCCTGGGGCTTTATCCTAAAGAAATAATGTCACATAAATGACACATGAAATGTTTCTATCTGCATTATTTATAACACAGCCAAAGTGTAATATCTAAAGCATAATGGTAATTATTTAAAGTTCCCATTTATTATTGAGTGTAGTCGGAGACTGTATCAAGTATACCATACACATCATCTTTACTTAGTCCTCATAACAAAATCCTCTGAAGTAGGCATTATTATTAACTCGTTACTTATATAGAAACTGAGGCTTATGGAGGGTAAGTGATGAGTCCAAAGTTACAGGTATCAGGACCTAAACAGAACCTAGGACAATCTGATTCTAGGACCAAGATTTTAACCATTCAATCAGTGTTTCTACTCCAGAGGACATGTCTTCTAAAGAAGGTCACAAAAACTATATAACAACATGGGAGATACTTCTGATTAAATGATGCAGATTATATTTGTATTGAAACTACAATTATGGAGAGATATAATCCCACTAATGTATCTGTGTAACCCTGGGCAACTATCTCAAGCCCTCAAATAACCTAACTGAAAATGGGAATTTCAACATGACCGGCCTCTTTAAGGTTGTCCTAAGCATCAAAGGAGTGCCTGCCCCTGGTAAGCCCTCAATAAAAGTTCATTCTTACTTATTCACAAGTAAACACACACACTTCAGCTCTAGCCCCGGAGAAGTTTTTAGACAAGGAAAAGGGAACCGTTTTGTTCCCGATGTTCTGATGACAGACACTGGACGTTTGAAGATTACACAGAACTTGCAGAAGAAATCGTAAAAGTCCTGCCTTACTGTGAGGTGAGCTGTTTGTCCTTCCCACCTCGGGCAGCACTGGAGGCCGTCCTCCTCCCCTCACCTGCAGCCCAGCCCAGCACAGGCTCGGTACTAGGCTTAGCTAGGAGCCTGGATCTCTTCCGTCTCTAGAAAGAACCTATTCTGTGACCTTGGGAAAATCAAATCAATTACTTCCTCTGTTTTCTCTAATCTGCCAAAGGAAAAAATAAAAATAAATAAAGAACCTTCCTCGTAAACACCGCAGCCTGTTGTGAGTGGCCCGGGCCCGGGCAAGCTGAACAATATCTAAGCCCAGGGAAGGGAAAGCGGGGATGGGGAGCGGAGAAAGGGGGTGAACCCTCGGCGACACCCTTCACCCTCAGGCCCATCCAGACTCCCACCCGTGTCGAGGGTGCAGAAGGGCTGCCTCCCAAGAGTGAAGCTGTCACCAAAACAGAGCCAGGAGGAGACCACCGTCGGCCCCAAAGGCGGGACGAGGCTCCAGGGAGCAGGGCTCGGGTTACACGCGTGGGTGGCAGCG
>NW_006296625.1:6249121-6255182 GCF_000327345.1 Myotis davidii | reverse complement strand
CCAGGGCAGCTTCCACATTGGTGCGGCCGAAGGGGCGGTTCCGTGGAACAAGCCAATCGGAGCTCGGAGCTCGGAGGTGGGAAAGGCAAGGAGCAAAGCCAAGCGGCGTCCGCCGGCGGTGCGCACGCGGAAGAGGGTCGGGGCGTGTGCTAGCGGCTTGATGCGCGCCAATGAACTTGTCCCTGAAGGTGGAGGCAAACTCCACCCAAAGTCAGCTCAGCGGGCCGGACCCGGACGCGCTTCTGCTGTGTGCCACCCTACCCCTGGGTTTGTTCTTTTCCAATGTCATTTACTTTGTCAGTTTCGATGGCTTTTTCATTTTAACATTTATCCTTCCTTTCTGAAATGTAGCCCTTGTTTATTCTCTCCTATTCTTTACCTCTGTATCCTATAAGTAAGGGATTGAAAGGTTGCTGATTGGCATTATTTACTGGTTTTGAGTTTCAAACCCTCCTTGAATGTTTGATAATTCTCTATAGGATATTGATTTTTTTATTTAGGTGACAGTTTAAAGAGATAAACTTGGATTGCATTCTGAAAATCCAATTAATAGAGATAGTCAATGCATTTTTTGACCAGGTGCCAGGAAAATGACTGGTTTATTCTAATTAGCTTTAAAACCTGAAGAATTTGAGTCTTTAATTTACATTTAAAATAATCAGTTTTGTAAATTTTCTTTTTCAAAATCCAGATGTTTCAAAAGATACTTTCTCTGTCCATGAATTTACAAGTCATAGTAAAATATGACCGAAACAAGAGTGAAAGTGTTTCCATCAGATAAAGATAGGAGGGTGGGAAAGGACAGGCCCAAATTTTTTAAAATATATATTTTATTGATTTTTACAGAGAGGAAGGGAGAGGGATAGAGAGTTAGAAACATCGATGGGCAAGAAACATTGATCAACTGCCTCCTGCACACCCCCCACTGGGGATGTGCCCACAACCAAGGTACATGCCCTTGACCGGAATCGAACCTGGGACCCTTCAGTCCAAAGGCCAATGCTCTCTCCATTGAGCCAAACCGGTTAGGTCAGGCCCAAATTTTTGAAGGTCTTCATATACTGGTTAAGAAGTTGCATGTCCAACTATGCGCAGTCAAGAACAGCAAGGAGCCCTAGCGGGTTAGGCTCAGTAGATAGAGCATCAGCTTGCGGACTGAAGGGTCCCAGGTTTGATTCTGGCCGGGGGCATATGCCTGGGTTGCGGGCTTGATTCCCCCCTCATCCCCCGGTATGGGGCCCGCAGAAAGCGGCCGGTCGGTGATTCTTTCTCATCACTGATGTTTCTATCTCTCTACCTCTATTTCTCTCGCTTCCTCCCTGAAATCAATAAAAAATGTTTTAAAAAAAAATAAAGAACAGCAAGGAGAGCACCAACAGATTTGTCTACCTGACGAATCACTTTTTTTTTAATTAAATCTTTATTGTTCAGGTTATTACATTTGTTCCTCTTTTTTCCCCTCATAACTCCCCTCCTCCCAGTTCCCGCCCCACCCTCCGCCCTCACTCCCCACCCACTGTCCTCATCCATAGATGTACGATTTTTGTCCAGTCTCTTTCCGCATCTCCCACACCCCTTTCCCCCCCAAGAATAGTCAGTCCATTCCCTTTCTATGTCCCTGATTCTATTATGATCACCAGATTATTTATTCACTTGATTCTTAGATTCACTTGTTGATAGATGCATGTTTGTTGTTCATAATTTGTATCTTTACCTTTTTCTTCTTCTTCCTCTTCTTAAAAAATACCCTTCAGCATTTCATATAATACTGGTTTGGTGTTGATAAACTCCTTTAGCTTTTTCTTATCTGTGAAGCTCTTTATCTGACCATCAATTCTAAATTATCGCTTTTCTGGGTAGAGGAATTTTGGTTGTAACATCTTGCTATTCATCACTTTGAATATTTCTTGCCACTCCCTCTGGCCTGAAAAGTTTCTGTTGAGAAGTCAGCTGACAGTCTCATGGGAGCTCCCTTGTAGGTAACTAACTGCTTTTTTCTTGCTGCTTTTAAGATTCTCTCTTTCTCTTTAACCCTTGCCATTTTAATTATGATGTGGCTTGGTGTGGGCCTCTTTGGGTTCCTTTTGTCTGGGATTCTCTGCACTTCCTGGACTTGTAAGTCTATTTGTTTCACCAGGTAGGTGAAAAAAGTTTTCTGTCACTATTTTTTCAAATATGTTTTCAATATCTTGCTCTCTCTCTTCTTCTGGCACCCCCAAAATGTTGGTACTTTTGAAGTTGTCTCAGAGGCTCCTTACACTATCTTCATATTTTTGGATCCTTTTTTCTTTTTCTTTTTACAGTTGGGTGTTTTTGCATTTTTTATGCTTTCTTGGTGCACCCCCTAGTGGTCTTTGTGTGCAGTCTTGTTGTAGTTAAGTTGATTGTTGTCGGGGGTGATTTGACCTCCAGGCTAACTGGCTATGAGAGTCAGCTGTGTCTGCAGTAGGAGAGCTTCTGTGACGAATCACTTTTTAAAAAAAATTTCACAATCTCCACCACACCATCTACCTAGTACCATGGAAATGTATATAATTAAAGTAGGACCCACCTTGGCCACATTTCATTGATATTAGGTTGGGGAACTGTCATTTTCAGGGAATTTTGGAAGTATAGCTTAGAAAGATAGGCAAAGTTGCTGTTCATTCTTCAGAATAACTCTTGGCTCACTTTCTGTCACTGAGCTTCCCTACCTGTGCAACCTGTACCTGTTTAGACTCAGCTTTTGGACACCCCTCTCATCTAGCAACATAATATCTTGTAATCTCTTATCCTTATATCCTGTTATCTGCTCCCATTCAAACTCAAGCAGAGACATCAGGAGGCAAGTAACAAAGGAGTCAGATACTTGCTTTTGAATTACAAAATAGATCTTTAAGCCAATGGCAGAGACAATTTTTGGAGAAAAGAGTTCGGCCTTTAAAGACTGGTCTCTGAGTACTAAACCTCAAGAACCTGAATGACTTAGGGTACAAAATGTGTGAGTTAAACCAAAGTTTATAAAGAGCATGCTAATTTAAGAGCCAGTTTTTCCCACCTTCCGTAAAAGTAGAGCCATCAAACATAAAGAACTGTAGGTACCTTTATTTGTAGATGGGCCTGGAAGAGTATCACAGGTCCTCCAACTCATGACCATAGCATGGCAATTGGAATAGAAAAATGCTTCTCTCACATGCCAAGGGAGATGCAGTATGGTATCAAGGTTTAGGAAAAATGCCCTAAAAATAGAGTCCATTATTTCAAATGGACAAAGATTTTGAATAGACATTTCTCCAAAGAAAATATACAAGTGGCCAATAAAAACATGAAAATATGTTCAACATTATTAGAGAAATGCAAATCAAAACCACAATGAGATGCCACTTCACATTCACTAAGATAGCCAAAATAAGACATCTATAACACGTGTTGGTTAGGATAAGGAGCAATTGGAACCCTTGGACATTGCTGATGGGAATATAAAATAGTGCAGCTGCAATGGAAAATCGCTTATCACTTCTCTAGATGTTAAGGAGATTTATCATATGACCCAGAAATTCCACTCCTAAGTACACACCCAAAAGAAATGAAAACTATGTACACACAAAAACTTGTACACAAATGTTCATAGCAGCATTGTTTATAGTAGCCAAAAGATGGAAACAATTCAAATGTCCATCTACAGATGTGGATGAACAAAATATATCACTATGATGAAATATTACTTAATAATAAAATTAATGGAGTAATGTTACATTAATGAACCTTGAAAACTTTATACTAAGTAAAAGAAGCCAGTCACAGGAGGCCACTTATTTTACAATTCCATTTATGCAAAATGTCCAGAAAAGTCAAATCAATGGAAACAGAAAGTCAATTAGTGGTTGCCAGGGACTGGGGTAAAGATGTAATGGGGAGTGACTGTTACTGGGTATGGAATTCTTTGGGGGAGTGAGGAAAATGTACTAAAATTAAAGCATGGTAATGGTTGCACAACTTTGTAAAAATGATATATAAAGTAAAAACATGAAAAGTGTGAATTTAATGCCATAAAAATTATATCTCAGCAAAGCTGCTGTTTAAAAATCAAGTTATGGAAAAATAAAGAAGTTACATTTGTACACCTAAATATGTGGGTTAGAAGATTTATCCCCCACAGCATGTGTTTGACAGCTTGTATGTTAGTTTAGATTCTGTTTGAAACTGGTTTCAGTTCAGGACTGGGAATATTTAGATAGAAGAACTCCACGATTTTCCTTGCTTCCTTGATTACTATATGGAATGATCCTTCCGAAAAGAAAATCCAAAATATAGTCAAAGCCAGCATATTAGTTTCATTGGGCGGCAGTAACAAAGTACCTCTGGGTACAGAAATATATTGTCCCATAATTCTGGAGACTAGATGTCCAAAATGAAAGTGTTGGCAAAGTCATGCTCCCCCTTAAACCTGTGGAGGAATCCTTCCCTACCTCTTCCTACCTACTTCTGGTTAGTGGGCAATCTTTGGTATTTTTTGGCCTGCAGCTGCCTTGATTCAGTCTCTCCCTTTGTCATCACATGGTGTTCTTACTCTGCTTTCTTTCTTGTCTCTGGTATCTTCTTATAAGGACATCAGTCTTGTTGAATTAGGAGCCCAGCCTGCTCCTGTATGATCTCATCCTAACTTAACTAATTACACACACAACTCTATTTCCCAATAAGGTCACATTCTGAGGCACTAGGTGTCAGTGGCTGGGATTAGAGTTAACATATCTTTTGGGGGATGGATACAACTCAACCCACAACAGCCAAAGACTCAGTGGCAGAACACAACTGGATGCTTTTATGAACTTTCTGGAGATGCTTGCATTATTCAAGAGTTTTTATATACTGTCTAATAGATTTCTTTCAATATGATATTCTAAGATTTTGGGAAGAGTTACATAAACAAGATACTTGGTCTACAAATCTATATATATAAAAGCCTAAGCAACCAGAACAACTTGAATGACTGGTCACTATGATGCACACTGACCACCAGGGGGCAGATGCTCAATGCAGAAGCTGCCCCTGGTGGTCAGTGTGCTCCCACAGCCAACCTCCCCCGGCTGGCCAACCTCCTGTGGTCCCTCTTCCCTCCCCAGCCAGCAGGCCCCGATCATCCAATCAGGACTGGCACCAGGGCTGGGACAGGGAACTGGGACTGGGTGGCAGCAGACAGGGCCCCTTTCTCAGGGAGGCCAAGGGCCAGCTCCCTCCTCAGGGACAGCAGCCAACCTCCTATGCTCTGTCCCTCCCCCTAGCCAGCAGGCCCCAATCGGCCCACCACCCACCCACTGCAGTGGCAGCACAGCAGTGAAGGGAGGAGGAGAGGGGGAGGCGGGGAACTGCACGGTGGTGGGGTGCCAATGATGGCAGTGTCAGTGTCCGGCATCTGTTCCTTCTTTGTCTGGCCAGGTGACCGTCACCTCCTCTCCGGCCCAACCCGGCCCTGATCGGCCTGGCCCTGATCAGCCCTGATCGCTTGCCAGGCCTAGGGACTCCACCCATGCATGAATTTCATGCACAAGGCCTCTAGTCTAATATATTAGGTTTTTAAAGTAATATGATAGTTTACTTTAACTGCTTGTTGGACACTCTTGTGGAAAAAGGATTAAATTTGCTGTTTGGTTCCAGAGAGAAGAACAAGAAACAGAAAAAGCAAATTCCAACTCAGTATAAAGAACTTCTTACTAAGTTGACTGTCTTGGTAAATAATGAATTCTCTGTCATTGGAGATAGTCAAGTACAAGGTGGATGAACACTATTGGAGGAGCTTCTTGAGAGGATGTATGCTTCATTTAGGAGTTGTTTAGGATCTTTCTAATTTTAAGACTCTGATTCTACTGTTCACTAGTGTGTATTGAGAGCCTTGCGTGAGCAAGGCACTATGTTGTTTTTTTTTTTAATTTTATTTTTTATTACAAAGGGTATTACATATGTGTCCATTTTTTCCCCCCGCCCTAGACAGTCCCCTAGCCTCCCCTATTCCCCAGTGTCTTATGCCCATTGATTATGCTTATATGCATGCATACAAGTCCTTTGGTTGATCTCTTACCCCCCT
>NW_006296625.1:6247620-6248402 GCF_000327345.1 Myotis davidii | reverse complement strand
CATATGTCTGAGATTTTGTTGCCTTTGGATTCTTCTAGAATTTTTATGGTTTCCTGTCGTACATTTAAGTCCTTTATCCATTTTGAGTTTATTTTTGTATATGGTGTAAGTTGGTGGTCTAGTTTCATTTTCTTGCATATATCTGTCCAATTTTCCCAGCACCATTTATTGAAGAGACTATCTTGGCTCCATTGCATGTTCTTGCAAGGCACTATGTTTTAATGAACATTGTTTTAAGCCAATCCATGGATCTGTCACCTGTACCATTCAGCATGTCAATTATCCCTCTTTCTCCACTTCCAGAGCATCCAGACAACTTCTCTCCGGACTCTCATCTCCTGCAAGGGCTTGAGGTACCCTGTGATCAGCCTTTAGGAACCTGAACCATCCTACGTGGACAGAAAACCTGTGAGCTGTCACTGCAGACAGGGCATCCTTTGAAGTGATGTTATCTGGCATTTGTACACAGCCTGGTGGAAGGGTTACACACAAATGATGGCTCAGAACTCTACTCTGAATATTGATATCTGCCCATATGTATAATGTTTCAGAAAGAGCCTCTTATCTGTAAACAAAAATACATGCCAGTCTGGCAGTAGTGATTTTTTTTCTTTATTCCCAAGATAATCTATGAGTATTTCCAGGTTTTGAAAAGCCTAATTAACATTGTGACGTTCATAATCATGAGTATTGGGACAAAAAGAAATTTTTGAGAATTATATGTTAACTCACCTCCATTTCTTTTCTGTTGTGACTTTTATTCGTTTATCTCATTTCAAAAC
>NW_006296625.1:6244720-6247608 GCF_000327345.1 Myotis davidii | reverse complement strand
AAGGCATCAGAGACTTGGTGAGGATACTGGGAATGCTTGAAGATGGCCAGTGTGGAAAAGGACGTAAGAGAACAGCCCAGCCGGTGTTGCTCAGTGGCTGAGCATCAACCTATGAGCCAGGAGGAGACAGGTGGATTCCCAGTCAGGACACATGCCAAGGATGCCCAGTAGGGGGCGTGCAGGAGGCAGCAGATCAACAATTCTCTCTCATTGATGTTTCTATCTCTCTTTGTCACTCCCTTCCTCCCTGAAATCAATAAAAAATATATTTTTTTAAAAAAAAAAGGAGGTAAGAGAACAGGGGCAAGAAGTCATCAACAATGACCCATGACCTGGATGGAACTGGAGAGCATTACGCTAAGTGAAATAAGCCAGTCAATGAAGGAAAAATACCACATGATCTCACTCATTCATGGATAATAGAAACTATTATAAACTTTTGAACAATAATAGATACAGAGGCAGAGCTGCCTCAAACAGATTGTCAAACTGCAGCTGGAAGGCCGGGGAGGGTTGGGGGGCAAGAGGTAGTTAAGAGATCAACCAAAGGACTTGTATGCATGCATATAAGCATAACCAATGGACATAAGACACTGGGGGATAGGGGAGGCTAGGGGACTGTCTAGGGCGGAGGGGAAAAAATGGACACATATGTAATACCCTTTGTAATACTTTAAGCAAAAAAAAAAAAAGTTCTTGATTGTGGAAAAAAAAAGTTCTTGATTGTGAAAAAAACAAACAAACAAACAAAAACAATGAACCATGACCATTTGTTCGCTGCACCATGTAAAGCCACCCCAAAGCACAGGAAAAATAGGAATCCGCCTATGTCATATCTTGCACACACTTAACCTACACAAATTAATATGAGACTTGAAGGAGAGCAGGTATTTCTTCCCCCTCCTCCATTCAAAAATGTAAACCCTAGACCAGTGATGTGCAACCTTGACTTCACATTAGAATCACCAATGACATCCAGGCCCCATGTGGTAAACATGAGCGACACTCACAAGTATTTCCATTCCTTCTGCTTCTGAGATCTCGGGAAGATTGCTCGTCCCCAGCCACCTGGAATTTGGCATGGCAATGTGATTTGCTTTGTCAATGAATTTGAGCACAAATTCAGACGGCTACTACTGGGTGGTAGAATTTAAGAACTGCTGGCCAGTTCTTTATGTGTCTTGCTCGGCTTCATCGACTAGCGGCATTCCAGACATTAGAGCAGTCATCAGCCTGTTCCTGGAGTGACACTATCCCCCATCCACTCTTGTTTGACATAGAGCATGAGAATGTACGGTGTGTTTTTTTTAAATTTTTTTAATAGAACATGACTTCTAAGCACAAGCTAGTAACCTTATTCTAACCTGTTCTAACTCATCAGGGAAATTATCAGTTGTATGCTTACTGAAAGACAGAATATTTATCCACAACATGATGCATAAATGTGGCCAAATTTAATATTTATATTTAATATTTAATACATATTTATATTTCAAATAATACATATTTAATATTTCAAAACAGTTTCATGAATAAGTTCTTGCTATCCTCGTTTTGTGGATGAGAAAATAGGATCAGAGAAGGTACATGACTAACCTCAGTTTAAATATCTTAAATCATTCAGATACACATTTTTAAAATTTAAGAACCTATGCCATTATACCATGTTTCTCAAATGTATTTTGTAAAATAATGCCTGAGAAATTTGTTCAAATATCAGATTTCCTAGACCCTACACTGAGAAATCCTTATTCTTTAGGCCTAGGGTAGAGCATCTTCTCTTTTAATAAGCTCCCCAACCCAGTGTCTTTGATAAAATGGTCTACATATCATATGGACAAACCTTATAAATACTATAGAGCCTTTCTGAACACTATGTTCTGCCTAGAGAAGAACTGCCACCACCTCAACCCACTCACATTTTTATCAGTTAGAGTTACATAGTTACAAGCTACTAAAATCACCTCTGGTTAATTTAGGCAGATCTCTAATTACTTTAGAAGACATGGGATGGCCCACAGAAATTGAAGAAACAAACAGCTCAGAAACAGCAGAAACCAGAGCAGACCCAGAGACCCAGGGAATTGAGACTTATAGGGATATTTAAACCCCTGGGATAAATTGACTCCAATAATTTTATCTGTTTTTTAATAATTTTGTTCAGGATTCAGTTCCTGAGAAAGAGAATCTGGTTAGCCTAGCTTAGTTCATTGCTATCTTATTTTATACATATACTAGAGCCCCAGTGCATGAATTCGTGCATGGATGGGGTCACTCAGCCTGACCAGCAATCAGGGCCAATCGGGGCTGTGGGAGGTTGGCTGGCTGGCCAGGGAGAGGGGGTGGGGAGGGGCTGAGGGAGGTTCTGCTCAGGGCCATCAGGGCCAGCTGGCCAGGGGGTTGGGAGGGTGAGGGAAGGGACTGCGGGAGTTGGCCAGACGCCTGATCAGGGCCATCAGGGCTGACTAGCTGGGGGTAGGGACCATGGGAGGTTGGCCAACAGCAGGAGGATGGCTGTGGGAGCGCACTGACCATCAGGAGGCAGTTCCTACATTGAGCGTCTGCCCCCTGGTGGTCAGTGCACATCATAGCGATTGGTTGACCAGTTTTTCAGTCGTTCAGTCGTTCAGTCTCTTAGACTTTTATATATATAGACTAGTATCCCAGTGCACAAATTTTGTGCACATTAAAAGGGAATTAATTAGCGGAGATATTTTAATATTGCTATTTGCCCTTTCCCTATAACAGAAATGTGAGAGATGAAAGGAAATTAGTAAAATGTATATGAAAATAATATATAAATTTATTAATAAACAGTAACAAAAGGATATAATAACAGCAGAGGCATGAAAAAACAACAAAAACATGATATGAAAACAAGAAAAGCA
>NW_006296625.1:6234584-6243645 GCF_000327345.1 Myotis davidii | reverse complement strand
CCTCCCTACTGTCAGGGTCTGGTTTGAAGGCCAGACTCAGTACTTCCATGCTCTGCTCCGAGGGCGGGTTCCTGCCTGAAACCTCACCCTCCGGGAAACAGCTGGGAGAGGGCGCAGCAGTTTCCAAGACGACCCCTGCAGGACTGACTTCCTTCCAGTTGGTTGAGCTTCTGGATGTGATGTTACACCCAGGGTTTTTATATAAATAGATAGATATAGATATAGATAGAGATAGAGATAGAGATAGAGATAGAGATAGATAGAGATATAGAGATATATGATATATATTTTTATTGATTTCAGAGAGGAAGAGAGAGGGAGGGAGAGATAGAAACATCAATGATGAGAGAGAATCATTGACTGGCTGCCTCCTGCACACTCCCTACTGGGGATTGAGCCAGCAACCCATGCATGTGCCCTTGACCGGAATCTAACCTGGGACACTTCAGTCCACAGGCCAATGGTTTATCCACCAAGCTAAACCAGCGAGGGCTCGTTGCTATCTCTTGACTAAGAAAAAAGGGGTATCATATAAACCACAACTATATTCAAAGTAAAAGAGATTACTCAAACAAATCAAGGAGCTGCTACCAACCAAAGAGGGGATTGGTGCTTGGAAGCCAAAAGAAAACCTAATGACCATACAGTCATCCTGCCTAGGAGGTGCATGTCTGGTCCCTCCAGTCACAAAAATGTCACCATGAAAGTCCTTCCTTGGGCTTTTAACAGACATCGATGGTCTCTCCCCCTGACAACACAGCAGACTATGCCTTCTTCTCAAGTGCATGTGGAACATTCACCAGGATACACTATGTGTTAGGCCACAACATATACCTCAACACATTCAAAAAATGTGTATCTAGAAATAATACAAAGTATAGAATGAAAATATAAATCAATAACAAGGAAATTTGGGACACTCATAAGTATGTGAAATTAAATATACTCTCAACTAATCAATGGGTAAAAAAAATCAAAAGGAAAATTATAAAGTACTTAAAGATGAAAATGAAAATACAATATATCAAACTTATGGGATATAGCTAGAGCAGTGGTTTTAGAAAAATTCATATCTTGTAAATGCCTATTTTAAAAAAGAAGAACAGTCTGATCAACTACCAGTCTCCCACTTTAAAACACTGAAACTAGAGAGCAAACTAAACCTAAAGCAAGCAGGGAAAAGGAAATAATAAAGATAGAATAGAAATTAATGAAAAAGAGGTTAAAAATAGAAAAAACCCATAAAACCAAAAGCTGTGTTTTTTTAAAGATAAAAAAATTAACAAACCTTTAGCCACAATGGCCAAGAAAAAAAGAGTGAAGAATCAAATTACTAGGACAGAAATTAAAGAAAGAAAATGCAGATAGAAGGAATGAAGAGGATTTTAAAAAGACAGCAATGGTAAATAGGTGAGTAAATACAAATGCTATTATACTGTTCATTTCTTAATTCCATCAAAAAACTGCTGGGGTCCAACCCCAGCAGGTCCAGGGGTCCCCAAAGGTGTGGACAGAGTCGGCAAAGAAGGAATGACACAAAGACAGTGTTCATTTGATCAGCAGCCTAGCCAGGATGTCTAGGCAGGATCTCCAGCCAAGTTCTGCTCAGGATCTCCAGTGAAGTCCTGGTCTGGATCTCCAGTGAAGTTCTGGTCAGGATCTCCAGTGAAGTTCTGGTTTGGATCTCCAGCCAAGTTCTGTGTCCATGTTCTCTTCCTAGGTTCTCCAGGTTCTCCAGCCAGGTTCAGTCACCAGGTTCTAGTCAGGTTCTCTTGCCATGTTCTATCCAGGTTCTGTAGCCAGGTTCTGTCTCTAGGTTCTTCTGCCAGGTTCTATATGAGTCCAATCCTATCAATCTCTATTCCAAAGGTTAGGGCGTTTCTTATCTCCATTCCAGGGAGTAAAGATTATGTAGCTTAAGCATGATTGTTCGTAGTTAAAGTGATTAATTACCCACCTGGCACTTAGTTAAGGGGTTTTATTCCCTCCCTAACTTCAGGGGGAAATCCCTACCTGGGGAAACAACCTTTCTCAGAGAGGTGACCTTGGTTAAAACACATAGTGCCAAGAAGGTGAGCAAACATATTAAGAACAGTATGCCATATATGCCAGGTCCCTTGAAACAGCAAGGATGGACCGGCTCCCGGCAAAAGACAAATGATTATTTAAAGTAAAAAATTATAACATAGTATCGTGGAGTGTATGATATGTTTAGAATTTAGATGTAAAATGTATGGCAACAATAGTCCAAAGGATGGGGGTGAAATGGGATTATAATGCTCAAGGATCTTGGATAAATAGTGTGATAGTAACCTAAGTATTTGGTGATAAAAAATTGATTGATAAAGTTGTTATTTTGGAAGCACCTTCATCATCATCCTGTAAAAGAAAAATGGCTACATAAATAAATTAGAGTAGATTAACTATTATACTATACAGGCAGTGAGAGAAATTGACTTAAATTTATCAGTTCCTCTATCTCTGGCTGTATGTCTGACCTTGGGTGTATCACAATGTCTCTGAGACTCATGGGGAGAACATCAAAATTCACCTAGAGGAATTTCATGATGATAAAATCACATAATACATAAAAATTACTGGTACATAGAAGTTGCTCAATTAATATTTGTTTAATTAATTAGATAATTAACACATATAAACGGTTTAACACAGTGCATGGCTCAGAAAAAAATCTAATAAATATAAACTCTGATTTAAAAAGACAATTTACAATACATAAAATCAATGAAACCAAGAGCTGGTTCTTTGAAAGGATAAACAAGATGGATGAGCCGCTAGCCAGGCTCACCAAGAAGCAAAGAGAGAGGACCCAAGTAGTTTGTCTTTTCACATTGTTAATGGTTTCCTTTGCTGTGCAAAAACTCTTCAGTTTGATATAGTCTCATTTGTTTATACTTCCTTTTGTTTTCCTTGCCTGGGGAGATATATCAGAAAAAAATATTGTTATGAGAAATGTCAGAGATTTTACTGCCTATATTTGCTTCTAGGCTTTTTACGGTTTCAAGTCTAACATTTAAGTCTTTGATCTATTTTGAGTTTATTCTTTTGTGTGGTGCAAGAAGGTGGTTTATTTTCATTATTTTGCACATGTCTGTCGAATTTAACAGACCCATTTATAATAGACTATCTTTAGTCCATTGTTTGTTTTTTGTCTCCTTTGTCAAATATTAATTGACTATAAGGGCATAGATTTATAAAAAAGAAAAGAAAAGAAAGCAAAGGACAATTCAATGAAATCAGTAAAAGAATACATTTAAAAATGAGTAGTTTATGGACATTCACTTTTATTCAGTTTCTTCTTAAGGTGAAGAAAACTCTAAAAAAAATGAGTAGCTTAACAAAGATAGAAATCATAAAAAAGAATCAAAGAAAAATTCTGGAGCCTAAGAACACTATGAATAAAAATTAAAAAAAAGAAAAAGGTGGCAATAGAGAGCATTAACAACAAAATGGATCCAGCAGAAAAAAGCATCTGTGAGTTAGAAGACAGAAATTTTGAAATATTCCAGTTGGAAGAGAACAAAGAAAAAAGAAAGCCTATGTGATCTATGGAATACTAACAAAAAGAACAGTTTGCAAATTGCTGCAGGTTCAGAAGGAGAAGAGAAAAGAAAGGGGCAGACACTTATTTAAATAAATATTAACTGGGAACTCCCCAAGTCAGGGGAGAGATTTGGACAGCCAAAACTGTGCGTCGGTTCTCCATGGTCAGCACCCAGGACAGTGGACCCTGGCCTCCCCCCACAGCCTGCGGTACTCGGCCCCGCCTGACGTGTACCTGAAGGAGGCACCCCACAGCCCTGACCTGAAGCTGGCTCTGCAGCAGGCGCAGACAGCCTCCTCCCTCGAGGTCTGCCAGGAGCCCTTGTCCAGCGACTCTGGGGATGAGCGTGTCCTCGGGAGGCCACTGGCGCTGAGGCCAGCTCCCTGCCTCGCAGCAGGGCCCACCTTCTCAGCTCCCACCCGGCCCACCTTCCTCAGCTCCCACCCGGCCCACCTTCACTCAGCAGGCCCACTCAGCTCGCAGGCCCACTCAGCTCGCAGGCCCACTCAGCCTGCAGGCCCACTCAGCCTGCAGGCTCACTCTAGCGTGCTATGGTTAAATACTCATGGGTTGATTGATTACTCGCGGGGTGTGATTAACTAATTAAGCTGAACAGCACTAGGAGTCACCAGGTGCCCACCCTTGAGGTTTTCGCAGAACCAGCTGGGCCAGAGCCTCCACCCCTCCCCAGGGACGAAGCTGGCAGCCTGGGCTCCTGGAAGGCCCCCCTGTCCATGCCTTGCCTGAGCTCAATCCCTGTTGGCTGTGACGCCGTTGCCCCCAATTTGCTTCCATTAAAAATGTCTGCGCATTTCCAGAAAAAAAAACATAAAGGGAAGCGAATAAAAGGGAAGTTATGAAGTATGGTACCTATTTGCTTTGTTTAACAATGGACAGGTTACTTTGATTTTCTAAATTGTATAAGTCATCCCATTCGATTGAATACCTTATCGATTGAATGACTATTCCGTTGATTGTTATCATACTGGTCTTAGAGAGCACATTCTTCTGTACCTGGGAAACAGGACAGCACAATTTCCCTAAATTGTTTTAGTGGCCACAGGTGGTATGTTCCAGCTGACTTAGTGGTCCCGAGACCAGGACAGCACAATTACTGTAAATTGTCCTGACAACTCAGTGGTCGGGAGACCCGAGGGCTCTAGATAAAGTGTTTCTATCAACTCAGTGATCCGGAGACCCAAAACTAATTTAGATAACATGCCTGAGTTTAACCCACGTTACCCAAGGGTTCTAGATAATGTATATCTGTCAATTCAGTGACCCCGAGACCCAAAACTGTAATTAACATGCTTAATTCTGCTTCTGTAATCTGCTTTTTTTCGAGCCAGGTGCCTCATTCCAAACCCTGGGATGTAATCAATACCTTTGTGATTTTTGCCTATATAAGTCTGGTTTTGCCACCATCTTATTGCTATGAGATTTGGGAACGGCCCCTCATAGTCCCGGATTGCAATAAATGTGACTCTTTAATTCGACTTCTGGAGGCGTCCTTCTGTGATTCGCGGGGTACGTTACAACAGTTATTGTATAAAATCAAAGTCTATGTATAACTAACCCATATGTATAAATAATGCATATATATAAATAACCCATATGTATAAGAAACCCATATGTATAAATAGCCCACATGTACAAGTATCCCATACGTATAAATAACCACTTTTTTAGCAGGAAGCTGAGCATATCCGGCTCGGTGCATATCAGGCTCTTCCCCAGATCACACTTGTTCCAGTGACCCCACAGCTATAGAAAAAAATAAAAATTAAAAACTAAAATAAAAATAAAAAGACAATTTACAAAAATCAATTTACAGTTATGGTTTGTAATAACTTGGTCAAGACACCAGGTGGCATGAGACAATAAAAATTATTGCCACTTTGTAATGCTCTTCAGAATGCAATTGTACAATGATTTGCA
The DNA here is from genome assembly GCF_000327345.1 of Myotis davidii. Classification (NCBI taxonomy): domain Eukaryota; kingdom Metazoa; phylum Chordata; class Mammalia; order Chiroptera; family Vespertilionidae; genus Myotis; species Myotis davidii. The sequence continues at coordinate 6,238,142 of NW_006296625.1, read as the reverse complement.
TACTGCATGTGTTCATGGAAGGTTGAGATTCAGATTTCTAAAGCAACCAACTAATTTCAAAATGAATTTATTAGTTTATCTTTTGGCAGCAATTTTGGCATTTCAGTGTATCTGTCTTTGCTTCTTAGAGTAATAACAGGCCAAGCTCCAAATATTGCAGACATTATTTTATTTTATCCTCAGCTCTCCTAGGAAGCATAAACTCTAATTTCTAAATGAGAAAATGAGGTTCAAATCAAGGCTTGATGCAAATAACTTTATATCCCTCTAAAGAAGTATGAATTAAGTAATAGCTAAAGTAACTCTTTTAAAAAATATATAAGAAGTAATCTCCAAGCTTATTATGCTTTATAAGCTTGCATGTAGATATACAGTATTTAAATTAGAAGGCATCTGTCAAGAAATTTTAAGCGAAAATATCAATGCCAAATGTTTATATAACGCCCATATCCAGAAGTCTTAAAACACTCCGTTGTTTAAAAAATTAATACACACTAGACACAATATTCTATTTATATCACAATATTCTATTTACAAATAAAAGAATACAGCACATATGGGGGTAAGTCATTTAATCAAAATCATTTCCTTCAGACTCATTTTGGAATTGGTTTTGAAGTTTTCATATGCCTGATTTACCAGACCAAAGTAACATTTATTTATTTTGTCTTTCATTTAACAACTATTTATTGAATACTGTGTGGGACTAATATATAATCCAGACACAAATCATCTCCTTAAAAGTCTTAATCTCTGAAGTAAATAAATCATGTTGTAGAATAACTTCTGGACTGGCTCACCGAACCTCAAGTCCATCCACCATCCCACCAGCACGATGGCTAATTCCTATTTAGATGATACCATAACCCAACTGTGTGGCTCTGGAGTTGTGACCCGTGTCTGTCAGCCTGAGGGAGAAGCATTCCTGGACCCTGATAAGGTCCTGTCCTGGGTCCATGGAATGAGAAGTTAGGGAGATGGATTGTTACTACTACTTCCTTTTCTGTATGTGGTTCACCAACCAACATAGACCTCCTTTCCAATTTAAAAACCCTTGGTGTACAGAGATGTCCATTCATTGGAAACGTATAAGCTAGGACAGCTATAGATAAGCCATTCCAAAGACCATTATGCAACCCAGGTGGTATGTAACACAAACTAGAAAGAAAGCACACCCTTAAAAATATGGCAATGTTTCTCAGTGTGGTCCCTGAGTAGCGTATCATTATCAACTGGAATGCAAGTCAAGATACGGAATGCCAGCCTCTACTCGACACCTACCAAATCAGTAGTTCCTCCTGGGATAGGGCCTGGGAATTCACATTTCATTTTTAACAGGCTCGTTAGGTGACTGTGGTGTAAAGGATGAAAATTAAATATTGATTATTTATTTTAGACCAGGGTCAAGGAGAGATAAATGAAGGTAGTGGCATGGAAACAAGGCCTTGAGTAGAGAGAGAGAGAGAACTTTCCATTGGTTTATTGTCCATTCTCACAATTCTTGCAAGCTTTAATAAACTCATAGCAGGGAATTCTTTTGTTGAAAAGAATCATAAAATATTAGAGGAAAAAAGACAGTATCAAGTATGGTAATCTGCAAAGTTCTGCTAACTCTGGTGGCATATAGAAGGCCAGTCAAGTGGGGATCTGGGTCCCCCACCCTATTTAACCAGTTTAGCCTGTGGTTTGAAAAAAAAATGCTTTAAATATACTAGACTCCAAAGGGGTAGGGGCCCATAGGTTCTGAATAAAAGAGATGGGATCTTTAACTGTTTCTTTAGTAGGTGACCCTATAAATATCTTTGTCATGGAAAAATTCTTCTACACATGATCCCAATGACACTTTTGTAGACTGTGTCTCACATTACACATCTCAGTAGATTTTTAGCTTTGCCTAAAATTTCATTGCAACAAAGGAAATTCAGCCACAGCAAAGGATTCTCCAGCCTCGTTGACCCCCTCAGTGCAGTTAACTCGCAAGAAAAACTGCACATGCAATGGTGAGAGTGTGCATGAGGGCTGGTCAGTTACCACCCAAAGACGCTGCAGTGTCAGCCCACCTTTAGGTGGACTGATGGACAGGATCTCTTTTTCTTCAGAGTGATAAACATAGTGCTCAACAGAGATAAGTAGGCGAAGAAACTCATTCTGGCAAAAGTGATGAGGTGGTAGAAGTGACCTCACATTCAGAGCTAGGCTGGAGTCCTAGTTGTTACATACCCATCTGGTTCAGAGAAACATGCTGCTCACTGACTGGGCAAGCCTCACTCCCACTCTCTTTACAGCACAGTGGAGCCTTGTAACTAGTTTTAGACAATGGACTGATGTATAGAAGGGATACATCCTATTTCTGAGCCAAATGACCCTTCAGTTTTCTCCTCTCTTCGGGTGACAAGTTGACAACTATGTGTTTAGATGTCCATTTCACAAGACCTTGTGTCATGGAGGACAGCTTGATTAAGCAAGTGAGATTTGTTACCGAAGCATAGCCCAGCCTGCTCTAATATAACAATTGATAGAAGGCTGAGGGTCACATAACCAACTGCTGTTCCTTTAACTGTACACAGAGATATCAATAGTATCATGGGAGTGGAGTACCAATATTTATTATACCTGTCTATAATTAATTATAATGAGAATGCTTATCCTATATAATAAAAGCCTAATATGCAAATCAACAACACAGCAGAACAACCAGTGGAATAACCGGTCGCTATGACATGCACTGACCACCAGGGGGCAGACGCTCAATGCAGGAGCTTCCCCCAGCCCACAGGTCCCAGGTTGGCCAAGGTGGGTGCCAGTGGGGGCCCCCCAGACTGCCCCCCATTGCCCCACAGAGGGAGGCAACCAGCAGTGGCAGGGGGTGGGGCCAGCGAGCAGGCGGCACCAGGCCAGCCAAGGCGGGTACCAGTGGGGGTCCCTCAATCGCCCTGCCAGTCGCCCCACAGATCAGCCCTGATCTCCAGCCTGGCCTAGAGACCCTACCCGTGAACAAAAATTGTGCACTGCAAGAGGGTCCCTCAGTCCAGCCTGTGCCCTCTCGCAGTCTGGGATCCCTCGGGGGATGTGTGCCTGCTGGCTTAGGCCTGATCCCCGGGGATCAGGCCTAAGCCGGCAGGAAGACATCCCTCTCGCAGTCCAGGGATCTCACAGTTCAGGACCCCTTGTCCTTAGCACTTGCCTGCAGCAGAGGTGGGAGAGGTTCCTACCACTGCCACTGCCACTGCACTCACCAGCAGTGAGCCCAGCTTCTGGCAGAGCAGTGCTCCCTCTGTGGGAGCACCCTGACCACCAGGGGCAGCTCCTGCATTGAGTGTCTGCCCCTTGGTGGTCAGTGCTTGTCATAGTGACCATTCCCTAGGCTTTTATATACAGACTAGAGGCCCGGTGCACAAAAATTTGTGCACTCGGGGGGAGGAGGGGACCCCTCAGCCCGGCCTGTGCCCTCTCACAGTCTGGGACCCCTTGGGAGATAACAACCTGCTGGCTTAGGCCTGCTCCCGGGGGGCAGAGGGCAGGCCCAATCCCTAGGTGCAACCCCTGGTGGGCGCAGAG
>NW_006296625.1:6228015-6233874 GCF_000327345.1 Myotis davidii | reverse complement strand
GCAGGCGGGGAACGTTGGTTTCCTCCATCACTGAAGCAAGCAAGCCTCATGTTTGCTTCAAGCTGCCTGTCTGCCGGCCACCATCTTGGGTGGCAGTTAATTTGCATATTGCCCTGATTAGCCAATAGGAAGGGTAGCAGATGTACACTAATTACCATGTTTCTCTTTTATTAGATAGGATAGATTATCTATTATGTCACTGTTTGTTATATTGCTTATAATAAATACCAAAGCATTTCTTATATATTTAAAATTTTTATCTAAAAGCAGCTCTTTATCTAATGCTTAAGATATAATTGAACGTCTGTTTTAAGCAGCCGTGGGCAAACTATGGCCTGCGGGGTGGGGACTGTGATGGCTTAATAAGGCTTGGGGTAGTAGAAAAAGGAACTTAAAATAAGTCTCTCTTTTTTCTTTTTTTTTTTGCCATCTATAGGGAAAGGTGAGAGAGGAGAGCAGCCATCAGTTATCAAGAGGTCCACAGGGAACGGAGTGTACTCGAGGCTGAAAACCTTTCCCACTCCTGAATCCAACCAAGCCCAGCCTGACCTGTGGCCCAAGAGCGCTTTCTGGGGGCCTTATGAGGGAAGACACCAGCTGGCCATCTGGGGATTTTACTACGATCAAGCAGAATAATAGTAACAATAAGAACAAATAATAGAGAAGACTTAGAAGCCAGTCAAGTACTGTTTGCCCATGAAAGCTCCTCACAGGCAGTGAGTGTCTCTTGACAAGGAGTTGTAGTTGAGAGGCCAATTGGTTGACAATGATTTTTTTCCCCTCTAAATTGAGAGCGAATGCCTCTTGAACTTTATTCCATCTGGGTAGAAGTTGAAATCAGTCTCCCTACCCCCCACCACCTCTCCCACCCCCAGATTGCAGCATGTTCTGTAATGTTGAGGATTAATGGAATTTCCCTCATGATTCAGGGAACAATTCAGTTTCATGTAGCTTCTCTAGTCATTCGTAGGCCAGCACTTTGCTAAAACATCTTTAATCCGATTAGCTGTGCAATATTAAGCTTATGAAAGACAAAAAAAGCAGGGGGAGGATATTTTTAACATTTTATTTCAAAATCATTTTAGACATACACAAAGTTGCAAAATTCATACAAGGAATTTCCATATACCCTCCATTTGTCTTTTAAGACCTTGACATTTTTGAAGAGTATAGGTCTATGGTTTGAAGGATATCCCGCAATTTGGGTTTGATTGATGTTTACTCATGATCAAATTCAGATTGTGCATTTTTTTGGTGAGGGTTATCAGAAGGCACATGGTATCAATTTGTCCTTTTAATGTTGAGGCTAACTGTGGTCCCTTGGTTAAAGTGGTTCCTGCCAAATTTTTGTACTGTAATGTTATTATTTTTCTCTTTGTAACTAATAATTATCTTGTGGGAAGATACTTTGAGACTATGTAAATACTGTCATGCGTTAATTTTGGCATCCATTGATGATTCTTGCTTAAAACAATTATTATTGTGGTTTTTGCCAAATATGATTTTTCTATGTCCATCATTCTTTCCATATTTATTACTTAGATTCTACTTTAATAAACATCTGTTTCTTATCCTTCTTTTAATTATTTATCCAGTGATTTACATCAGCATGGACCTATGGATTCTTATTTTATTCATTGGCCATAATTCATTACTATCAACATTAATTGTGTTGAGTCAGTTGTACCAGAGTTAGCCAATGGGAGCCCCTTCGAGTTGGCTCTTTTGTCAATATGGCATGTTCTCATCATATTTTGATGCTTCAGAATTTACATACTGGTTACTCACTTTCTACTTCCTTAATGACAGGGGTTCGAGAAATATGGACCATTTTTAGCTGTGCATAAATAAAAAATAAAAGAGAAACATGCTTAAGAAAAATCAACACAAGGTAAACTCAGCTTTTTAAATATGTCTGTGGAAGGTTATCTTCCCAATGTTTGAAATTCATGATTCGCTTGTAACTGGAGCAAGGATTTACATTTGAACTGATCTCCCAAGTGTGTGAGAAGATAATCTAGGGGCTGCCAAGAAGTCATCATCAATAATGCCAGAATTCGACAATTATAACTCCATCTCCTTAATAACAAACTAGAGTGTCCTTTCAAAACTTCCATTATAGACTAGAGTTTTCACATCCCATACTGGTTACAGATACAACAGACCTAGATTTTCCTGTCCTGACATCTTTGGAATTAATGTATATGTTCTCCAAAACAAATCATCATTATTCAGAGAGGTTGGTAAAATGTGGATTCAGAAAAAAGAGATCATGCCTTTCCATCTTTGTGACTTAATCCTGACATTCCTGAAGGCAGAATTAATTTCCAGCCAAGTCTGCAGGGAGTAAGTGGGGTATGAGCTTCAGGTCCACAGTGATGCAAGATGCCGCTCCAACTGCTTTGGATTGCTACAGAAAGCTCACCTGAAGCTGTCAAACACCTACTTCTGTTATGATTGTGTTATGGGTTACAGGTTAGAAAGCATGAGTGACAAAACGCAGCAGAGGTAGGCAGTACCACATAACCAAATCCTTATCATTAACGCAATTGGAATTTTTGGCAATAACTGTTTGACTTAGTTATGTATTTATGAGCACCTACTGGGTTTAAGGCCAGAGCTAGGTCCTAGTGGGACACCAGGTTGTACAAGACACTTTAAAAGGATCATTTTTGAGACCTAAATAATTTTTAAAGAAAAGAAAATGCAATAAAAGGCTAAATAATGGAACACACAAACATACACACACATATACATACATAAATAAGAAATTGCTAAGGCAATTAAGAGATGCCTTTCTATTGGATGATATTCTTATAGTAATTCAGTGAACAAATAATTATTTAGAAGATTTTCCTTTTTAAAATATATTTTTATTGATTTCAGAGAAGAAGGGAGAGGGAGAGAGAAAGAAACATCAATGATGAGAGAGAATCATTGATTGGCTGCTTCCTGCACGCCCCCCCACTGGGGATCGAGCCTGCAACCCGGGCATTGACCGAAATTAAACCTGGGACCCTTCAGTCCACAGGCCAATGCTCTATCCACTGATCTAAACCGGCTAGGGCTGTTTAGAAAAGCTCAAACTATTAAAAATAAAATTACATTTTAAAATCAATTATTAATGACACACAACATGATTCCATTTATATAAAGTTCTAGAAATGGCAAAATTAATAGTGGAGCGTAGACACTGGAGACAAACTGCGTGGGTTCAACAAATCCCATTCCTGCCACCATTTATTTAGTCATTGTTTCACTTTGTCTATGTTATTCACCTCCGTATGTCTCATTTTCTTATATGTAAGATGGGTTTCATTAATAGAATGTCAGAGGATTATCATCAGGCTTAAATAAGCTCCTACTTGTAAAATGTTCAGCACAAAGCCCAGCATTACAGATATATTTAAAATAAATTCTAAGGGATTCCTGCTATGCTGCTTCAAGTGGTGAGTAAAGGGCCATGATACATAAATAAAATTTCACAGAGAGCACACACAAATAGAACTCACTGTTCTAATCACAAAAAGCAACCAAGTTAACTTGATATATAGAGAGATTACTATGCTGCGTAATCATATACCATTTTTCCTTAAAACTATAAGCATTTCACACAAGTGATTATACTTAGAATTCCTTCATATACTGAACCTACTTTACAATTTTGCTGAGCCTATTTCAATTATATTCTGATATCCCATGTTTGTCATCATCTTCATTACAAACACACATTTTAAACACCACTTTGCCTACACCCTAACAGCTAGAATTCCCAAGCTTTTGACACTTTCCCCACCTTCCTCTTAATTTAAATTCCCCTGGACATTTCTATATCTTTGGATGCACTCTCTTCAGGATCCTGGAACACTTGTCCTCTACTCTGCCTCCTCTTGACAGAGAATAGGAGGTTCTGAGAATAGGAGGGCAAGGAGGCACCCAGACAGCACTAGAAACAAGAAAAGCCCTTGATCATGTAAGAGATTCCTTGATTCTAGACCTTCAAGAGTCAATCTACCTGTGCCCATTCACTTTTGCCCTGAAATTTCCTTCAAATTTCAGTAAGGAGAAATAGGATCTTCGTGTATTGTGTTTTCAATCCTGTAAGACTCTCATTGAGTCTATGTCTTAAGGCCCAGAGCAGCCTATCTTGGCCTGTAGTTGCAGTGCATAAAGGAGGGTCAAGGGCATGGAAAGAATGGAGTGGGAAGCATGGGTAAAGAAGTGGAATACTGTAGAGAGGCAATTGAGTGCGTCCAGTCCATTCAGAACCTCTTCCCTTAAGAGCCTTAAAGATTCAAGTGCTATTCCATGCATAAGGGCACGCCTACCCTTACAAAATCACCTAACACACCTGCCCAAATTCCTTGAAATGTCTTTCAGAATTGAGAATAAAGGGCTTAAAACCCACAGTCGGAGGAATCACCTGTTAATAGGAATGAGTTTTGAAATGTAAATGATGATCACAGATCTTTGAATTGAAGGGGAGCCTCAGAAACTACAAAGACCAAGAAAGCGGGGGGCGAGGGGGCCTCTGTGTGATAATTAAACACTGAAGAATAGTAAATACAAAGCAAAGGCTCCAAAGCAGCACTTCCTGGCATTTCACCAGGACTCGGTTCACCTTTATCTGTAGAGTCAGATCAAGCTATGGTGCAAGGAACACCAACTGGCAGGTGCTCAGGTCCAAGGCATTGCCCAGTACTAAGAGGTTTCCCAGGACGTGGCACTTTCAGTGCTAAAACCAGGTCTTTGGCAAACCAGGACCATTGGTCACCCTAACTGTATGTATTTCATGCCCGGTGTGGTTCCAGGGAGGTCTGGTAGCCTGAAATTATTTCAGAGTAAGGGCCTGAGGGCATGCTGCAGCATCCAAAGGCATGATTTATGGGCTATCTATCTTAGTTTATTGGAGCTCTTGCCTGAACTTCTTCCTGGTTCTCACCATGAATCGGTAACAGGCAATAGATCCACAATCTTTATAATTAATACTTTAACCTTCAGTGAAAGACAAACTAATCCCCAAATCGACAAATATTAGGTAAACTGGTTGTAATTAAAGCTGGGGTTTGATTAATGATCCTGGAATGATAAAACAGATCTTGGAGTTTTTATAAATAACATAGCTCTGTCACAAGCTATATTTACTACCTACTCGCTGCTTCTTGCCCAACATATGCTGAGTTTTCCTTTTCTTGAATTTTTTGGCTTTTGCATTTTTAGTAGGTGTCATATTTATTACATTGAGTATAATAGTTAAGGATCTGGTCTTAGTCTGTACTAGCTTGAACCACTTACTAGCAAATGGCCTTGGGTAAATTTGTGATTCAGTTTCCTTAACTGCAGAATGGTCATAGTATACAGTAGTTTTACCTCCATGAGATGTTGTGACAATTAATGTGCTCAACACATTTTAGCTATTACTATTGACAAGAGAAAAATTCTGATAGGTTCTTATATTGCAGTAGCTAGAGAGTGAGAAAGACAAGAATAATTAACTAGTTAACAGCTGTGCACCAATTAACAAAAGGCTGCCACATTCTTGAATATATGCTGCAGCTTGAAATCAATCTCCAGGCTTCTATTAGCCAACCACTAGACTTACCATCACCTGCATATGTATGACCTTGCAGGGCTGTTGCCCTTCACCAATCAAAAGTAGTAAATATTTCTTTGTTATAGACTGTGCTCCTATCATAGAACTGCCCCCACTTCACCTTCTCCCACCCTCCTTATCTGTAGCCAATGTAAATTCTTTCAAAACAACTTATATCTTTCTTCTGCAAAACATCTACACTAATAAAAGGGTAATATGCTAATTAGACCAGGAGACCTTCCAAGAGACCTTCTGGATGTCCTTCC
>NW_006296625.1:6216203-6227972 GCF_000327345.1 Myotis davidii | reverse complement strand
ATCAGACTGGCGGGGGGGGCAGTTGGGGATGAGCAGTTGGGTGCTAGCAGACCAGAGGCAGGGGGCAGTTGGGGGCGATCAGGCTGCCAGGCAGAGTAGTTAGGGGCGATCAGGCAGGAAGGCAGGTGAGCAGTTAGAAGCCAGCAGTCCCAGATTGTGAGAGGGATGTCTGATTGCCGGATTAGGCCCGATCCCACAGGGGTCCCAGGAGTCCCAGATTGGAGAGGGTGCAGGCCAAGGTGAGGACAACCCCCCGGTGCACGAATTTCATGCACTGGGTCACTAGTAATGTGTAAAAGCCCTTGCCAACTTTAGGATGGTGGATATCTTGCCTGCTGCATGTAGCCTTGCTGCTGGTGGTTTAGACCTCATGCCGAAGGATCTAGCCCTTTTCTGGCTAGCATATGGTTTAATAAAGTCTTTCTTTAAAGAGTTTTTCAGCCTGGCTGGTGTGGCTCAGTGGTTGAGCATTAACCCAGGCACCAAGAGGCTGCTGGTTCAATTCCCTGTCAGGGCATATGCCCCAGGTTGTCAGCCGTGGTGGGAGGCATGCAGCCAATCAATGTTGAAATTTCTCTCTCAAAGAAACATGATCCATTTTCCTGCTGTCCAATTAGAAGTACAGTTTAAAGTAGTGTTTTCAGGATCTTGACTTTAAATAATCGTAAAACTGACTTTAACTTTCAAACATAGTCTAGGAACCATGCCAGAGTTGCCGGATAGTCAAAGCAACACAGAGTGTGAAAGGCCTTGTTCTTAGTATGCCAGATGGCCAAGGCCACTCTGAACATGGGAATCTTAACCAGAATGTTCAAGGCTAAGATACCATATGCAGGTGCAAGGACAACAATCTCACGGTACCCTGCGAACAAGTGCCTTTCTGTAGCCAAATGATTGATGTCACTGTTGGTTACTGACCTCTTTGGTCTAAGTCATCTAATGCACGGTACTGACAAGCCAGTGTACCTGTGCAGCTGTGATGTGAAGCAAGGAGTGCAGGAAAGGCTGAGGAGAAAAGGCAGGCCTAGAGGATGTAGCTACTATGTGTGCAGAAGCTAGAAAGGCTGGAGAAGTTACTAAGGCAGAGAGCTCAAGTGCCGCTGCTATGTGAGGCTATGAGTACAGAGGCAGCATGCAACTGCTCAGATAACAGCTGTGGGTACAGAGACTACTACTGCTTTATAGGAAGGATGTATTGGTTTATCAGCCGGTGTGCGGCTACCTATATGGAACTTTGCTATGAAGGACTGTTTTGTCTGATGGCTATATGGTTTCTACAATAAAGGCTTTCTTATATACACCCACAACTTCCCATGGCTTCTCCATCCACCACCTGGCAGAAGGTCCAGCCCCTGGCAGAGGGGCTCAAACCCTACAGTTAGTGCAATGGGCGAGGTCTGAGAAGGAACCTGCCCTGACAGTTGGCATGGTCGAGCAGAATTCAGAAGAATATATGGACTCAGAGCAGCTGTGCTCTGGCTGTTTCTGACACACAGCTATTCCCAAGAGGTAGTTACTTTTACATCTGGCTTCTTAGTTCATGCTGATCTTCTGTGTTCCTTATTCCTGTAAATCCTGCCCAAGCTGGAAACCTACAATTGCCCTTTTCCTTTTCCACCTTCCCCAATGAAAGTAACCATTTTATTGATTTACTTCTTAGCTATTGAATCCATTCTCTGCATCCCTAGTCCACTGTCATAGTTTAAGCCCTCACTATCCCACACCTAGCTTTTAACAATAATCTATTTGCTTGTGTCCCCACAATTCCATTTCTCTCAAAGAATGAAAGAGACATTTTAAAGAGGAGAGACAGAGAGAGGGAGAGAGAGAGAGAGAGAAAGAGAGAGAGAGGATAGTGTCTCTATCCTCTTTAAAGCCTTCAGGATTCCCAGCTGGTGGTAGAAAAAGAACCAGCTTCTCAGCATGATGTGCACAGTCCTGCCCATCCAACCCTTCCCCCCCACTCCTGCTTCAGCTCCTGCTGTGCCCCGACCAGCTTGTCGGGGACAGGAACTGTCTCATTTATTTTTGCATTCCAGCACTTACCCCACTTCTGGATTTGATAAATGTGTGCGCAATGAAGGATGCCTACATGCATAATAACAAGCATGAACTTTACTTTTTAAAAGTTTTAAGCTTTAGGTTTTCTATGAACGGTTCAAATTTATTTCAGATTGTGAGAGTGAAACTTCAACGTCCATTCAAAGCTCAATTTGGACACGTAGGAACTGAACATAGAAACCATCCTATCTAATAAAGAGGGAATTTGCTAATTGACCCTCACACTGTCGCAAAGATGGCGATGCCCACAGCCAATAAGGAGGGAATATGCTAATTGACTGTCACGTCCTCAAAGATGGCGGCGCCCACAGCCACAAGATGGCAGCATCCAGTCTCTGCAACCTCACTGGGGCAGCAGGTACACGGCAAGGCTGGGCCCACCCCGAGGCGGGCCAGGCTGCTGTGCGCACCTGCCTCCAGAGTTCCCCAGTCCCCTCAGCCGCCCAGCCACCCAGGGCCGGTCTGAGGCACAGGCAAGCCTCAGATGGCAGCTTCCCAGACACCCAGGGGCTCCCAAGGCTCAGGTAACCAGGGCCGGCCGAGGCCTGCACTGCTGGCAGTGGCAGCAGCAGAGGTGTGATAGGGTGTCGCCTTCCCCTGATTGCTGGGTCACCTCCCGCCCCTGAGGACTCCTGGACTGTGAGAGGGGGCAGGCCGGGTTGAGGGACCCCCCATCCAGTGCATGAATTTTCATGCACCGGGCCTTTAGTATTTTATAATACATGTGTATACTAATATCGGTATACATATAGCTGAATATACATGTGAGCATGTACACACACGGACATATTCCACAAAATATGAATATGTTTGTTTTAAAAATATAAATATTTCAGTATGATAAATATGTTGATATTCACATCTTTTTGTCAGATTTTTTAAAAGGTATGTTTTTTATTAAATGGTGGCAATTAAATGAACTTTTAAAGCAGGCATCTAGGCTTTGAGATCAGATAAGTTTCATCGTTAGGAAAATTGAGAATAAAGAGATCCAAAGTCAGATTAAAAAGAAAGGCAAGGAGCTGTTGCAACTGGCAGCCCAAAGAATAGGGATCAGGCCAAAAGCTGTCACACATGATCAAGGTGTGGCTGTGACCTGGTGTAATGTCTTGTTGACCTATGCATGTGGCAACATATTGGACATCATTTCAACCATCTGCACTGATTTTCATAGCTAAACTGAGTACCTACCATGTGCCAAGCACTGTTCTAGGCCACAGGAAGGCCTAGATAACCATGAAATAGATCTCGACTTAAGGAATTACCAATCTAGCAGGAGAGACAAATAAATAAGCCATTATTACAGTGTGGTGGCATCCTCAAAATGCTATGAAACATTGGGAAGAAGCTCCTGATTGAGTGATGGGACCAACAAAGAGCCCAAATCAAGGGACGTTTTTTAAGAGAGGTGACATAAACTGGACCTTTAAGGAGAAATGGTACGGGGGAATCCATCGGAGGACCCAGTGTGAGTATCAGCAAGAGAGTTTGTGACTGGTAGCATATAAGGTGCCAGGTGAGAACTGGGGGTAATGAGGAAATGAAGCTAGAGAAGTAAGTTGAGGACAGATGATCCAATGTGGAGGGCAATCTAAATAATGAATGGAGGACAGAAGTCTCAAACATAAATGCTATTGTGCTCCAGAGTTTATTCTGTTTCTTCACTGCTCTGGAGATCTCTGCATGGTGGCCCATGGACATTCAGTCTATATCACTGATAGCACTTCTGGCACTTACTTCCCCATTTACCCTTGCTGGACACCCAGATTGCCTCCAATTCCTTGCCCATAAATGTGTTGTCATAAACATTCTTAAATGTTACTCTGTGATTATTTAGTCTCATAAGCCTTAGCAATAGTAATTATAATTATCAAGGAAAAATTTAAGTGAGAAATTCTCCTTGTAACAAAATAGATGGACTATGACCTTTACTATCTAAGATAGGAAGAAAGGGTAAAGAAAAAGTCAAAATTTTTCTCCTGAAACCTATGTAATTTTAGTAACCAGTGTCATCCCAATAAATTCAATGAAAAATTTTTTAAAGAAGGAAGATAATAGAAGAATTATCAATATACATGTGTGTCTGGAGAGTATAAGACAGGAAAGGGTATGGGGGAAAGTGCCTGAATTATAGGAATACCCATTTTTCTTTTGATATTTCTGAGGTATGGATAGTGGGAAGTAAGGAAAATGAAAGATTGGCAAGATCCATGGTTGACTTCTGAAACTGATTTCTTAACTAAAGTATAAACCCTGTTTTATTTTATCATACACTTGGCTCACCTACATCATTGGGTATCGCAGCTCACTCATACAGCAGTGACAGCCTTTCCTTTTCTCTTGCAACTAAGTATGTCAACAGCCAAGACTCCTACTTCTGCTCTGGGAACCCAGGACCTACTGGGCTTCCTTCCCCACTCTAGCAATGATTGGCCTCATGATATAATGTTCATGTCCTGATTTCTGCGTTTAGGAACATATTCGGTCTCCTCAAAAAGGGACATCTACTGTGCTAAATATGAGGCAAATTAACACAACTAAAATATAATCATTACTTCCTCTGCATATCCATTTACACTTTGATTGAAAAGGAGCAGTGATTGCTCTGCCGAGCAAATTTCAATAGTTGGATGAATTTGAGCAAGTTGAAAGTCCTGTGGGGTGCCGGTGTTTGGTTTAAGGTTTAGTGGTGACCAAGGCATTTCACACTTATTTTTCTTGCTTCCACAATTCCTCTTCCATTTACTGTGATTTTTCAAATAACAAGGAGAAAGTATGATTTAGAGAGCAAAGCCATTTACAGACGAGGAAAATAAGATTAGTCACATTGTTGAGGTTATAACATCTACCCCACTGTCAAAAGTGGAATAGAGATGCTCCTCATTTCCCTTAGTCTTCACTTTGGTTAATAGTTTGCATTCTCAGTGTTCATGTTGTGTCTCTCAAGTACGATGATGTGAAACTTTTTTGTAGATCCCCCTGGCAGGTACTCCCTTACCCGATTTTACGTGGGTTGGTCTTGAAAGTATTTCATATTGACATCTCCCTCTTTGTCACCTGATTCAAATCTCAGTGCAAGCAGAAGGGAAAAGTAGGGGAATAGATGTATCCTAATCATTGAAATGACACATTCTGGGGTGAGAAGCTCACTTGTGTACATAAAAGTGCATCAAAGAGCAGTAAAGCTTTGGGTGAATCTTAGAATATTTCTGGGCTCCCGTTTACTTGTTTGTACAATGAAAATATCAGTGAGATGTGTTTTTCAGATGGTGTGCAATAAATTGGGAATGTCCTGCATTGAGAGAGAGAGGGAGAGAGGGAGAGAGGGAGAGAGAGAGAGAGAGAGAGAGAGAGAGAGAGAGAGAGAGAGAACCAAAAATAAGTGAATAAAATAGTTCTTCTAAGTTGGGACTTTCTGGCAGCTTCACAGAGGTAGTAGAACTGAAGGTAGGAGGTCTAGAGAAATGTCTCTCTCTAAGTAGATGAGGGTTTTTATATTATTTAGAATGCTTCCGACTACATATAAGACATGAGATGACATACAACTCAGCGTGGCTTAAATACAGGAGTGGGCTGAAAATAGGTTTTCAGTTTTGAGCACGTGAAACACAGAGTTTATTCTTGTATTATTTACTAATTACTATATTACTTATTTGTATTACAACTGTAAATCTACTTTTGCCCACCTCTGTATTAAGGGAATCTCATGATCTCATATAACAAGAATTCCCAAGGTAAGATGGCTTCAGGATTAACCTCGTGCTCTAGAGCAGGGGTGGGCAAATTTTTTGACTCGAGGGCCACAATGGGTTCTTAAACTGGACCGGAGGGCTGGAACAAAAGCATCGATGTAGTGTTTGTGTGAACTAATGTAAATTCAAAGTAAACATCATTACATAAAAGGGTACGGTCTTTTTTTTTTTTTTTTAGTTTTATTCACTTCAAACGGGCCGGATCTGGTCCGCAGGCCGTAGTTTGTCCACAGCTGCTCTAGAGCATCACCAAGGACCCATGGTTATTTCATCTCTACTGTCTGCCCTCCTAATCCTAGTTTACCTAATGGTTGCAGGAAAGCTGTTGCAGTTGATGACATTAAATGCAGACATGACCATACCCAGAAGAATAGGCACTGATTTTTCCCATGAATTTATTTTTAAGAACAAGGATACATTTCCTAGAGGTCCCCAGCAGAGCTCCCTTCATGGTTCATTTGCCAGAATTAAGATGTGTGCCCAGGCCTAACCCAATCACTCGCAGACAATGAGAACACCAAGTTGGGCTTTGGCCAGTCAGGATTGATGCACAGAGCTGGGAATGCAGCCCTTCTTTTCTGGGTTCTTTGGAGGAGGTATGAACACCTCCTCCAAAGCCAGAGCCCTGCCATGAGGCAGAACTGGGGAAGGGTTGTGAGCAGAGCAAGCAGTTAGTGTGGCTGCAGTGCACACAGAGATAGGGAGGTGGAAATGCTGCACAAACTTGACACAGAGAGTACTAATGCAAACAGGATGGGATCAGTAGGTACATACACCAAATTGAGAAATTTTAGAATTGTTGAAAATACAGATGGTAAAAAGGAACAAAAAAGAAATCATCTTTGGCAAACAGAAAGATATATTATTGACTATATTTTTATTTATTTTTTTATACCAGGAAAATTGGGCTAATTTCAAGGGATTTTAGCATAGTTCCTATTTTGTCTAGAATTAACTAATTTTTAATATCTCCTAAAATTTCCTCTAGTTTTTTTTCAGACTTCCTCTAAACATCTAACATATTGCCAGCATTCTATTGTTCCTTTACTATTGATCATTTCTTTCATGCATAATTGGTTAATTTCTGATTATTGGGCAGAGGGCTCTTACAACCCTAAGAAGAAGAAAGGAAGAGATGAAATGACAGACTTGGAGGTATAGGCCAATAAAAATACACAGAAATAGACAAAAAGGAAAGTTGAGCCTTAGACAGAGAAAAGGACCTTCTCTTCAAAATCAGAAAAATCTCAAGGTCAATAAGTACAGAAATATTTATATTAATATGTTAAGCTAATATTTATTGAGTATTTATGCTGTGCCATGCACTGTTACCAAACACGTTTCATGTATAAACTCATTCATTCCCCACAATGACCCTGCAAATCACGTAGAGCATCTTCATCTATCATACGGGAGTAAGAACTGAAGCATGGAACAGTTCAATAACATTTCCAAGACCACACAAGTAGTTAAGTGCTGGGTCCAAGATTCAAACTCCAGCAGTTGGCTCAGATGCCACTCTCTTTCCATTACTGCCTCTTTAGGAGAGGGGGCAGATCAGACTAAAATTTTTTGCAAATCAATAATAAAAATAACAAAATCACTAAGTACTTACTAAATAAATGTCTGGCATTGTGCTAAACATTTTCAAACACTGGTATGTTAACTCTTCAGAACAATCATGCAAAGTATTATTCTTCCCATTCTATAGGTAGAGAAACCGAGGCTTAGAGAGATTAAACAATTACGAACAAAATCACATAGTGCATGGCAGAGCCAAGATTCAAATTCAGATCTGAACAACTCCAAAGTCAATACACTTAATTATGCAACAATGGAAATTGATGAACTTTCAGGTGAGGATCTGAATTATAATTCAAAGACTCAAAGAATAGACAGGCATGAAAGGCCAGTCACTGTGACAGTTGCTTTTACATCATTATTTCAGTTTATCTCAGTTATTAACCTTTTTTTAAGGATTAGATCTCACTTCTGAAAATTTTGGATCAAATTAGGTATTATTCTTGTCAAGGAAAAATGAGACTTAGTGACTCTTAAAAATCAAAACAATTATTTTTAAAAAGAGGCCTAGGATGATTGAGTCCGAAGGCCTACATCCTAGTTTCCACTCTGAAAATAAAAAGCAATACATTATTGGTCAAGTTGTTTACTTTCTGGGCTCAGTTTCCTCATCTAGAAAGTAACACAGATTGGCCTGAATGATATTCTAAAAAAGATCAACTTCTTGGCGATTCCTGGAATGTATGGTTCAAGGGGAAAGCAATTCCTGGCTTCTGGTGGTTCGCAAATGTCAAAATCACTCAGCTCACAGAGTGAGACACCATAAAAGGAACTTTTATTTGTTTTTTATCATTATCTCCCTTTTATTTTTACTCACATGCCCACTTTCCCACTTGGAGTCCTACTCACCAGCTGGCACTGGGGTGGCACACTCCTCCCAAGAGAAGCAGGGTGTCATTTAAATCAGGCCGTTCAGTCCTGACCAGTGTGGCTCCGTTGATTGAGCATCGTCCAATGCCTGAAAGGTTGCTGGTTCAATTCCCGGTCAGAGCACATGCCCAGGTTGGACTCCATCCCTGGTTGGGGTGTGTGCAGGAGGCAGCCGATCAATGTTTCTCCCTCTCTTTCCTTCTCCCTCCCTCTCTATAAAAGAATAAAATCATATTTTTAAAAATAAACAAACATATTTTTATAAATAAATAAATAGATCAGACTGTCCACTGGCACTGTTTTCCAGACTTTCCGCTTTCCCCTTGCTTGTATCTGACCCCCATTCGCCTTCCTTGATTGTTCCTCCCCAGTTTCCTCTGTAGATTCAGGCATTCAGCAAGTACTTATGTGCTCACAGGGTGTGTCTAACAAAGGCTCTTCCTTTCCTGTTTGTTTCTTTTAATCAATGAACAAAATAAACAAACAAATTGAAAGGGACTCATAGACACAGAGAGCAAACTGGTGGTTGCCAGAAGGGAGGGGGTTTGAGGGACTGAGTGAAAGAGGTGAAGGGATTAAGAATTACAAATTGGTAGTTGCAGAATAGTTCTGGGATGTAAAGTACAGCATAGGGAATATAGTCAATAATATTGCAATAACTATGTATGGTGCCAGATGGGTACTAGAAATATCAGGGGGAACACTTTGTAAAGTATATGATTGTCTAACTACTATGCTGGACACCTGAAACCAATACAAAAAAACATTGAAAGTAAGTTATAATTGCAAAAGAAAAAAACGCAATAAAAATCATGTTTAAACATGTATTCAATCTATGGGTCCTCGGGACTCTCCCCTGTTTTCGAATCCAGAAGGTCTATGGTGAGGCTTTGAGAATCCTTTTGTTTTGTTTTCACAAATGCAATAGTGTTCTTATTACCAGGCCATTTTTGGAAAGACTGATGAAAAGGATTAGATCTGATGAAAAGCATATAGGAAAAAATCAGGCATTGTGAATATGATGCCAGGAGGTTTAATATTATAAAACCTTAAGAAGCTTATAATCTATTTGGGGAAACTGGATCCATGTATGTAAAACAATGGTTGTCAGTACAAGGTGGGATAAATAAGTGCTAAATGAGCGCACTGGATGATGTCAGTGCACAAGAGCAGAATAAGTTTAGGAAGAAGCTCTGGGCAGGCTTAGAAGACTTGGATTATGCCGCTGAAGACACAAAGGATCTGAGCACGTGTGGAGAGCGTGGAGAGGGGAGTGGCATGGAATGGCAAAAATGTCAGAGGACAGGGAGTCCAACTGGAGCAAAGGAAATGCAGAACAGAAGTTGATGAGATCAAACCAATCTTGTCGGAATGGGGAGCCATTCAAGGTGTCTGAGCTGAAGAAGCCACTGATGAAACAATGTTTTTAGCTGGTGAATTGGTTCATGACGTTCACCAGAGGCTCAGAGGTTCTCACCTGAGGCCTTGTTGAACTAAAACTGTTGGGCCCCACCAGGTAAGTCTCTAGTCCAGGAGATCTGGGAAGAAGCTGGAGAATCTGCGTTTCTAACCAGTACCCAATTGATGCTGATACTGCTGGTCCAGGAACCATACGTCGAGAGCCACTGCTGGACATGATGAATTGAACACGACAGAGTGAGGTGGGGATGGCTGGGGACCACGGCCATGGTTTAAAAATAGGAGTGAAAGAATAGGCAGGAATCATGAAAGCAATTGCTGTGTAGTTGGAATATGTATGGGAAAAGAAGAAAAAAAGGGAGACAAAATTAGAGTTCAAATCTGCAGTGGACTGAAATGGCAAAAAGGGAAAAAAAGGAGCATGTCGCATGTCGAGCCATCTTAATTATCGGAAGGCCAAAATCTCAGTCTTCATCCTTATGAGTTGCTGCCTGAGTTGAATCATTCTTGCTTTGTTCCACATTGTCTCTAGTCCTAGGAGGTCAAGCAGTGAGGACAAGCTGGTGAGGACAAATGAATGCAGAGATTTACAGCAGTTCGAGGAAAGTGCTCTAAGCACTCGCCGGGTAGATTGGGTAAGCAGTGATGCACCATGTCTTCCAACCTGACCTGACCCATTTAGCAAGCCTGTCCCTGGCTGAGCCCCGTAGCTTTTTCAAATCAGTCATTTCTACAGACAGACACCCAAACCAGAAAGTCCTGCTTAAAAAACTGGAACCAGTTTTGTCCCTGGCTCTCTACACACAGCTGGAGGCAGTGAACCTTGACTCATTAGGCCTCCAGCTGCCAAGCTTCTGGGATAGGCAGCACCCTCAGTACTTCTCCCTCTTACCACCAGAGGGCGCCCTCCAGACCTCTGAAGAATTTGGGCCAGTAAGAGAGTGTGGAAGGGGAGTCTCCAGCCTGGGGTGGGGAGAATATCTGGTTATGACAGTCAGGCCTTGGGAAATCCCTGCCAGAGAAAGGAGCCAGCAGAGACAGCAACAGAGTGGGGAAGGACAGCACGCCTTGCATCCCACCCTCACTGGCCTCCCAAAGCTGTGGGCATGCACAGGCGCAATGCTTTCCCTCCTGTCTTGTCAACACGTCCATGCATTTGCTTTACCATGCACGGTATCAGCAAGAACTAGAAAGTCAATGCCACGACATCTGGCCTAGAGCCAAGACTATGAAACTTCCCCCTCATATGTCAACACGTCCATGCATTTGCTTTACCATGCATGGTATCAGCAAGAACTAGAAAGTCAATGCCAGGACATCTGGCCTAGAGCCAAGAATATGAAACTTCCCCCTCATTACACAGGGAGAGAAGAAACAGAAATTAGCACCTGGAGGGCAGGGGCTTCCATTTACTTCCCTTACTTGAACACAGAAATGCTTCTAGGACCATGTATCATGTTATGCCTCTGTACAAAGGCAAAGCCCTCATTCCATATGTAACCCTCCCTGTCAGTCAAGAGCATGTCTGGAAAAGGCCTGCCTCTGAACACCCTCCATTCCTAAAATCCCAGTGCTGCAAGCTAGGTCACTTAAAACGGTGATACCCGTAACAGACATCTCGTTTTGTCTAGCACTCTGGGCTACATCAGTCTGCTGGGCTAGCAGTTTGTTAATATGCTAATATTGTTTCTCTGTAAGAAATACTTTATAATGCTCTTTCCAGCAAAAAAATAAGCACTTTGTATTCATGCATTCAAGTGCTAACTATAAACTAGACATTATATTAGGCACTGGGAACAGTGAACAAAACCCATAAAAAAGTTTCCATTCTGGCAACTGGGAGTAAAACATAAAGTATAGAGACTGTTACAAGGATAAATCCTATAAAAATAAACCAAAGGAGAGTATGGAGCACAGGGAGTAGTGGGAATATGATTTTAAATATGCTAAGGAAGGCCTCATTAGGAAAATGACATTTGCACAAACACAAGATGAGGAAACAAGCCTAATGACTATTCGGAAAAAAGATTCTAGAAGAGGGAATGGTAAACCCAAGGGCCATAAGGCAGGAGTGTGCCTAACGTGT
>NW_006296625.1:6187745-6216178 GCF_000327345.1 Myotis davidii | reverse complement strand
GCAGGACAGGCCCATCGGCAGGGACTTGAGCATTTAATCTCCATCTGATGGGAATCAGTTGGAAGGCATTGAGCAGAGGAGCAAAGTGCTTCTGAGATTCAGGGTAAAGCCATCTAGTCCACCATTGCTCCATGAACAATTATTACCCATATACTTTTTAAAAAGAGGATATTATATCCTTGGACTAAGTGGAGACTCTGCAACAGTTTGAGCTGGATCCTCTGTTCCACATAATTGAATGCCAACTGTGTTCCTGCCTCACTTCATTCTTGCAGTGAGAATGCAAACAACCATCTACCATCTCCGACTCCTTACCTCACCTGTGCCTACTGGGACCTTTCTGACCTCATTGTCAAATATGCTAATTTAACGTATTTCTAATAACATAGCATGCAAAATAATTCCACATATATATGTGTGTGTGTGTGCCTCTACAAACATTGCAACACAAAAAAACATGTATTACTTTATTAGCAACTAATTAAGATAATTACTAATACATTTTCCTCTTCAATACAGTACGGGTTCTTTGTAGAGGTCAAAGTGGAAAAGTTGAGCCAAAAGGAAGAAAAGAAACAGGAAGGGGGAATAACCATTCGAGAGCATCCCACGGTTTTAACTATTTTAGGAAAGTAGCATTAAAAACCACTAAAATGGCATGGAAAAAAAAAAAGCACATGTACTTTTATTCTCTCTACTCAGTATTCCTAGGGGGCCTGAACTATAGGGTTAGAACCCTTGATTGAAGCAATGTTAAGAAAGCAGTATCTTCTTTCAAATTTTAATTAGTGCTGTTCACCTTGTACTTTGAGCTCTCTTCTCTAGACACAAGAGCATTACATAAAAACCATGTACTTTACTTAACCAATGAATTGTGAGAAGAGTGTTACTCTCAAACAGTGATTTTAAGTGATGGTGTATAATTTATCATGCTTCCCCTTTCTGTCTGCCAGGACAAGCAGATAGTGGGGTACCAGGAAGCCTGGATTCAAGAGTGAGGTCAACCCAGAGCGGCTGTATTTCTCCCTCCCCCATACACATTAGTGAGAAATAGTATTTGGTTATTTAAAGCTTTAGATGTCTTTTAGGCTTGCTTGTTACTATGGCTGGAGTCTGGGAAAGAAGAAATAAAACTCTTGTATGCAGATAACATAAATATTTATGTAGAAAATCCAACAGAATTTACTAAATTCTCCCATAATCCAATTTTTATTAAGAATTTTGTATCAGACCAATACATTTGCTTGAAGAAAATAATTTGACAACTTTAACATTTTAGTGTCATTTTATACTACAAAGCTTTATTTACACAGTTCTTCAGAATATATTTCAGTTGTCCAACCATTGTTCCAAGTGTGAAATGATATCAAATAGGTTAGATTTATAGAAAAGCATAACACAGAAAACAATTCTATAATTAAATATATAGTGCCACTAGTGGTTATTATCTTTAGTTTTCTTTTGAAAATAATCCACTGAATTTTTCTGCCAATAACATTTCACACTGAAGCTGTCTTCAAGAGCAGATTTCCACAGAATCAAAAATATGACAGTCCAATGTACTGTGCAGGTGATATTTGACAGTTTCTGAGTAGTTGCAAATCATTGCTTTTCCCCCTTTTTTTCAAAAGTCTTGGATGATGAAGAGGAATCATGACTTTGATCACTACTATAGTGCTCATACAAAGTCTGAAATTAAAAACACAAATCTGTTTTATAACTTAAAAGTCAACATATTATCAGATTAATTATGACAACTCATCTTTTTAATATGTAATAAATTTCTCTCTTGTTCTTATAATTAGGAATTATTTTACAAATGGTTGGAAATAATTAAGAATTTTAACACCTAGCTTGGCCTAAATATCAGCTATGAGATGCAGCTCAATTTCTCTATATGAGAAGTGAACCATACTATTAATAAGCATATTTGTGCATCTTCAAGGCCATCTTGATCTTACTTTTTCTCAAATAAAGACAGTCTTAGATAAATTCCTATATTTTAAAATACACTCAACAGGAAATATACTTCCCAATAATATTTAAACTAATAAACAGAAGACATTTAAAAAATCATATAAATTATCTTAAGTATAATTAGCTATGTTAAAACCTATTATTTTTTAAAAGGGTTAAGGCCAAGCCAACATCTAATTTATGAAGATGGTATCTTTACCATCAAGGAACACATAACCTTTTTGATAAAGGTAACTAATCCACCTCAATTTCATTTATAGAAGGCTTTAGACAACACAATGGTAGAAATTTAATATGGAGATATGAAATATAGAACAAAATTACGAAACAAACTTTGTCTAATGTTAATTTCTAAAGCCACTGATTAAGCCATCAGCACTTGAGAAAATTTAAGAAAAAATTTACCTTATATCATACAAATGCAAAGTAGTGAGTAAATAGTTAATTCCTCCAGCAATGTGTCCAACTTCTTAACATCTTTGATTGGCTTTACCATAGCCTAGAGCAAAAAGCTCCCATAATTGTATAATAATATTATAACTGAAATATGTAATTAGTAATTGCTTAGTAACTGAACAAGTTGGTCAATAAGCGCACATAAGGTTCTAGAAATGATCAGGTGTTTGATGGCAGTGGGATAAAAAATGATGGTATAGATATAAACAGGCCTTGGGAAACGGAAAGGTTTGAGACATTTTTTTTGAGAAATGTACTGACTGCTACATGCATCTTCACATAAGTCATTATATGTGACAGATACTATGATTATTCTGAGATTATTTAAGAAAAACATTGAGTAGAAGAAATGAATTCAAAAGCTGTTAAGAATTGTGTTGGTTTAAGACAAATTCCTCATTAAATTTATTCCAGTTGAGACTTGACAACAATCATTTGATTGCACTTTATATGACAATCCACTTTCAGTTATGCTATCTACGCTATAAGAATGTAAACCAAATAAATCTATACGTCAAAAGCACATGTTAAGTATCTAAAAATAGATAAATACTATTTTATAGTTGATCTGATCACTGGACTTTTATTTGAATTACCCATTTAAGTACTTAATGCACTAAACTATATAAAACAATTAACATTAATGTAGATAGAAAATAGAAATATTTACTTTAGCAGCTTTCAAAATAGAATTAGGAGAATTCAGACTAACAAGTTGGCCCAGAACATGTTTCATTTCTTCAGAGGCTTTCTTATGGCTACCTGTAAAAACATATAATTGATAATACACTAGTACCAATAAGAAAAATATAACTTCATATATAAACACATTTGTTAAATAGTATAATAACTGGCATTCTTATAATTTATCACTGATCATAGCCCCTTACCTAGGATAAGTAAAAATATATGCCAGCAAGTAAAGAAAGGCGATTTCATTTATTTTAGTATTTAGCTTAAAAAAAGAAGTTTTCTTGCCCTGGCCAGTCTGGCTCAGATGGTTGGAGTTTCGTTCAGAACACAGAAAGGTTGCGGTTTGATTCCTGGTCAGGGCACATATCCAGGCTATGGGTTCACCCCATTTGGGGCATGAAGAGGTAACTGATTGATGTTTCTCTCTCATAGTGATGTTTTTACCTCTCTCTCGCTCCCTCTCCCTTCCTCTCTCTAAAATCAATAAAAACATATCCTTGAGTGAGGATTAGAAAGAAAAAAAAAGAATCAGGTAATACATTGATTTTTAAAGAAGTACCTGGATGAGTTTGAATATCAACATATGGATGCGCCAGAAGCTCAGCAATGGATATCCTCTTTTTAGGGTCCCTTATTAAACAACACTATAAAAATAGATTATTATTATTTTTTTAAACAAAGCAAGTTCTCTTACATAATATGATAAAAAAAATTTTTTCAGATTGAATCGTATTGCAGAGGTTGCTTTCGAGATAGCCTACTCAGAAATGAGATTATTTCACATCACATTTTGCAAAATCCCCAAGTATTTATTTTAAAACTAACACCCTCAAAGTGAACATAACATGCCTTATAAAGCAAATTCAGTCAGCAATTTCTTTCAATGGACCAGTTATAGCTAAGTCACTTAGATAATTCCAATAATTTTAGGAAACAATTAAGTCCAATTGACCATTGAACAGCATGGGTTTCAACTGTGTGGTCCACTTTTTCAATAAATACTATAAATGTATTTTATTCCTTGATTTTCTTAATAACATTTTCTTTTCTCTAGCTTACTTTATTGTAAGAAAACAGCATATAATACATATAGCATACAAAACATGTTAACCAACACTTTATGTTATCATTAAGGCTTCTGGTCAACAGTAGGCTATTACTTGTTACGTTTTTGGAAAGTCAAAACTTATATGCAATTTTTGACTAGGGGGGATGGGCACTCCTAACCTCCAGGTTGTTTAGGGTTAACTATATATAATATATTGTTCTTCTATATCCATATATTATTAATGTTACCTTTAACACATCTTGAAGATCTTTTTCTGGAATATCAGGAAATTCGATTTCATGATTAGGGTCAATTATGGCATGTAATTTAGAAATCTGATTAATTATATGCTGAAATGGTGTTTTCCCATAAGTCATATAGTACAAAATGCATCCCAAAGACCAAACATCACTTTTGGGGCTTATCTAAGTAAAGAAAGAAACAAACAAAACAAAAGAAAACAACAGAAATAAGTTGCCATTATTCTAATATAAAATTAAATGTAGAATATTATACTCACACATATATATCTGAATGCTCAAAATCATAACTAAAACTAAAGTTTAAGTACTATATTTTGTTTACATGACAAAACAGGTTTTTCTAGTTTTAATTATAATTGGTTATTTTACCAAGAGATGAGCTCCACTTTAAATCTTTCAACAAACTCATAAATAAAATATTTCAACTAAAACAAAATACTACAATCTTGTCACTTTATAAAAATACAAAACTAAAAAATTTAACTGCAAAATTTAAATTTACTTGTTTTTCCCAAAGTTATTGAGTTGTAATAAATTATTTATTTATTTATTTATTTTAATATATTTTATTGATTTTTCACAGAGAGGAAAGGAGAGGGACAGAGAGGCAGAAATATCGATGAGAGAGAAACATCGATCAGCTGCCTCCTGCACACCCCCCACACCGGGGATGTGCCTGCAACCAAGGTACATGCCCTTGGCCGGAATCGAACCTGGGACCTTTCAGTTCACAGGCCGACGCTCTATCCACTGAGCCAAACCGGTTAGGGCATAAATTATTTATAATACATTTTTATATAAACTTATAATATGTATAGATTTTTAAAAGGTTATTTAAGTTGAGCTATTTTAAACTCAAGACAAACTATGAGCCACGCTGAGCTGAGCTTGAATCACTAGCTGGTAATTCTATGCATCTCTGTTTCCTCACTTCTTAAAATAGAAATAATAAAAGTACCCTGTTGGGCATTAAACAATATAGCTATGAGATATGAATAAGCATACAGAATAGTTTCTGGTTATAAGTACTTAATAAATATTATTAAATGTTCTTTGTATTAAATATCTCATTAGAAATAATGTGATATTATAACAATTATCCTTTTTACATTACTAAAAATATAAATAACAATCTATACTAATAGACAAATATGTAAATTGACTGTCTCTCTGCGATGCCCAAGCCAATCAGGCGTATGCAAATTGACCCGACAAAGATGATGGGCCTGTTAGCAGCACGCACGCGCACAGGCGCCGAGTGGCCGGGGGCAGCGTGCACACATGCCGGCATCGAGCAGCTGGGGTCCCGGGGACACCACTGGAATGTCTGGTCCTATCAGCCCAGCCTCAGGGGGCGGCTGAAGTTCCCAGTCCTTATGGTTTCTGCAGCCCCTGTACCGGAAGCAGAAACCAAGAGTGCAGGGAGCACCAGAAATGCTGGGAATCGTAGTTCTGGTGGCAGATGGATCTCCTAGACCCATGGTTGGCAAACTGCGGCTCGCAAGCCACATGCGGCTCTTTGGCCTCTTGAGTGTGGCTCTTCCACAAAATACCACATGCGGGCACGCATGTACAGTGCAATTGAACCTTCGTGGCCCATGCGCAGAAGTCGGTATTTTGTAGAAGAGCCACATTCAAGGGGCCAAAGAGCTGCATGTGGCTCCGGAGCCGCCGGTTGCCGCGCCATAGTTTGCCGACCACTGTCCTAGACAGTAGAGCAAAGTGAGCCTGGAGCAAGTTACTGTTGCGGGTGGGGGATGGAGGGAAAGCAAAGGTGAGAGAAAGCAAAGCTAAGTCAGAGTGTTGAAGAAAAATTAAAAGGAAGATATCCTTCAACTTCTAGGAAATCTCTACCAATGGAGCAAAGAAAAAAAAAAGACCTCTGTTATTCTGTGAGCACAAAACCAGACTGGGCTGGGGTCTCAGACAATTCGCTCATATAATTGCAAAGACAGACAGAAACTCCCAAATTGGAGAGGGCTCCCCTGAAGGCTCCCAGATTGGAGAGGGTGCAGGTCAGGCTGAGGGACCCACCCCCCTTGCACGAATTTCATGCACTGGGCCCCTAGTGGATATAATAAATGAGAATGGATAAATTCCTCTTTTAAAAATATATACTCAAATATACATGAAAACAAAATATAATCATGCTCTCCACAAAAGATTGATCTAAACCAAATGGCACAGAAAGATGAAAGGAAAAATGGCTAGAAATTGACATATATAACCAAATGCAAAACAGGTGAAAAAACAAAAACAGAAGAAAGCAGACAGCAATGTTAATATTAGAACAAGAGAACATGGCAAAATGTCTTCAACAGAAGAAACACTTTCTATAGTCATAAAAAGCACAATCAACTAAGAAGACATGATAGTTATGAACTTCTATGCAGTGAAACCACATTTAATAGAACCAAATTAAGCAGAAACTATTAAATTATTTTGGGGAGCGGCAGAGATATTAATATGCCTTTCAGAAGATGACAGAGAAAACAGACCACATTATCTGAATAAACATTCAGAAAACTAAGTATTAACTAAAAAATAACCTCCTTTTCCTCTAACCACCTGGAAATTAAGTCAACTTCTAATTTAATCACAGATTTAAAAGGATATCAGATAATGGGAAAATGGCAGTGGCAGCATAGTTTTGCAGTCTCTCCAAATCCCCAGCTAAGGTGGACAAAGTAGCAGCAAAACCATGAACGTAGAAACTATTTATAACAAAACCAGGTGAAAAACTAAACCCAGGACGGCCAGAATATAAGTGAATGGAGACAAACCACCAACAGCCACAAGTCCTGAACGGCAATATACCTGAGATCTAAAATCAGAAGCCTCCATATAGACAACAGATGTTCACTGGAAAGCAATGTGAGACAGAGCTAGATTGGGAGGAGTTTTGAGCTCTTCAATAGCAGGAATAAGCTCACATGTTGGGATAAAAATTTATCTTCTTTACAGAATCACTAAGGCCATTGGAAAACAGCAGGTGACTCAACTGAATTAATATTTACCAATATATATTAAAGCACTGGGTTGACAACTGAAAAATTCTGAATTTTGAATGTAATTCAAAATAAATTTTACTCTAAAGTAAAAAAGAATAAAATAATCTTAAAACTAAAATTACAAATTTTAGGAATTAATGAAAATAAGAAACACCAGAGTAAAACCTATAAATAGAAGCAAAAGTAAAACTCAGTGAAATTCAGTTTTAATATTTTAATTATAAGCAAGAATACTAAGATTAAATGAGCAATTATTTAAATCCAGAAGCTAGAAAAAAATAAACCTAAAGGAATACAAATAAAGATCAAAGTAGAAATTAGAGAGTACATGAGAAAAGTATTAATAAATGAAATCAAGACCTGTTTCTTTCAAGATATTTAGAAGCCACAATTTTTTTTTGGGGGGGGGGAGGAAAATATAGTTTAGTAAATAAAAGCACATTTATTGATCAATTATTTTGAACTGGATAATGTACTAAGTGTTTTATATTCTTTCTCATTTAATTCTCAATTATTTTTAAAACAGGTACTGTTTGTAAGCCTAAGTTATAGATGAAGAAACAAGGCAAACTGAGTCGCAAAGACAGTTAATGAAGAGGCAGATCTATGACTTGAACACAGTCCCTGGACAACAGTGTGAGCTTCCATCCAGTAGGTTACGCTGTCTCGGAGAGCAGGTTAGCTTGGCAGCAGAGGCACTGTGGCAGGCGAAATGGGCCCAACAGAGGGCACTAGTGAGCGAGCACAAAGCTCCCGGAGGTGGTCAAATAAGATAAGTGGGAAAGTAGCCAGTGGCAGGCCAGGAAAAATCATATACTAGAGTTGTATTTGAAAATGTAGAATTCACAAATGAATAATTGGTTAAGAAATAAAATGTAAGAATCAAAGAGGAAACAACAAAGATTTCAAAGGTTATCAATTCAATGTTATTTAAGGTGTCCAAAGCAGTGCTAATTTAGTCTTTATTTTTTTTCTTTAATGTTAAAACTTAAAAATACCCTAAGTGCATTTCTTGCAGGAGCACAATGTGTGGCATCACCATATATTTTTTTTTTTAACATTTTATTGATTTTTTACAGAGAGGAAGGGAGAGAGATAGAGAGTTAGAAACATCGATCAGCTGCCTCCTGCACATCTCCTAATGGGGATGTGCCCACAACCCAGGTACATGCCTTTGACCGGAATCGAACCTGGGACCCTTCAGTCCGCAAGCCGACGCTCTATCCACCGAGCCAAACCGGTTTCGGCTGGCATCACCATATTTGCCGGGGGCCGGTCCATCCTTGCTGTTTCAAGGGACCTGGCATATATGGCATACTGTTCTTAATATGTTTGCTCACCTTCTTGGCACTAGGTGTTTTAACCAAGGTCACCTCTCCGAGAAAGGTTGTTTCCCCAGGAAGGGATTTTCCCCTGAAGTTAGGAAGGGAATAAAACCTCTTAACTGCCAGTTAGAAGACAGAACCTACACAGAACCTAGAGACTGAAGAACTTCGCTGGAGAGAACATGGCAAGAGAACCTAGACAGAACCTGGCGACCGAACCTGGCTGGAGAACCTAGCTGGAGATCCTAGACAGAACTTGGCTGGAGAACTGGCTACAGAACCTGCCTGGAGAACCTGGAGAACCTGCCTGGAGAACCTAGCAAGAGAACATGGACATAGAACTTGGCTGGAGATTGTGGCTAGAGATCCTGGCAAGGCTGCTGATCAACTGAACGCTGTCTCCGTGTCATTCCTTCTTCGCCGACTCCGTCCACACCTTTGGGGACCCCTGGACCTGCTGGGGTTGGACTCCAGCACATATTAAAAGCACAATATTAAAGAACAATCTCAAATCAATGAAGAAGGGTGAAATTAAATTCCATGACAACCTACTTAAAAAGGCAAGGTCTCTGCAATGGCCTAAAAAGTTTTAGAATTTAAACAAATAACTTTCAGTTATCTGTTAAGTTTATTCAGAGGATAGAACATTACCCATTAATGTTAGACAAATGACAGACAATGTTTATAGTACCTTTGATTTGGATTTCCCATTCTCTCTTGAGGAAGACATATCTTTGATGGCTTCTGGGGGCATATAATTAACCGTACCAACCTATTTGCCAAATCACAGAAAACACAAATCAATGAAAATACTACATTCTGCTTTCGATTTTTAAAAACATAAATGCCAAATTCTTGGAAACTTAGGTAATTAGATTTCAGTAATATATCTGAAAAGCTTAAACAACCAACAACAATAATAAGACATAAATTTCTTCACAACTCCAGCAAAATAAATGGGGTTCATAATCAGCAAATTGACTCCTTTCAGAATGCTGAGCTTTTTCTATGATTATGGTGGGCAACTACCATAAAACTGTCCAGGCTAAAATTATATTAATGGCCATAAACTTAGGAGGAACTGATCAATCACACATTTCTGTGCTGAAATCAAGACTGAGAATGTTGTTTTATGCTTTTTTGTATTTTTTTAAATAAACCAACCAACAATATAGCTTTTCTCCTAGTACTCCCTGGGCCCATGTCCAAACTGAGATTGGATGGGTATCTAAATCATGTAAGAATTTTCACAGTTAGATTATGCCAACCTTACACAGCATTCATTTTATTCTAAAATAAGCGATTTTGCTTTCAAACATGGAATACTGTATTTTTAGGGCGTTGGCATAGAAGATATCTTCAAAGCGATTTACAACTAAATGTTCAGTCATATTTTTAATATAAAGAGAAGTTATTGTTCCATAAAATGTTTGAAGGGAACACTGCTCATCTACTCTACCTACTAGACTATAAAAGTCTAGTTTTACTCCTAGAATTAAAGCAGATCCACATCAGAAATCTGTGTAGTACATAGAACACATCATCTTGGCTCCAAGCAGGATTGTTTTTAGTTATTCTTTGCTGTCATCACTTTAGTTTTTATGGCAACAATTTCTTTAAGTTTGCTATTGCATATCCTATTATAAAAATGCAGTTGAGAACAATATTTACTGTGGTGTTTCCAAAATAAAGGCCCCCTTAAGAATTTTCTTCTTTTTCAAATGTAAGTGATAAGAAAAGCTTTATTTCTCTGGAATAAAATTAAATTATCTTACTTTATGGACAATAAAAAACATGTAACTGCAATCCTTCTTTGGTTGCTAGCAGGAAATTCTGAGACCAAGTTTCAGGTGAATTTTAGATCATGACCAAGATGATTTCCAAGATAGGTATTACTGCCTTTCTACCTTGACTATAGGAAAATCACCCAAAATTGATGGATATACTTCTACCAGATTTTGACTTTCTATACAAAATTGTATTAGTCATGGCTTTGATTTGTTTTTATAGTAACAGTATCTATTCTTATAAAAAGGCTTCAAATCCTTTGAAGAATGAGGTAAGTAAAAATAAAATCCCCTTTAGCAGAATAACACTTCACAAGTGAAAAGGAATTGTACTCTACTGGGTGGTAACCAACCATTTATTAAGTCTTACCTGAGAGTCTTTAACAATACTTGTTGTATCTGGTTGCATTTGGTTTGCAATCCCAAAATCAATTAGCTTTAGCATTCCATCAACTATCAGAAAGTTAGCAGGTTTCAGATCACTGTGAACAATGCCTTCAAAATAAAAATCCTTTGTAATATCAGACAATGTAAAACATACTAAGTATAAAAAAATTCAAATCTACTGGCTGTGTTGATTCCTTTAATTACTCAATCAAAATAAATATTCATTTTTAATATATTTTACCAACATATAGCGCCTGCTATGTGCCAGGCACTATTATTAGTTTATTGCTTGTATGGGATCATTTAATACCTCCATGCAGAGGTAAGTATTATTATTAACCCTACTTTTAGGTGAGTAAACTAAGGCAAAGAGTTTAAATGATTTGTTTGATGTCACAGGCCTAAGTGACAGTGCCATGAGTTGAATCCAGGTGCTCTGGCTTCAGAGTTTATGCTTAACCAGTGTAATTCACCGCCCACTAGGAAGCATTGTAAATTACACTGCCCTATAGTCAGACCCCTAATGCTACTGATGCCTCCACCCCTACAGCTTGATCTTGATCACGGGTGAATTATCTTTAACTTACAGGAAGGAAGACATGAAGAGACAAATTACTATTATCTGGGTTAACAGTTCTGTGTGTTTTTTTAAAGGATACAGTAAAGGCAGAGAAGCCCTAACAAGAACCAAGTCTAAGTAAAGTAAAAACCAACCAGAAGGTAGGGCTAAGATTTAAAAAACAAAACAACAACAAACTAATTCCCACACAAGGCACACAATACAAAATGATTAGAATGAGTGAAATAAACATCTGATTTTTAGGATGCCCGAACCCAAAGATCTGCTATAATCCAAGTATTTGGAAACCTATGGTTATGACTATGATGATACTGATAAAGATACATTTAGTATTTATTGATGCATATGTGGGACTTGAGTTCATGCCCTATATTATTTGGTTGACAGTGTTTTAGAGAAATGGTTTTGTCCCTTCATCTTTAAGTAAACTTCCAAAATCTTTATTTTATCTAGTCTAAAGCTGCCAATAACAATAATTTACAATTAAAGAAGTATGTCTCTAAGAAGACATTATTAATGGACATTTTAACTTTACATAATAAGAGATTTTAAAATACCATGTTGATGAATTGTGTTAACTGCCTCCAACATATTTTTCCAGTAACTCTTGCGTTCCCATGGATCAATGCGTTTTTTCTTTTTAAGCCAACTATTAAGATCAATATTTCCACACTCCATTACCATGTAGATGTGCTGGTCTGTGATTTCACTGTCATTAAAAACAAACAAATAAAAACAACAAAACAATAAATGCTTAGGTTATACTATTAAGATCTACTAGGTACTTATCTCAAGAAGTATAGCAAAAAAAGCCCCGCTCAGTGTCTTGAATCCATTGGTTATGCTTATATGCATGTATACTAGTCCTTTGGTTGATCTCTTTTTAAATAAAAAATACTCTTACTAATCATAAAGTCGAATGATCTTATCACTGTGTTGTTGTAGTTTATTCAAATAAGCGATTTCATTCCGGTAACTATCCACTGTTTGGTGATCTGCTTCTTCTAAGTTAACATACTTTATAGCATGTATCTGTTTCTTTTCACTCAACACCTGAAATACCTAAATAATAGAACAAAGGGGAAAGTTTAGAGTGTACTAACACAATCCTAAACTTATTAGACAGGTGAAGGAATACTGATATGAATAATTAAGTATTTGGCCTTGTTCTGAATACAGAAGAAAAAAAAAACATGTTAGGAGAGTAACAGTCCATTCTCAACTACCTATAACAACGGGCATTCAGTAACTCAAAGGCATAAACCCTAACAAGTTTCTATATCAACATAAGAAAGAAGATACTCAGAAATGTTTAGGAAGACTAAGGGTTATACTAAAGAGTCAATTCATTTCATATATGGTGTTTTTTCCATTGTGTCTGGAGTTGACAATTTCATTCATGAGGTAGAGAATATCTAAAAATATGAAAACAAAGGAAATACATACAAAAAAAGAAACTATTATTACTGACCAATTGCTACTTATGGCACTAATTGTTATCTATCAGTATATTCAGTTGTTAAAAGTAGATTAGCTCTAATTTTCAAAGTCAAGTTTACGAAACAAGATCCTGTAAACATGTTGCCAGGATTTCTGAGGTCTAGGTGCTCCAGCTATGACAGTCAATTTCTAAGCAACATTGATAAGGCAGATAATACATTTCAAAAAGTACAAACACTACGCATGTGTCTAATCTGCAGCAGACATGCAACAGGAATGGGGCTTCTAAAACTCAATAACTCAAATACAAAGTGTCAGCGTAAGCAAGGAAAAATTATATTCATTTGCCCCTTTTGACACATTGAAGTAAACATCACTATTTAAAAGTCATTTAACCTTGTTTTCTAGTAGACACTGGCAAGGAAGTAGCTGTCAGGTACAGCTTAGTTACTTACAAAGTAGAGCCAATGAGGACTCCAGGTTTTTGGCCTAGCAATTGGAAGAATGGAGTTGCCATTTACTGAAACAGGAAAAGACTGTGAAGCAAGAGTTATCTTTGGAATATATTAAGGTTTAAATATCTAGTAACCTTATCTAGCACGAAGAGGTGCTGAGCAGTCAAACTGAATATACAAGTCTAGAATTTAAGGAAGAAATCTGAGCTAGAAATAAAAATACTGGAATTGTCAGCATATACCTAGTATTTAAAACCATGAGCCTGAATGAGAACACTAAGGGAGTGAGCCCTGGGACACTGCATCACTGAGATCAGGGACATGAGGAAGACAGAAAAGGAACAGCCAGTTGGAGAGGAAGAAAACTGAGAGGCCACGTGAAAAAATAAAAAAGTTTCAATGAAAAAAGGAAAAGCAACTATTCCAAATAACCCCAAATCAGAGCTAAGAATTAGATTTGGCATAAATATGGAGCTCATTGGTAATTTCGATAATTATTTTGGTGGAGTAATAAAAGTAAACATCTGACTTATGTGAATTTAAGAGAACAGAATGAGAAAAATTAAGGAAGGAAGTTAAAGACAACTCTTTTGAGATACCCTCCATCCAGATAATTAGAATCATAGAAATTCAGAACTAAGATAAATTTAGGAAACGATCTAGCAATTCCAGGAATTCATTAGTTAATTACACTCTGTTTCTAAAATGAAAAACTCAAAACAAAGCAAGATCCATTAGTCAAAAACCTTGCTGAACCATCCTAAGCATATTAGTCATTTATATCAGGGTGCTGACTGACTTCTAAAAACATTCTTTCGTGTTAATACATAGCTGTTGTTTGCCATCCCTAAGTCAATGTTAATGTTATTTAGAGAAGAAAATGAGGGAAGAGCAGGGTATTGGAATTAAGAGATGAGTTTAAAGAGATATGTCTTTTGTTGGGAGGAGGAAATGGGAGCTGGGGATGGGAAGAATTTTTTGGCTCAAGGGTAATATGGGGCCCCAGAAGTGAAGAAACAGAGACACCAAAAAGTAAAAAGTCAAAGAGAGGAAAATTTAAAATATTACGTATATCTTTGCAATTAAATATTTTCAAATACTGGGGGCAGATACTTACCTTACTTGAACCTCCACTTCCTATCTGCTTCAAAATGGAATAAATTCTTCCTTTAACTGAAATACAATCGCTTGCGGAAGAAGATGCTGAAATCTAAATTAAAATATGTAAAGATGTGAAGGTTCAAAGAATATGCCTGAGAAACTAGCTTGCATTTAATGCAGTGAAATGCTTCTAATTTTGAGATGATTTTAAATCTTAAGTAATTAGATATTAGTAACAATTATTTTAAAGAGGAAATTTACATACTTTAGTCAAAAAAATAAACTTACTAAATTAATATACAAACTTCCAAGGTCCATCTTGCCTTTACTTCTTAACATAAGTAGAAGATTTAAAGGGGGGAATGGGGAGTGGAGAACCACTTAATGTTCAACACACAAACTCATAAGCTATCACTTTCTTCTTTCTTACCTATTCTTTTTTCTTACACAAACCTCTTTACTTACATACATACATATACATATAAATGCACAAATTTTCCCATTTGGCATTACACTGTAAAGAAGCAATATGCTAAGGTGCTAAGAGTCAATCTGACAAATGCAAAGATCAGCAATGCCTCCTTTTTGCTGAAGAATGTTCTATTTAATTTTAACATCAGCACCGTCCTCAGCAAACTTTCAACTGATTTACTCTACAACTGGCCCTTCTTCCCTTCTCTTATATCACAGCTCTCTGGGGGCCTATAAATGCTTTGAACAGATGGAGTGGTATGAGAGGACTTAGTCTGAGCTGACAAGGAAGCTGAAGACACAGAGCACCTGATTAGCTGGTTAAACAAGTTGAAACAAGGTCTAAATAAATCTCAATTTACCTAAATCCTGCTTTAGATCACAAATGGTAGAATCTCTCCTGTATAACCTCCTGCTACATTGATATAAAATACTAGAGGCCCAGTGCATGAAATTCATGCATTTGGGGGCGGGGGGGGGACTACTCCCTCAGCCTGGCCTGCACCCTCTCGCAGTTGGACATCTTTAGCACAGCCGTGGAGGTGGGAAGCTCCTGCCACTGCCACTGCACTCGCCAGCCATCAGTCCAGTTCAGGAATTCTGGCTGAGCAGCACTCCCCCTGTGGGAGTGCACTGACCACCAGGGGGCAACTCCTGCGTTGAGTGTCTGCCCCCTGGTGGTCAGTATGCATCACAACGACCTGTCGTTCCACCGCTCAGTCGATTTGCATATTAGCCTTTTATTATATAGGAGGATTAGGATTCTAATTTCTTTATTCTCTAGTGTTGAAAGACACTGGTGAGTCATGATTTATGTTTTCTGTAAGAAAGTATTAGGCTTTGAAATATATATCTATCATCTTTCATTAAGTTGTGATTTTATAAAGATACTTCACTATGGCCAAACCCCTTTTCTTCTGGAGCTTCCTCTCATACTTAAACTGAACATTTCTGAGAGGGAAGAAAGCAGTTCAATTCATTTTCCCCTAACAGCTGACAATTTTATTTTGTTGTTATTGTTTTTTATAATAAAGTATTTCTGACTTATTTCTAATTTAATACTAATGTGAAGTTCAGTTTCCTACACAGGACATTCCACATTCCCCTTAGTTTTTCCTCCTCACTGTCACCAAAGTAGTTGTTTCAAAATGCAAATAAGTTCACTTCCCTGCTCCAACCAGTTCCAGCTGCTTCCTATCCTTCATGGGGTAAAACTTCAAGGGCCCAACAGGACACTAAGGATCACCCATCACGCCTGTTCCTTCCTGAACTCCCGCCACATTCCGGCCTCTTTTCAGTTTCCTCCTGAAACTGAACTCTTCTAGAAGCCTCCCAGCCCCTTCACGTGGCCATGTTTGACAAGCCCTTAAGACTTTCCCTAACTACTAGATGCTGTAAAAATAAAATCTTTGAAAAATAAAATAAACTAAAATCTTTGAAATGGACCATTCCTTAACATATACCATCATAGATAAAGCTTATCAAACCTGTAAATTCTGAAGCGGAGTAACAGGTATTTGTTGCTGGTGCTGCTGGAAGTAGGCAGGTGGGCCATAGGGTGTTGACCACTGACAAGCAGGTGGAAAGTCATTCTTTATAACTGGAGTCCTAAAACTAAGAAAGATAAATTTTAGAAAACAAGATTCTGACTCAGTTTTTGTGTGTGACTTTAAAGGTGAATATAAACGTAAATGTGTTACATCAAACAGAATCAAAGTCAGTTTTCATAATATAGCTGAATTATTTATCCTAGAGACACATCATGAGAAATTTTATTTTGAGGGAATTCTTTCTGAATTGCAAAAGAAGTAAGATGGCATTTAAAATATGGAGTTGGGTTTATTCTATAAGAATTTAGCCAAGGTAAAGGTCAGCCTATAGCTGATCATAGAGTTTATGAGTGCTTTTTAACATTAATGTTCTACAGCAGCCTGCCATAAACAACTGAAAGCCAATTACATCAGAGAAGTTTGGCTTTTGAGCTGAAAGCCATTCAGTTTGCATTTGGCTTTGCTTGTCTTATTCACTGTTGCATCCTCAGTACCTAGAATGGTGTCTGGCACAAAGAGGTCTGCAAATATTTGTTGACAACTAAATAATCTAATTTCACAAGAAATAACCACATCATTATCATAGTTAGCAATCATTCTTTAAAATATACTAAGTATAATAAAATGAGGTAATATATATAGCAGAGCTGTATTAAATAGGTAGGAGACTAGGTTCTAAGTACTCTAGGCCAGCTATAATTAACATCAAAGATGATATTATGCACATGAAAAGCAAAAGGTACCATTAAGTTATCCTGTAATAAGACATTAAAAATATAGCCACTAATTTAAGAATATGATGTGTCACATCCCTTTATTTCCTTTCTTTGAATGCCATTAATTGCTTTTGTAATATATCCCCAAGTTTCCTAACTGCACTGACCATCCAATTTCTTTACTCGTCCCTCATTCCTATCCACTTAAGTCTTAACTTTCGAACACTCCCAGAACCATGTGTCCTGTAAAACCAACCCCTCTCAGAAACTATCACATTCCAATTAACACCTCCTTTGCTATAAGTGTATCCACCCTTTATCCACTCTAAGAATGTGACCTTTAAATATCTCTCTCAATTAGAGAGGTATCCATGTGGCAATGCATGATTATCAAGTTCTGCATACTTAGAGTAGTTATAGGTTGCAGGTACAGACTACAATATGACAGGGACCTTCACAACAATCCTTAAAAATATATTATAGCCATCTTTCCCTCTCCTTTTACAGGTGAAAAAAAAATGATGCTGAAAAAAATAATATGAATTTTAAAAGTCTTAAAGTAAGACAGCAGGATTCAACTCCAGATCTATTTGGCCCCAAAGCCCATGTTATTTCTACTATACCAAGCTAGGAGTCAAAAGTAATTACCAGCTCATGTAATCCTCCAAGGCCCTGCTACTGGGTGTCTGACAAACAGATTTTCGGTCAGTCCATTTTGGTACTGTTATTGGCGGTGACTGCTTTGAAACTAAAGAGGCAGGTTGCTCAAAAGTGGTTTGTTTCTGTTAAACCGAAAGAAAACAAAATCACTTCTAAAATAAAATAAAATCATACAAAAAGCATGCTAAAATAGGTAGACATATGTATTGCAGCCTTTCGATAACTTTTCAATATGGTGTTTTCCGCTCTAAATTCTGAAGCCTGTTATATTTTGCTCAAAGGTATTACAAGTCAAGGGAAGGTACAGTTTTGTTTAACAAAACAAGATCTAATTTCCTCTACTGGCAGGTGTATTGTAACAAGTATTGAAATTTTATAATCTAAATAAGTACCCTGCCGTTCTCCTAAAAACTACTCTTTCTCTAATCAATAAAATCACACTCCCCACTTTATGTCTGGGGGCAAAATAGCCAAATAGTAATTATTTATGAAAATTTGAAAGAGCACACACTTACCTTCTCCCTCATAAGAGACATGTATTTACCTCCTACAAATCCCAAAGCAATGATAAATGACCATCATGCCTACAGCAGAGATGGGCAAATTATAACCTGCAGGCTGAATCTGCCTGCTGCCTGTTTTTGTAAATAAAGTTTTATCGGAACACAGCTATGCCCACTTGTTTACATATTGCCTAAGGTTGTTTTCATGCTATTGAGGCAGACTTGAGTAATTACAAGTGACCATCTGGTCTATAAAGCCTACTAACGTTTTACAGAAGTTTGCCAACCCCTGTTCAACAGCACCTCAACCAAATAGAGAATCACATTTGTTTGAACATTATTAACTGTGTACTCACTACTGTCTAAAGCAGAGATGGCAACCTTTCGAGCTTGGCGTGTCAGCATTTTGAAAAACCCTAACTTAACTCTGGTGCCGTGTCACATATAGAAATTTTTTTAATTTGCAACCATAGTAAAACAAAGACTTATATTTTTGATATTTATTTTATATATTTAAATGCCATTTAACAAAGAAAAATCAACCAAAAAAATGAGTTCATGTGTCACCTCTGACACGCGTGTCATAGGTTCGCCATCACTGGTATAAAGAGATTCACTTCAATTTGGGGACAGAGTTATAGTTATTAGGAAGCCTTCACAGATGTTTAGATTAAGTCAGCTTCTCTATTACAATTTTTAACCTACTGGTTCACATTATGCTCTTGAGAGCCACAATGCATAAATCTCTTCTACTCTCTGTCCTTTAAGTTTGAAAATAGCTAGCATGGCCGAAACCGGTTTGGCTCAGTGGATAGAGCGTCGGCCTGCGGACTGAGGGGTCCCGGGTTCGGTTCCGGTCGGGGGCATGTGCCTGGGTTGCGGGCACATCCCCAGTGGGAGATGTGCAGGAGGCAGCTGATCGATGTTTCTCTCTCATCGATGTTTCTAGCTCTCTATCTCTCTCCCTTCCTCTCTGTAAAAAATCAATAAAATATATTAAAAAAAAAAAAAGAAAATAGCTAGCATGGCCACTGTATCTCTTTTCCTGGATAAATTTTCCATTTCATTTAAGATTTTTTAAAATATATATTTGAATTAGTGGTCAGGGTGGTAGTGAGAAACGGATGGTACTGGAAAGGAGAATGTAAATATAGTCATAGAGTGGGATGTTTGCATTTGAGATTTTGGAGATCAGAACTAAGGATATAGGGAATGGGTAGCTAATTAAAATTAAGGCAATGGTCATGAAGGAGGAAGAAGTTATGAATCTGAAAGCCAGCTGTAGAACTAGTGACATATAGTTATAGAAACCAACAACAAAAAGATGACAGTTGTTGGTTTGAAGTAGATAAAAGTGATCCACAGCCTAATCTGTTTAAGGAATGATGGGGAATCCCCAGATTGTTCAGAGATGACAGCAATCAGCAAGGAACAGGATGGTATATCCAGAAGGCAGAGCCTCAAAAGGGCAAGACAGAGAAGAAATGACGTGGACATAGCAACAAGTAATTTGTAGCTCTCAGGTAAATTGCCTATTTTCTTTTTTTTTCCTATGTGGTTCAGTGGGGTTTTTTGTGTGTTTTTCTAAATCTTCACCGAGGACATATTTATTGAGAAAGAGAAACATCAATTGGTTACCTCCTACATGCATTCTGGTCAGGGATCGAACCTGCAACCTAGGTATGTGCCCTGACAAGTAATCAAACCTGCAACCTTTTTGGTGTACGGGACGATGCTCAACCAACTGAGCCACCCGGCTGGGGCGGTTCAGTGGTTTTTAATATATTCACAAGAGTGTGCAATCATCACCACTATTAATCACATACCATTTAAGTGTCCTAAGAAGAAACTCAGTATCCATTAGCATTCATACCCATTCTCCACGCCTCCCAGTCTTAATGTCCAATCTACTAACCTATTTTCTATCTCTATGGATTTGCCTATTCTGAACATTTCTTATAAATGGGATCACATAATATAAGGCTTCTTACACTTAGCATATTTTCAAGGTTCACCCATGTTATAGCATTTTTCAGTATTTCATTATTTTTTAATAATAATAAAAAAATTAACAAAATTAGAATATCACATTTTGTTTACCAATCTCTAGTTCATGGAAATTTGGGTTATTTCCACTTTTTGGTAATTATGACTAAAGCTGCTATGAACATTCATGTACAAGTTTTTCTGTGATTATATATTTTCCGTTTTCTTAAGTATATACCTAGCAGTAGTACTGTTGGATCATACGGTAACTTTATGTTTAACCTTTTGAGGAACTGCCATACCATTTTCCAAGTGACTGTACCATTTTATATTCTCACCAGTAGTGTAGGAGGGTTCCATATCTTCATCAACACTTGTCACTGTCTCTTTTTAATTATAGCCATCTTAGTGGTATACAGTGGTATCTCATTGTGGTTTTAATTTTTATTTCCCTAATGACAAATAAATGGTTTTGAGTTCCTTTACCAAACTAGAGGTTGTGGGTTCAATCCCCAATCAGGATGCACATGGGAGGCAGCCAATCAATATTTTTCTCTCACATAGATGTTCTTTTCTCTCTCTAAAATCAATAAAAACAAAAACATATCCTTGGGTGAGGATTAAGCAAAAATAAGTGGAACAACAAATAAATGACCCCCCCCCGCCCCATGCTCCCTGCCTCTCTCTTCCTCCCTTCCTCTCTAAAAATCAATCGATAAAAAATATGTATATATTGGAAGTCCTACCCAGAGCAACTAGGCAAGAAATAAAATGCATCAAATCAGAAAGGAAAAAGTAAAACTGTTACTATTTGAAAGTGACATGATATTAAATATAGAAAACCCTAAAGACCCTACCAAAAGACTGTTAGAACTAACAAATTCAGTAAAGTTTCAAAATATAAAATCTATATACAAAAATCTGTTGCGTTTCTACACACTAATAATGACCTATCAGAAAAAAATAATAAAGCAATTCTATTTATAATTTTATCAAAAATAAAATAGCTAGGAATAAATTTAACCAAGGCGGTAAAAAAAACCTGTAAACTAAAACCCGGAAGACACTAATGAAAAAACTAGACACAAAGAAATGGAAAGATGATCCATGCATATAGATCATCTTAAAAAAAATAGTATTGTTGCCCAGCTGGTGTGGCTCAGTGGTTGACCGTTGACCTATGAACCAGGAGGTCAAGGTTTAATTCCCAGTCAGGACACATGCCCAGGTTGTAGAGTCGATCCCCAGTAGGGAGTGTGCAGGAGGCAGCCGATCAATGCTTCTCTCTCATCATTGATGTTTCTATCCTCCCTCTCCCTTCCTCTATGAAATCAATAAAAATAAATTAAGATATATATTGGTAAAATATCCATAATACACAAAGGGATTACATTCAAAGTAATCCCTATCAAACTTCCAATGACATTTTTCACAGAAATAGAACAATCCTAAAATTTTTATGGAACTACAAAAGACCCCAAATGGCTAACACAATCTTGAGAGAGAAGAACAAAGCTGGAGGTATTACAGCCATGATTTCAAACTATATTATAAAGCTATAGTAATCAAAACAGTATGGCATTCATGTAAAAACAGATACACCAATCACTGAAACACAACAGAGAGTATAGAAATAAACCCACAATATATGATCAATTAATTTAACAAAGGAGCCACGAATGTACAATAAGGAAAGGACAGTCTTTAATAAATGGTGCTGGGATATCTGGATGGCCACATGAAAAAAAAATGAAACTGGACCACTATCATGCACCATACATAAAAATTAACTCAAATGGATTGAAGACTTGCATGTAGGATCTGAAATCACAAAACTCCTAGAAGAAAACATAGATGAATGAGTCTTGGTTATGATTTTTTGGATCTAACAACAAAAGCAAAGACAACAGAAACAAAAATAAACAAGTGAGACTACTTTAAACTAAAAAACTTCTGCACAGCAAAGAAAACCAGCAACAAAATGAAAAGGCAACCTAAAGAATGGGAAAAATATTTGCAAATCATATACTGGCAAGGGGTTAATATCCAAAATATATAAAGAACTCATAACTCAACAGCAAAAATAAAACAAAACAAAAAAACAATACGGTTAAAAAAATGGGCAAAAGATCTGAACAAATATTTTTCCAAAGAGGATATACAGATGCCCGACATACAAAAAGGTGCTCAACATCACTAATCATCAAGGAAAAGCAATAAAAACCACAATGAATTATCACCTCACACCTGTTAAATGGCTATTATCAAAAAGACAGGAAACACAAGTGTTGGCAAGGATGTGGAGAAAAGAGAACCTCTGTGCCCTGTTACTGAGAATGTAAATTGGTGCAGCCACTATGGAAAAGAATATAGAAAAATTAAAACCAGAATTTCCATATAACCCAGCAATTCCATTCTGGGTATTTATTTGAAGAAAATGAAAACACTAACCCAAAAAGTTAATATGTACCCTCATGTTTATGCTCATTGCAGCATTATTTACAATAGCCAAGATATGGAAACAAGTGTCCATTGATGGATGAATTTATTTTTAAAATGTGATATATATACACAACAAAATATTATTCAGCCTAAAGAATAAAATCTTGCCATTTGTCACAACATGGATGGACTTAAGGACATTATGCTAAGTGAAATATATCAAAGAAAGACAATACTGCATAGTATCACTTATATGTAAAATCTTAACTTAAAAAAAAAAGTTACAGATTGGTGTCTGCCAGAGGTGGCGGGGGGGGG
This sequence comes from Myotis davidii, assembly GCF_000327345.1. Lineage (NCBI taxonomy): Eukaryota > Metazoa > Chordata > Mammalia > Chiroptera > Vespertilionidae > Myotis > Myotis davidii. The sequence goes on along the minus strand of NW_006296625.1, from coordinate 6,193,009 downwards.
GGTGAGGGTAACCATGGTAAAAAAGGGTTAGGGTTAAGGTCAAAAGGTACAAACTTCTTATAAAATAAGGTCAAAAGGTACAAACTTCCAGTTATAAAATAAATAAGTTCTGGGGATATAATGGACAGCATGGTGACTATAGTTAACACTACTGTACTGCATATGTGAAAGTTGTTTAAGTGAATAGATCTTAAAATTCTCATCACGAGACAAAAAATTTTGTAGCTATGTATGGTGACAGATGTTAACTAGATTTATTGTGGTGGTCATTTCATGATATATACAAATATTGAATCATTATATTGTACACCTGAGACTAATATAATGTTATATGTCATTTATACTACAATAAAGCAAAACAAAATACTTATTTCTCATAAATGTGTATCTATATTCACATGTAATGGATATATTGTTATTTTTAATATATTAACATTTTTTAAATTCTTGGTTTTACATTTAATACAGTAAATACAGGTAAATATAACCTATATAAACAAAAGCTTATTAGGTGTCTCAATAATTAAGAGAGTAAAAGGGGCGTCCTAAGACCAAAATATTTGAGAACCACTGAGTTAGACTATAACTGATAAGAAATGGTGAGTATGACCATGGACTAAAATAGGTATGGCTCTCAAGCAGTCTACCAGATCATTCCTTCTGAAATTGCCCCTAGCCACTGGTATAAATTCACATACATTTTCTATTTCATCCATTAGGATGACAACAGTGAACTGTCAAGTGCTTTTTGCACTGCACAAGTGCAAGGAGCAACATACTGTTTTCTGTAATGGGCAAGGCCATAAACATTTTAGGCTTTATTTGACCAGATGACCTTTGTGGTAAACTATTCAACTCTGCTGTTATAGTTTCAAAGTAGCCATAGATAGTAAGTAAATGAGTGGGTGTGGCAGTGTTCCAATAAAACATTATTTACACACACAGGCTGAGAAACAGCTTTGACTCATAGACTATAGTTTGCTGATTCTGCACCAGCCTACCAGCAATCCAGAAACACTACTGAAAATAGAAAAGAGTTCATCTTGACATATACTTTTACGGAACCTAAGACTTATTAATTATTTTGTGAATAATGAAAACATTCTGTAAGTAAACTATTCTACTAAATGTGGTACATAGGAGTTAATAAAACAAGAAAACATTTAACGTGGTCATCACATTTTCAACAATGGCCATGTTACAGGAGGGAAAAAGAAAGTTACCTCTGTATCAACTTTCCGGGTTATCTCTGGAATCTGCCACTGATGTGAAGATGCATCAGGATTTTGGTTTACATATTGTAACTTTTTCTTAGATTGCCACTGTTTCTGGTTACTTTCTGGAACCTTTGGTTCTTGATCTTCTTTAAGAGGTTCTGAAATGGTTTTTGTTATAATCATTAAAATGCAAGAATATTTCACTAGAACATGCTACAAACTATATTAGCATTTGGCTCTTAAAAGCAAAGAGAGAAACTAAAAACTTTAGGCCAGTTGTTGACAATTTGCTTTTTTAGCAAGTCAACTTTATTTTTATTTATTTATTTTTTTAATATTTTGATTTTTTACAGAGAGGAAGGAAGAGGGATGGAGAGTTAGAAACATCGATGAGAGAGAAACATCGATCAGCTGCCTCCTGCACACCTCCTACTGGGGATGTGCCCACAACCAAGGTACATGCCCTTCACCGGAATCGAACCTGGGACCTTTCAGTCCGCAGGCCGATGCTCTATCCACTGAGCCAAACCGGTTAGGGCAGCAAGTCAACTTTATAAACTTGCAATATGACTATCTTATTAAGTAGTTAATTAGGGTTTTACCATCAGACACCATTTTAAATTTAAATTCTTCTGGTCTTTACCAGAAAGCAAGCAAATAAATAAGTAAAAAATTATAAAAACATATATATGCCATAAAGTTTTACTAATAAAAAGAAGCTAATTCACCACTTTTCACAGACTTCTACTTTTTAACAAAAATTTTACCTTAAAACTAGCCTGCAATTTACTTTAAGGGTTTTTGAACAAGAGCCTTAACAACATATTTTCTATTCTATGAATATCAATATTCCATTCCTATCATAATAGATGCAAAAATTCTAAACAAAATATTTGCAATTGATATACAAAAGGATAGCAAATCATGACCAAGTTGTATATGTTCCAAAATGCAAAGTTTGCTTAACATTTGTAAATCAATTTGTCATAACAGAAAAAAAGAAGAAATATGACCAACTCAATAAATACAGAAGAGTTTAATAAAAAATCAGCCCCCATGCCAGGCCAGCTTGGCTCATGGCTGGCTCAGTGGTTGAGTGTCGACCTATGAACCAGAAGAAGGTCACTGGTTCAATTCCTGGTCAGGGCACATGCCCAGGTTGTGGGCTCGATCTGCAGTTGGGGGTGTACAGGAGGCAGCCAACCAATGATTCTCTCTCATCATTGATATTTCTGTCTCTCTCTCCCTTTCCCTTCCTCTCTGAAATCAATAAAGATATATATTCTTAAAAAAATCAACACCCAGTCACTTACAAAAAACTAATGATAATCCAGGTGTAAAGCAAAACCCACTGATTTGATACTTGGTAAAAAGAGTAGCTACAAAAAATCTACAGTAATTATCATACGAGGGTAACATTGAAAGCTTTTCCCTAAAATGTAGAATGAGTCCGACTGGCATGGCTCAGTGGTTGATCGTTGGCCTATGAGCCAAGAGGTCACTGGTTCAATTCAGAGTCAGGGCACATGCCTGGGTTGCCCAAGCTCGATACCCAGTATGAGGCATGCAGGAGGCAGCCGATCAATGATTCTCTCTCATCATTGATGTTTCTATCTATCTTTCCCTTTCTCTCTGAAATCAATAAAATATATTTTAAAAAAATAAATAAAATATGGAGTGAGACAATGCCACCTGTCATGCCTTCTATTCATCATTATACTGAAGGTGTTAAGTGCGCTACAGCAAAGAAAAGAAAGTTAAAAGATTTGGAAGGAAAAAAATGTTACATGCTTTTCAAACAAGAATCCATAAGAAAATATTAAAATTATTCAGTGAATTTAGCAATGTCACTGTATCTAAGATCAATAATTAAAAATCAGTTGTATTTTTTATATACCAACAACAAAGAATTAAAGGATACAAATTTCTTAAAGATCCCATTTATTTTAGTATTAAAAAATAGCAAATATTTAGGAATAATTCTAGCAAGATAAGCAAAATGTCTATTCAGAAAAATGGTGCTCTCAATATTTTACAGACCACTTACATGAATGTGTCAGTAGACTAGAAAATTTATCTGTTAAGATCTGAGTTTTTCCCATTAGATCTCAATCAAAATCCCATTAAAAAAATGTAGTCCGATAGATTCTAATACCTATATGGAAATCCAAAGACCCTGAACAGCTAAAATAGCCTTTAAGAAGAACAAAGTTGGAAGATTGGCACAGATATGAAGGAGAACAAAGTTGGAAGACTTTCTGACAGATCTAAAGACTTACTGCAATAAATAAGAAAGTACTGTATTAGCATGAAGATAAACAAAAAGAACTACTGAACAGAAAAGAATCTAAAACCACACATCACACACATGATCACCTAATTTACAACAATTCAGTGAGAGAAAAGAGGGCCTTTTCAATAAACACTGATAGATCAACTAGATATACATATTGGAAAATAGGATCTTGACACTTGATTGTACATAAAACATATAGAACTATGTTTGTGATCTTAGAGTAGGAAGAGATTTGTTTGAAGACACAAAAAACACACACCACAAAAGAAAAGATTAATGAATTAAAATACATTATAACTAAGAACCTCTTTTCATCAAAGTTCTTCACCACATGAGTGAAGTCATTACCATGCATGTATCCAACAAAAGGATCTGTATAGGTGATATAATATCTCCTAAAAATCAATGAGAAAAAGAAGGAAAACCCAACAGAAAAAAATGGCAAGAGACTCCAACAAGTACTTCACAAGAAGATATCCAAATAGTCAATAAACACAAAAAAAGATGTTCAACAGGGCAGGCTAGAAGAGGTCATGGGGGGGAAAAGGAGACATATGTAATACTTTCAACAATAAAGATTTTTTTAAAAAAAGATATTCAACATTATTAGACATCAAGGCGACATCTTTGGGACTCTGGTTCATTCATTTACATGTCCTTAGAACATTTATCATAATACTCATATAGTGGAAAATCAAATGTGCAATTAAAGAGGAAAGAAGAATTGTCATTTAAAAACAGCTTCTGTGTCCTTTCCAGAAAGTATTTGTCAGGCCAACTGAGAAAAATAAGTCAGCTCCATGGTACTTTCCCTCCACTCTGTCTTTTATGCACCTTTTATATAAATAAATTTCCTTTGCCACAGAATTCAATACTTTTTATACACTCTTTATAATTCAACTGAAATACAAGGTCTTATTACCACCTATCACAATTAGGTGGCTGGCTAGCATTCACAAACAACTAAGTAGTTTTGCTTTCTTTTTAAATCTTATTTTACTTCTGAGTGTGTGTGTGTTTTCCTTTTAATTGATCTTTAGAGAGAGGAAGGGAGAGGGAAAGAAACACTGATGTGAAATGAAAACATCAATCGGCTGCATCCTGCACGCCCCCTCCCAAGGATCGAGCCCGCAACTCCAGGATGTGCCTCTTAGACTGGGCATCAAACTGGCAACCCTTCATTGCACAGGATGATGCCCAACCAACTGAGCTATACTGGCCAGGGCCAAAGTATAGTTTTACTTAATTAAAGAAGTCTATTATATCACTCTTACCTTCTAATTTCCCTTGAGAACTTGATTCCGTTTTATTCTTCATGGTTACTGAATCAGTAGTAAGTTCAGAACTCTTCTCATCTGACACCAGAGGTTCCTTGGAGTGGATATTTTGAACAGACTACATGAAAATAAGACATAAATAATAAAAGTCTCATAAGCAGTAGTAGTACTAATTTGTCTTAGTGTTCAATATACTAAAGTCTCATCTATATGAAAATATTGCTAGGGAAGTAATCTGTTATAATCACATGCAGACTCACAAACTCCTAGCAAAGATTAACTTCCTGAATTACTGACTATAGCAATAGGAATGACCCTAACCAAAAATTTGGCCAATTTGTTTTTTTTTAATTTTTATTTTATTGTTTAAAGTATTACAAATAGTAGTACATATGTCTCCTTTTTTCCCCATCGACCTTCCCCCCGCCTCCCCCGCCCCCCCACCCCCTTCCCCTCCCCCCCCTCTGTTTTTTA
>NW_006296625.1:6186166-6186840 GCF_000327345.1 Myotis davidii | reverse complement strand
TGAAATTTTGGAGATTAAACCCTTATCGGAGATAACATTGGCAAATATGTTCTCCCATGCAGTGGGCCTTCAGCCAATTTCATTTCAATGAGCATGTTAATTAATTGCTAAAATATGTTCACTTAAAGAGTGAGGTTAGAAAGTCTGAATCTAACATAAAATATGACTATTTTGTTACTATGGTCATATTTTATCACCAAAAATAACAGCATTACTCTGGTTTCTCTTCAGATCGCATAAATCTTTCGCCTTTTACAAAAATAACAGCATTAGTCAAAATTAAGGTCTGTGTAAGTCCAAGATAGTTATTCTAAATCCAGAAAGTAAAATTTTAACTAAACTGCATTCTTCTCTAAGATAGTTGTGATTAGTTAAAATTACTCCCTCTGCCCCATAATAATAGTAGCAAGTGAATATTTTAAATGGGAATTATTGGCAAATGCAGCTGTAAGTTATGTTGTAGCGCAAAATTGTGAAGCCTTAAATCAAAATCAATGTTTCATGACATCTGTCATTTGTTTTGACACATCTTTCAATTTTTAGGTTAATCTAATTATGAATTATAACTATTTTTCTAATTTCATCCACTGATCAAAATTGTTTTATTTATTTTAGTTGAATATCAACCCATTGTAAGAGTAAGATGAAAAAAAGAGAGTGTTCAAGCAAAGATC
>NW_006296625.1:6166760-6186016 GCF_000327345.1 Myotis davidii | reverse complement strand
AACGATGGCTCCAATAATTTTAATCTCACGCATATAGGGAAAGCAAAGCTGCGCAGCCAAGGGATCCTACCTACAAGTTTAAAATGCAGTAACGAAATTATTGAAAAATCCAGAAACTATCTGAACACTCAAAATAAAAAGTAGGAGTATTATTTTTAATTTATTGTTTTATTTAATCTAGTTTTTTTATAATAAATGTTGCATTCTATATTTATTTTCTTTTGCTACTATTATTATGGGACAGAGGGAGCATTATTTTAAAGCAAACACCATGAAAGAGAAGAGGTATAAAGAGTATACAATTGAAAAGGCCTATGTTGTGGTGCCAGGGGCCTAACTCAAGTTCAATAAGGATAGTATAACCCCTAAAAGTCAGTGCACCAGAGACTAAAACTTCCTTGTTGCTGAAGTCCACCAACTTGCTCTGTCGTATCAGCACGTCAGACTAAGACCTCACCCCTTCTCATCACAACTTATTCTCTCCTTTTTGTTGAAGATGTCCTGCAAGATCATATGATTAAACACACAAGGAACTGAAGCTGGGGGGAATGATTTCTCCCACCCATTCCCAAGCACAGGCCACCGAGTCTGCTAAAGCACATGCATATGAAGTGTTACCTCATTTACCCCAGGAAATAGTTGATCTCCACCTCAATCTTGGAGAAAGTCTGGGTATAGGACTTCTATACCACTTCCCCTTAGTGATCCTACATCTCTAGGAGCTTCAGGAACAGTTACAGATATCATATAAACTATCAGTTACCTTTCACGAAAAAGCTCCGTGGACCCAACTCAGGAACCCTTGCTCCATATAAAAATTCAAAACGGGAATTACCTTTAAATTTCTTAATTCACAGGAATCATTTTCACTTGATTTAGATCCAGGCACAATCACCTCTCGGTATTCTGTTCGAGTGGTCTGTCTATTACACACAAAACAAAATAATTTTAACATTTAATTTGAAGTCAATGTTTTCAATACTATATTATTTTTCCCCACTTTAAAGTTGGCTTTTTAACTATATGTTTTTTAATTGGGAAAAAATCTCTTGGAAAGATATTTTAAAAAATAGCATGATTCTAGCACAAATGTGATTAGGCTAGGTGCTGAACAATGACAAAATTGATAAGAGATTGGCCCTGGCCTGTGTGGCTCAGTTGGTTGAGCATCGTCCCATACACCAAAGGTTGCCTGTTCTGCTTGTTTGATTGCCGGTCAGGGCATATGCCTGAGCTGTGGGCTGGATTCCCTGGTGGGGGATAGGCAGGAGGTAGCTGATCAATGTTCTGCTCTCATATTGATGGTTTTCTTTCTGTGTCTCTCTCCCTTCCCCTCTCTCTAAAAATCAATAAAAATACATTTTTTAAAAGTGATAGATGACCCTGCCAGTGTGGCTCAATGGTTGAATGCTGGCCTATGAACCAGTTCGATTCCTTTGGGGCACATGCCCGGGTTGCAAGCTTGATCACCAGTAGGGGGCATGCAGGAAGCAGCTGATCAATGTTCTCTCTGATAATTGATGTTTCTATCTCTCTCTCCCTCTCTGAAATCAATAAAAACTATATTCTTAAAATAGTGATAGAGATTGGCAGGTAATTACATAACTCAATATGTAATAAGTAACAATTGAAATTATGATGTGACTGTGGGAAAGGAGAAAGGGACAGCAATAGGTAGAACTCCAGTTCAGATTGCAAATAGCTTAAGGATAGAAACTAGACTATAAACCCACTATGGTCCTCCACAGTGCCTAGCATACAGTCTATCATAACAAGCAAGAAGATAACTGGTTTGTTTTTGTTTTCTTGGGAGTATGAGAAATGCTCTCTTCTTCAGCTAGATATCTGAAATGAAGATAACAAGATAATACATTCTGGAGCTTAACCTGACAACCAAAATGTTCTTTTAATATGTGTTGAGCCCTAAGAATAATAGAAGTTTTAGAAGATACCAACTAAAAACAATCAATTGTGTTTCTAAAGTTTACTTGCCAAGTGATTCTCTGGAATCCAAAGAGACTTTTCAAATAGAAATGTTGTTATATAGTGATTAGAGTTAGGAATAGGCCAGAAGAAGTCCCTTAGCTAAGCTAAAGTAGATCCACATTTCTTTCAAGGGAATAAACATGCAAGCAGAAAGAAGAAGGATGTAATAAACAACATTTTATCTCTACCTACTCTGCTCCACTTCTTGATCCCCTAGGTTCTGAAGCAAATGAATGAATTCATCTTCCTTCCCAATGATGGCTGGAAAAGAAATCATTTCCAGGCTTCCTTCACCCCTGCAATGGAGACTTCTAAATACACACTAGGAAGAAACTCTTATCAGAAAGGCTACCGATTTAAGTGAGAAATGTTCAAACAACAGTTTGGGGATGTTTGCATAATCTTTTAAGCTTCAAGTGTCTTAACGATTTTTCCTTTATGTTTCCTATATTTTAATAGTTCCTTTAATGAATATTTTTATTTTTTTAAATTATCCTTTTCTTGTTGTTAACCCTCACCTGAGGATATTTTCTCCATTGATTTTTAGAGAGTGTAAGGGAGGAAAGGACAGAGAGAAACATCAATGTGAGAGAGACACATGGATTGGTTGCCTCCCACATGCACTCCGACTGGGGCCTGGAATCGAACCTGTAACCTAGTTATGTACCCATGACTGGGAATCAAATCCACGACCCTTTGGTGGGTGGGCCAACGCTTTAACCACTGAGCTTACCTGCCAGGGCTAATGAATAATTTTAATAAGTGAAAAAGCAAAATAGTCCTATTCTTCACTCATTTCTTTGTCTCTGACATTTAGAGATTTGGTAACCTTTAATACTAAGTCAAATTTTAATCATAATTACTATTATGCAGTAAAAGACTTTAAGACCATGTTGCCATCAATCTTAAAAACAAAGTAAAGACTTAAAACCGAAACATACCTTTTTGTAAATCTTGGTACAACTGAATCACCAGTCTCCTCATGACCATCCGGACTATTTAGAAGATTAACTGGGATTCTTCCAAATGGACATGACTAAAAATGTTTTGAAAGATTAAGTGACCAACTAGGAAATAAACAAAGACCTTACCACTACCAGCTTAATCAAAGTAAATTAAAACGTACTCACCCGTTTAGCTTTGTTTGTTTGGTTTAAGGGATTTCGATGACCTATGTCTGCATCTTGAGGGGGCACGTTCTCTCTAAACAGAAAGAAAATACTCCCAATTTAAAAAAAAGGAACATTAAGATACGCATCTTCATTAACTGCTAAACACTGTTATCACTTTACATGAAAATATGTATGTAAACATATAAATAATATAAATGCATGATGAGCATTTAAAATACTGGTTCAGTTTCCTCACCCGTACAAAAACCTGGCTTTTGTAGTCTGTCCTCTGGAATCACAACTGATGTCTCTATTCTGTAAATGTCCAAGTGAATTGGGGAATGACTCTTGCGCACTTAATACTGGTAATGCTGTAAAATTTTTGAAATTGTGATTAAATTTGTAAAGACATATAGAATACACAAAAATGTAATCTCACAAGTAAGAATATTTAAAGTCAATTCATAGATCTGTCCCTAAGTAAGATATGCAGATATGAAGACATTCTCAAAGATAATTGTCTAACTATATTTAATAACTGTTTCATAATCATATAATTGTTTCCCCAGGATAAAGATACGTCCTATTTCCAAACACAAAAAGTGGTTTTCCTGCTTAGATTGAGTTGTTTTTAAAGTGTTTCCAGTGACAGTGTGATCAATAACAAAATATCCCACATAAAAGTAAACACTTCATTACTTCTAAATGCCTTACCTCCTTTAAATCTGAAATTTAAACTTATATTGTGACCATTCTACATCAATATTTTTCTATAAAATACTAACCTTAATCCTTTCTCACAGGTAATCAGCCTCAGAAAAGTATCAGCATACATTAATACATTTACCTGATAAACTCTTCTTTTCCTCTTCTAGAAGCAGCTGCTTTTTTCCAAGGTTTAAATTCTGAATGGCAATTTCCAGCATTTGTAGTGGTACTGCCCCGCATTCTACAGCTTTATGAAGAAGTTGCTTACTTTTTTTGATATTACCTAACGAAGTAAAAAATGATTGTTATTTTAATGCAGCCATCTTCACTCTCCAGATTCTTATTTGTCAGGACCTTGAAAAAAATTAAAAAGCTTTAGGCAAAAACACTCATTTCAAGTCTCTTGAGCTTTATTTCATAAGCAAATAAGCAACCTAACCTGATAAACAATTCATGTCAAATGGTAACTTGTGTAATATGTGACTGGTGATTATGTATTAGTGAATAACCACTGTCCATTTTCAGAAGGAAAAGAGGTACAACAAGCAGTTATAAAGTGGAGACACCTTAGGACCCTCAGGGAATTTAGGCAAAGGGAAAACTAAGCCCTAGAGATTATAATAGTCCCAAGAGCATCAATCTGTTACAATGCAGTATAATAATGATCATTCATGACATTCAGTCATTAAGAAAAAGTTGACATCTTTTGCTAAAGGGAATTCTCCATCAAAAGGATTCTTGTGGGGGGGAAAAAAAGTAATGATAAAGTAATGATAGCTAATCTTTAGCTATCAGACCTAGCTACACCACCCCAAATATGCAAAAATAACTACAGATAAATTACCAAAGAAATTTATTTCAACTGAAAAATTACCCAATCTATTTAGTCTACTATTTTGTTTATAAATACTACAATATATACATCATGTATCTTATAGAATGTTTTTAACATTTATGGGAGCCACTAAGCTATGCTATGAATTTGGCACTTAGGGTATTAACATGATTAAGAGATTGCCTCTAGCTTCAGACAGTTTATAAGTTTTAAGAATATAAATATACTAAAGGCCCAGTGCATGAAATTTATGGGGGGGGGCGGGGGGGAGGTGGTCCCTCAGCCCAGCCTGCACTCTCTCCATCCCCTTGGGGGATGTCCGACTGCCTCCCGCTATCTGGGACGGCTGGCTCCTAACCACTCACCTGCCTGCCTGCCTGATCATCCCTAACTGCTCCCCTGCTGGCCTGATCGCCCCTAACCGCTTCTGCCTCACCCTGCACCCGGGACCCAGGATTCCCTCCTACAGTTGGTCACAGGCACCCGGTAGCCAGGCTTCCCTCCCTCTGGCCGGCCACAGGCACCCAGGACCAGGGCCAGCTTCACCCGGGCTGGCTGCAGCCGCAGGGGACCATGGGTGGGCAGCTTCACCTGGGCCGCAGCCACAGGAGCCCGGGAATGTGGGGCAGGCGGCTTATCCCTCTCTTGGGCCACAGCCTGGCTGTTCCCCATTCCTCTCTCCCAAGCTCATTTGTGCCTGGCTGGTCCCCATTCCTCTCTTGTGAGCTCATTTGTGGCTGGCTGGTCCACATTCCTCTCCCCACAGTGTTGAGTATCTGAGCCGTTATGACCTTAGGGCGTGAGGGTGTGACAACCATTTGCATATTAGCTCTTTATTATATAGGATTTCATAGTGGTTAAGTGTACATTTATTGAGAGTAGTGACAGAATTTCATGTATTGAACATTTTACGATAGCAAACAAAAGAGGCTTAGATAACTAGGAATTAGAGAGCTCATAGACCCCTATGACAATCTGATAAAAACTACTGAATGTCCTCCACTCCTATGAACACCAAACTACACATATTTCAGAGATGTTGCATTATTTCCTGAAAGCCTATTCATTAAGCCTGTTCAAAATAATTACAATTTTTACTTTGAGGTTATTACTATATTGCAGTGGTATAGGTAAAGTGTATTTCTTTTTTACAGATCAAAATCTGGGATTTTCACTATTTATTAGAGGCCCCGAGTGGGCCTAAGCTGGCAGTCAGACATTCCCCTAAGGGGTCCTTAGCGCTTGCAGCGGAGGCAGGAGAAGCTCCTGCCACCACCACTGCTCCCGCCAGCTGTGAGCCCAGCTTCTGGCTGAGTGACGCTTCCCCTGTGGGAGTGCACTGACCACCAGGGGGCAGCTCCTGCGTTGAGCATCTGCCTCCTAGTGGCCAGTGCACGTCATAGCAACTGGTCATTCTGCCATTAGGTCAATTTGCACATTATATAGAGAATGTGTTCTGAAGATGTAAAATTTATAGTTGCTATTGATAGGCCATAATATCTCAAAAATTATTTAGGTAGCATGGAGGAAAGATACAGGTTTTAAAGGCCTGACCAAACTTTCTTTAATAAGCATGGTGTTTGCACAGTGCTTTTCTCCAACCTCAACCCTAGAGAATACGCTCCAGTTATTGAGCACTGCTTTGGGAACTATCATGGGGATTCTGGTTGAGCCAAACCAATAGTGATAATGTGTGTATCTGGCAATAAATGGGATCAGGGATGGAGCAAAAAGAAGGCTGAGAGAAAATAGGAACATATGGCCAAAAGGATAGACTAAGGGTAGATCCAGAAGCCCCAGAAAATGAGAGAGAAGACTGAATGGCCAGGCTAAAAATGTCTGAGGAAGAGATTACCCCTGGTCCTAGTTACATGAAGAGGCAGGTGAGCAAAAAATATAAGCTTTTACAGCAGTTTACAATTTTTTTTCTAAAGGGGAACTACCAATTAATGCTACAATTATAGTTTGATTATATTTCAGTGCTATGAAACCATAACATAAGAAAAGCTTGTCTAAGGTGTAGCTTAAATATCTTGTATCCTTCATCCCACAAATACTCAGTGAAGAAGCCACTTTCCTTTAGACTTTTCCTGAATCTAAATAAACACAAAGATGATGCTCATGCTTATTTCCCTGGATTACTCCTTACAAGTGGAAGACCTAGTGTAACAAATATTCTCTGCATTTCCACTTAGGTGGGATTCTTCTCCCATAATCTCATCTGATCAACTTTCATATCTTTTGCCTCAAATTCCTACTTCATATATATGATGTATTATTAGGATGAGTTAGTTATAAAGGAAGTTATCTTTTACTTAAAATTTGGACTAGCTATTTCAAATTACCTTGTGATAGTTCATATTGTGCAAAAGATATATGCACAAAAGCAAATTTCTTGCAGTTTGCTCTGGCCATCTGAAAGTAGTCACGTGCATCATCTGGCTCTTGAATACTGTAATAAAGATTCCAGAGTAAAATTTTAAGAAAAAGGACACAGCTACCTAAGTTTGATGATTCTTCATTCTATTTTCCAAAAGCCATGGAGTATTATTTTTCCTGTATATAAGGTTAAATACTAATAGGTTATTTTTAAAAATCTTTTTAGGCAGTTAAGAGTAGGAAACTTGTTGAGATATGTACATAGTAAAGAGAGTTTACATTATTCACTTGCTAATTATAAGCAAAACAATATATTAATTTTCTTCCAAGTAATCCTGATGTGCTTTCATTTTACTTTTTTGTAATATAGCTATGTAATGTACTTAGTTAAATGTAGTTAAAATATTAATACTTACGCTTTCAATTCAGCAAATCTGACTTGAATTCGAGCAAAACTCTCATTTTGGCCATATTTATCTGGAGGAAGTGCTTCAATTGCTTGACTGTAACGACCAATCAATTTATTTAAAAGGACATCATTTAGCGGGAAACTGTTTTTCTCTAGTTTGAGCAACAAATTCAACCAGTCCTCTGGGTTATTCGCCATCATCATAATTTGGTTAACAGTTCCTGAATTATCTGAATACAGAAACAAAATATGTCATATCAAAAGAAAGACATAAAAACAAATGCCAAATTGCACTTTTCCTTCAAATTACAGTTATACTCTCAATATCAATGTACATAAACTCCTTAAAATTCTTTTTAAAAACTTTAACAATTGGTGTAAATATCAGCAACTTATTTATTGCATTGATATCTTTAATGAGGTTATCTTGTACTCTAAAAAGTTAGGTATTTTGAAGGAAATAAATGTTATTTATAAGTAATTTTAAAAAACCATATGTAATCTAAGAAAATTTTATGCTATAGCATAATTCTATTTTAATATCCCAACTATTCAAAGATAACCTAAGGCTCTCCCACCACCACCTGTACCAACTTGCTTAGAAAATTCACTACTAACTTATTCATTAAAAACTTAGAAACTTATTACCCCATTTCTATTGTAACTTTTTTTAATCCAACATTATCTCCAGAGACACAAAAGCATGGAACAGAGTACGGAATCTCAGAGGGAAGGTGGAAAGTGGGAGGTAATCAACCAAAGACCTTATATACATATATGCATAACCCATGGACACAGACAATAGGGTGCTGAAGGCCTAAGAGGGGAAGAAGGGGTGACTGGAGGGGGTCAATGGGGGAAAATAGGGGGACATACGTAATACTTTCAACAATAAATTAGAAAAAAAAATTGGATTAATGTCAGTCTCCTGTTTACGATACTTTAATCACTAGTGAATATGATTAAATTCCAGGAAACTATCTTTCCTTCCATCAGTTTCAGTTACCTTTGACAAGGACTAAATCTTTACTTTTGCTAACAAAATTACTGTTTTTGCTTTCTATTAAAACATAGCACATTCATAATTTTGCTTTATTTTTAATTTAATCTGATCTGCTCTTAACTTCACTTTCTAGTTTTGCCTCCCACTGCTTTCCTAACAAATTAGTTTGCAAAAATGTCTAAAAAACAGTGTCTTTGCAGATGTAGTCCTCATGCCTCTGAGTATCCCATTCTACCTCCATTCAGCACTTGAAGCATTGTATTTATTGTGCTAGTATTTATTTGTTGCCAAAAACATTACATACAGCATAGTGCTTTAATAAGTTCTACTCATCTAGAAACCATCGTTTTAAGCATCTTTGAGTCTTCCTCAATCCTTAATCTAATGTTGTACATCCCAATTATCAATATATGTTAAGTATTTACAAGGTTGAGTAAGCTGAGGGTTTTAAATAAGAACTCATCTAATTTGGTGTACAAGCTCTGATAGCTCTTTTTAAATACACATGATAAAATATGGTGGTATTCCACTAAGAATTTGCTTAACATCAAAACGATTAGTTTCGGGGTTGTTTCAAGTAAATATGATCTGCTATCATGAAGAGATTACAGGTTCTTCCATTTATTTTCAATCCTTCATCCACGTAACATTTGGAATAGATATGACAAACTTATCTAAAGGTCAGTTTTCAAATGACCTCAACAATCTGAATGTAGTAAATTAGGCTTCTGAGCTAATACTTTTCATAATGGTTGGGTATTAAAATCTGGGTACTTTCACTCATTCATCATTCAGTAAATACTGAAGTACCTACTATATGCCAGGCACCATTTTAAGCTGTGTAAATATAACAAAACAGATAAAAACCATGTCCTCAGGGAGCTCATACTCTAGTGGAGAGACACAATAAACACACAAGTAAGTCCGATATAAGGTGATTAGTGCTAGGAAGAAAAATAATAACAGGAAAGGGAGAAAGAGGACACATTCCCACCCCTGCAGGTTACTATTTTAAATGGGTGAGTTGACATTTGAACAAAGACCTAAAGGCGCTCAGAATAAGCAGGTATCGGGGGAGTGGTGTTCATCTATGGCAGAGGGTAAGAGAAAAGGGACAGGAGTAAGAGCTGGTCTAGCATATGGGAGAGATAGCAGGGAAGCCAGGAGAAAGGAAAAGGTCAGGGAGTAATAGGAAGACTCTCCAAATCAAAAACTGGGTGTTTGATTTTAAATTATACACAATTTTATTAAGATTGGTGAGACTTTCTGTTTGCAGCAAAAAAGGAATGAAAACAAACACAGTACATCAATTGATAGCAAGTATATCGGCAGAAATAACAGCTGACAATAATTGGAGAGTTAAGAAAACTACCTCTGGGTACACTGTAATAAAGGATAAGTTGTGTGTTTTTTTAATATTGTGGGAATATGTCCAGACAAAAGGGTTACAATATAGAGTATGTGTACAGTACTCTATTTGGTAAGTATCAATTACTGAGAAAAGTACATTATATGAACATACAGTAGTTAACTTTTTATTCCTTTACCTTAGAGAGCACTCTAAAAAATAAACTCACCTGTGGTATCGGGAGAGGAAGATATTTTATTCAAGCTTAGCTCATCAGTAAGGTCTTCATTTTTAAATTTATTTTTAAAATCTCTCACTTTGTTGATTATTGAATCAATTGTCAGTTCTCTGCCACTTAAATCCTCGGCCTCCATATCTAAGGAAAAAAATTGAACTAGTCATAACTCCTATGTTAACTAGCATTAAAGAGAAGAAAACACTGCAACTAGCCTTTTAGAACTTAGAAGACTAAAGTATTACTCTGTGAACACATGTTAACACCAATGGAGGTAATATCTGTGAAGCTATGTGCATAAAAATGCATTTATTTGACATTTGCCAGCAAGGTTACCAATAGGCTAATTACTGTTTTCTTCCTAACAGAACTTCCACTGCACAACACAGAAATTGCTGCCCCTCCTTACAAACATTACATTTTTTTCCTTCTATATACTGAATGCCTTCCTTTCAGTCTTTTTCCAGAATTATTTTCTCTGGGCCATTTGCAAATGCTGACATTTAAGAAAATGGGATGGACTGTTTGTTTGGATTCTGGTAGCGACATATAGACATGCGAAGACTCCTTTTGGAAATGTGAATAACCATTCTTTAAGTCACCTGCTTTATGTGAGCGAACCTGCATACTGCAAGGGCTCCAACATCACAGCCCTTTATTGATAAATGGGATATCAGCAGGCTTGTTCTAGTGCATTTATGGCAGAGTCCTGATTTGCTAATTTAGCCACTCTAATATCAAGAACCTACTGTATTCATACAATACTGAGCACTTGCTCATCTGCATGGCGGTGATGTTTGGTCAACAAAGTTATCTGCTGTCTTCCCGTCGATCTCATCTTTGTCGTTCTCAAACATCAACCCACTAACCCCGGGTCATTGATACCAATGCCGCCAGTGACCTCGAGTTTAACAGGGAAAGGGGGCGATTAACTGTGCCTCTCGGTATCACCTCTTTAGGTCAGGTTCGAGAGGTAACTGTCAGAACACAGCCACCATCTCCCCTCCCTGTTCTAAAACACAACACAGGAGAGGAAGTGTCTTTTGGGAGACGATCTCGGGCGTCCAAACTCTCCCCAAGCCGGGGCCCCTCCAGGCCCTCTTCCCAGCGAGGTCCACACCCACCTCTGGCTTCCGGAACTGAACTAATTCTCCGGCAACACCCTGCGGACTGGCGAAGGCAGCTCCTATAGTCCCCCTCCAGCTCCTATAGCCGCGCCCTACGTGGTCTCCCCAGCTGAGCCGCCTCCGCCTCGCCCTCATCACTTACCGACCCGCCCTATTCACAGGCCGCCGCCGTTCCCCGGTGCATTCGCGAGGCCGAACTCCCCGCCCGAAAGCCGAAGCCGGGAGAAAAGGACTCCAAATCCCACTCCGTAAACACGTTTGAATTTCCCCGCTGCTAATGCCACGATCGCCTATTGGTCGATGGTGGTCATGTGGAAGCGTCTGTCGTGATTGGTTCGTGTGCGTCGGCACCGCCCCTTCCTCTACGACCGGTGCGTCCCGACCAGGGAGGGTCCTTGCAGGGTCGCCTCCGCTGCTGGGCGGGGCTCTTAGTTGCTGGTTGTCCGCCGGCGCCTGGAGGCCGGCTTTCCTGCACCTTCCAGTTTAATCAGCCAGGTTTTTGTCCCGGCGGGAGCCACCCCTGGGCGGAGATATCCGGGGAGAGGAAAACAGGAGCGGGGACGCCGCTCCCAGCGTGTGGACCTCAAAGGTGCCCTGAGACAAGTCCTTCTCCCTGACCGCCACCCCATTCCTGCGTCCTCGGCGCTCCTCACTGCCGGCCTCAGGGAGGAGGCGGCTAGAAAGGATGGTGCACTGCGCAGCCCTGCTGCCAGCTCAAGATCTCAGTGCCTGTGTCAGCTCCCACTGGTGCCCTTCCACTACCCTTAGTGATTCCATGCTTGCCTCCAAGCCACGGCCTGTCCTTTGTCAGAATTGTGTGCACAACTCGCCCTTCACGATTGCTCATCAGCCCCTCATCCTCCGAGCCTGTCTCACTTACGGGCTCAAGAATCATCAGAGAAAGGTCACTTTTCGAGTAATCTACCCTCGTTCGGGGCTCTGCTAAGTGGCTTTGCGATCTGAGGCAACGAGAAGTCTGTTGTACCAGCATCGTGACATGCGCGCTGGTAGGACAGTTGTGTGTGTGTGTGTGGTGTGTGTGTGTGTGTGTGTGTGTGTGTGTGTGTGTGTTTTGGAAACTAGCTGCAGCTGTCCCTTGGTAACTCCAAAGCTGTTGTTAGAGCCCTCGCCTGCTCAGCTCTGGCTAGCCACCATGAAAGCCCTCCCTTAATAAATGTTTCCATACCTGCTGGCTATGTATTTTTACCTGAGCAGAGCAAAATGATTGGCTAATCACCACCTTTGCACCATTGCATATAACACTGCCTTTAGTAGGAAGGAATTTACTATTCCACCAATTCTTTCTTCTACAAAAAATATTCTTCAGGTCTCCTTTCTTTCCTTTGAAAACTCTCTGAAATCAATAAAAGACATATAAACATATGTAAAAAAAGAAAAGTTACAAATTATATATGTGGCTCACATTTAATATCTTGGATGGTGTTGCTAGAAACTGTAAAGCAGCCACTAAAAAGCAAAAACAAAACAAAAGTTATAGCTAATCATTGAAAATAGGAAAAATTAAAACGTTCAATAAATCCAAAATGAAG
The DNA here is from genome assembly GCF_000327345.1 of Myotis davidii. Lineage (NCBI taxonomy): Eukaryota > Metazoa > Chordata > Mammalia > Chiroptera > Vespertilionidae > Myotis > Myotis davidii. The sequence goes on along the minus strand of NW_006296625.1, from coordinate 6,173,324 downwards.
CAGAAATCACAAATGAGGAAAAAAGAACAGATAAGAAAAACAGAAAAAATAGAAAATGATATTTAAATCCAATTATATAAATCACATTAATTGTACATGATCAAAAAACACCTCCTAAAAGGATAGAGATTTTTGTATTTAATAATAAATCCCAAGTATCAACTATCTTCTGCCTGCAATAAACCCACTTTAAGTATGAAGACAAGATAAAAGTAAAAGAATGTAAAAAGATATGCCATGCTAACACTACTAAGTAGTGTTAAATTTATTTTTCGGCTTTATGTGAGTGAACCTGCACACTGCAAAGGCTCCAACATCACAGCCCTTTATTGATAAATGGGATATCAGCAGGCTTGTTCTTGTGCATTTCTGGCAGAGCCCTGATTTGCTAATTTAGCCACCCTAATATCAAGAACCTAAATACAGAACAAGGAAGACCTAACTTGGCAGAGGTCAATGAAAACAGACTTAAGAGTTTTTGATCATCTAGTTAAGTGATCTTTCATCTCTGATGTAGGATATTTTTTAATGTATCCTCAGACATGGCTCCAGATTGAAAACTTGTCAGAAGTTAAGTGCATCTGCTGGAAATCTACATCAAATGCTTTAAAGTTCAGTCCCAGATTCTAAATCACAGGTACTGAGAGAGCTGTGAAAATAGGCACTGTTTCTTTCCGATGACCAAGAGAAGTTTTGACACATTACTTGCAATGACTAGAACACAAAATCTGTGGAAACAGGCTAGAGAGTTCCAAAACCCCCAGTGGGTGTCTGAAACCATGGATAATATTGTATTCTATTTGTACACAACATTTTTGTCTATACATACACACCTATGATAAAGTTTAATTTACAAATTAGGCACATTAAGGGATTAACAGTAACTAATAAAATATAACAATATATTGTAATAAAAAGTTATGTGAATGTGGTCTCTCTCAAAATATCTTGTTGTACTGTACTCATCTTTCTTCTTGTGATGATTTAAGATGATAAAATGCCTATGTAATGAGAGGTGGGGTGATGACATAGGCACTGTGACTTAGCTTTAGGCTACTATTGCCCTGATGGTATATTATAAAGAGGATCATCTGCTAGGGGTGACCCTGGATCATTAAATCATGACGATGTCAATGGTTGAGCAGATGGTGTCCATGGTTGAGCTTGTCAATGGTCGATGAGTGAGGAAATTTAATATTTTTGGGCCTTGGCTGACGGCAGGTAACTGAAACTGCAGAAAGTGAAACCACAGAGCGCAGCACCCCCCATTTGTGGGTACATCCACCTGCACCTAGTTCTGAAGGGCCCAGGAAAATGCTAGCTGTCTGCAAGTTTTCCCAAGACCTCATCAGCCTCTAGGTACATTTGGTCACCTAAAGACTACTAAGATTTCCCCATCGGCATAATGCTGATCCGCGTTTTCCCTTTGGAGTTTTCTGAGAGTCACAGGGGGTTTCTTACTTGTGATCAAAAACAAGTCTAGCCTCAGTGGATGCCACATTTCTCCTCCCAGGATCCCCACTGCTCTCCCAGACTCTGTTTCTCCGAGCATCTCATTCTTCCACAAACCCTTTGCTAAGCACAGACAACTTTACCACACTCTGCATGATTCTTAAAAGTTCACAGTTGTAAACCTTGGTGGTCTGTGGCAAATTGGGTTTACCTCTCCTTTATCACTTCCAATCTGAGAAGTCAAAAGCAATGCAGTGTGTAGGCGCCTTAATGTTCTATGGAGTGTGCTGTGAATGCTCTTTCAGTTTTTGCTCATAGCCTCACGTGGCCTAGCACGTAGACACTGATGTATGGACTGGTCTGGGAACAACAATGCTATACTCAGAACCTCTTTCCTGCTCTAATGACTAAGGGTTTGTTACTGGGGAGCTCATTGCATCTTCCTCCATCCTCCCTTAAAATGAATTCTCTCTCAGGGGATTCTATAGCTCTCTTCCAGCTTGACTTCTGTCAGAGGATCTCATAATGTACCTCAATTGCCCAGGAACCCAAGCAGGAGACAAAGCTTGTGTTCCTTCCCAAGGTTCTTCAGGTCCCAGGAAATTAGGTTGGCTTCACAAATTCCCAGACGTGCTTAGACAGGCCTGAACCTGCAGGAATTGCAACCCAGATTCAAGCTGATACTTTGCTATCCTGATGCACAACAAAATCTTCAAATGAACTCAGCTGTGACAAACCTCTACATCACACAAAGCTGCTCCCCACCCTTAGCAATAAAGACAGCCAGTAGTAACAGAGGACGTAAGGTGGCAGCAAAAACAATGGAAAGGCCACCTAGGGAACACAGAAGCCAATCACCATACACGACATTCTGCCAAGGGCAGGAAGGAATTTGGGCTTTCAATAATTCTGTTGAAATTCTTCCATAATACTCCTCAAACTGGGGGCACAGGTTACATGTTTTTAAAAATATGTTTTTATTGATTTAAGAGAAGAAGGGAGAGGGAGAGAGAGTGAATCATTGACCGGCTGCCTCCTGCACAATCCCTACTGGAAATCAACCCAGGTATGAGCCCTGACCAGGAATCCAGCCAGCAATCTCTCAGTGCATGGGACCATGCTCAGCCAACTGAGCAACACTGGCCAAGGCATTACTTGTTAATATATAGGTACATAGACTGGAAGGATAAAAATAGCATTAAAATAGTTACTATTTTGGATAATGGAATTGTGGCACTTTTTCTAAATAAAGTTTAGTTTTTATACTTTCTTACTCTATTTTCCCAATGAAAAGCCAAGGAAAAAAGTGAAGGTTGCTTTTATATACATCTGTGAGCCTAACTATTCTAAGATCCTCAGCACAGCAACAACTCTTGCTCAAACCAAGAATTAATCACTAATTCTCTCTAATTTCTTATTTAGTTTGTGAGTGTATATATTAAAAGCCATAACACAGGAATAGTAGAAGCTTAGTTCACAAATTAAAAGAACCATCATATTTGCTTATAATCTATTAGAGGCTCAGTGCACAAAATTTGAGCACAAGTAGGGTTCCTAGGCCTGGCCAGCAATCAGGGCCAATCTGTAAGGCAACCGGTGGGGCAATCGGAGGGCCACCACTGGCACCTCCATTGGCTGGCCTGGTGCCACCCGCTTGCCTGCCCCTGACACAGGTTGGGGCTTGTGAGCTGGGGGCAGCTCCTGCATTGAGGGCCTGCCCCCTGGTGGTCAGTGCGCATCATAGCGACAGGTTGCTGTTCAGGCAATTTGCATATTAGGCTTTTATTATATAGGATAAATCACTTGAAACCCAACTACATGCCCCATTCTTAGAGAGTGTGGGAAATTCAGTAATAGTTGGGATTCCACCTACTCAAGACTGTACCTTGTGTCTTGTGAATCACTAAGACTTTGGGACTTTGGAGGGCCTTAGTCATCAATCATTTACTCACACTGGTTACTGCCAAAATGCCAGGGTATTTCCAGGGAATTGCCTGCTTTGGTCCACAGACAGGTTCCTGGATACACCAGGAAGGCTGATAGCATCGGTGCTGAAGGGCAGCCTTCTGAGTGCCCCCAGAAAGAAGCCAACTACTTTAGGGGTCTTGCTATTTTTTGTTTCTGAGGCAAGGAAATACTATACTAAGGGTCTAGCCACCTGTTTGGAATACATAAGTTTTTTTTTTAAAGCCCTCAACATTTATTTGTGGAGAATATTTATAATAATTAAAACACAAACCAGTTAACTTGGTAACAGCTGTGATAATAAACATAATAAGCAGTTTTCTGAAATTCTGAAATAATTTCTGAAGATTAAATAAAAGATATGGAATGGTTCAAGTCTCTATGAATCTATCATCTATCTATCTATCTATCTACTTCCCTATCTATCTTATCTGAAATTATCTTTTAATGGTGTCTCCCATGAGGGGTCTGAATTAACTTGTTATGTGAATATATTGAGGAGTCAAGACCTTTCTTCAGTCATTAATATAATATTTAATAAGTCATTTAATATAATATTTTAGGTTCTCAAATTTCCTTATTATAGTATTAAATGTGCATCTTTTAGTGATAGGAACAATGTCCTAACATTTTCATATCGTTCTTTATGTTAAAACCTCTTAAGGTTTCACTCACTCAGAGCACATCAATGTGGGTGAGGTGTTCATCTGGGCATAAAGTCACTCTCCCACAGCCTCTTGCACAACTACCTGTGCACACAGGTCTGATTAGCGTGCCACTTGCACCATGGTCATCCAGGGTAGTGACTGTGGCACCTGTCAGAGATTCACTCCCTGCTTCATCTGATAGAGCAAGGTTGCACAGGGAGTGTCCAGCAGCCAGACTAGTCCTGTTGGAATGGCACCCATAGATGCCTCAGGGGTGAAGAAGAGCTGCAAGATCCCTCTTTGTCAACAAGAAAAATCTAAGAGGCTTCATCCTTATAAACTCTGTAGATGAGTGCACGAAGGAGAGACAGATGGAATAAAAGCAGGCATTGGTAAAATGGTAATGTTAATTTGACAATAATAGGTGTCCTATAGAAAATAAGTCATTAATTTTTTTTAAATGAGAGTGAAAGAGAAATAGGAATTCAAGGAGTAAATATAGCATTCATATTAGTGAGTGAAATTAATTAGGTTAAAACAGTTTCTCTGATATAGTACCTTAATATTTACTACTCGGTGACTTCAAATTCTGAATTGTAGTCATTTGGAAAAGAAATATGGGGATGGGCAAAAGTAGGTTTACAGTTGTGAGTGAACAAAACAGATTCTACTGCTGTATTATTATTTATTATTGTATTATTTATTCTATTACAACTGTAACCCTACTTTTGTCCACCCCTGTATATCTTACTATATAATCATATCAAATATCAACATATTAATAGTAATAATAGCAATCAGCTCTGATTTCCTGGGAGACTATCAAGAGTAAAAAAAATGAGCAAGTTTTATATTTGTCAGTAACTTTACAATTTTTAAAATGCTTTCACTTAAATGATCTCTTTGATCCTCATATCAGTTTATGAAATAAGTGGCAACGTTCTTCTCTCCATCATTTTGTAGGTAAAGGTTAGACCAGTTTAGTTACTTACATTGGGTCGTATGTCTGAGAAATAGCAACACTAAGACCAGAACTCTGGGCTTTTGTTTCCCAGTTAATTTTTATTTTTGACAGAATGATCATTCATATCTCTATAGTTTCTGTCACCAAAAATAGCCATTAATTTCTGGGGTTGAGTAAAGCCTATTCGTGAATAGGTATAATTTGCAGTATTTATCCATATTGGATTGATAGCTTTTGTGTTTGTTCCTTTTTATGTGCTGTTAAAATAATATATGAATCAACTGTAATAAACAACTTTCCTTTGGGTTCTCCAAGAGCCTTACTCCTCAACCAGAGTTTAGTTGGCAGATGGCTGAGTGTGCCATTTGAAATCATCACTTCCACCTACTCCACCCTTTGACCCAATTTCAGTCAAAAGTTGGCACCACAGCTATTATATTGCATATATTGCAGAAGCTTTGAGTTTGCTTAAACCTGTTTCAGCTATTTTCAACCAGGCTACTTAACTCTGAAAAAGGCAGAAGAACAAAGACATGTATGCAAGGACACTGTCAGATTCATTCTCTTCTCTACCCAATTCCTAGATCCATCTCTTTCCATGAAGGCTCAGGAGTAAACATGCAGATGGTTTAGGCTGGAGAGAGGGTTGCATAGACCTTGAGAGGGACATATAAATGTTATCAGCTCTGAGGGATCCCCAGAAGCCATGAAAGTTCCACCTGTGACGCTGTTCTACAGAGAAGACTCTGCTTCGTTTGGAACTTTCTGATTGCTCTGGGTACCCTAAATAGTCAGAAAATATCCACCTCTAACATTTGTTAGCTCCAGGGCCAGAGTATAAATAGAGGCCCACATACCATAGGTCTAAATATTTAAAGGTCATAGGTCAGGCTAACAAGCTGTAAAATAAAATGTCTTCTTTTCCCATTATAACAAAGTTAAGGCTGTTTGTTACTGAGAGTTGGCAAATATAAAAGGCATGTGAATTTAATTATTACTCTACATTTTAGGCATTTTTGTTGGTGGGTCAACGATGTTTAGATGAGTAATAACATAAAGTATATAATTTATGTTCTTATAAATTGATTCATTCCATGAATTTACTTTTATTAGAAGATCACTTATTATATTGCTCTAATTAAGATTTCTACACAGTTTGTGCTCTACTGTAAAGAGCTAAAGAACTAGAAATTAATTGCAACTGTATTCAAAAAGTATAAAATCTAATTATATTTTCATAAAAATTAAGATAAATATTAAAATTATTTTACATATAATTTTACAAAAAGTATTTTCTTCTAAAATATTCAAAACTACTTATTAAAATCCTATATAATAAAAGCCTGACAGCTGATTCTCACAGCCACTTGGCCTGGAGGTCAAATCCCCCCTAGTATTAGCTACAACAATCAAGGCTTAACTACAAGACTGCGCACAAAGACCACTAGGGGGTGCACCAAGAAAGCATAACAAAATGCGGAGACAAAGAAACAGGACAAAATTGTCAATGGAAGATATAGAGTTCAGAACCACACT
>NW_006296625.1:6161842-6165746 GCF_000327345.1 Myotis davidii | reverse complement strand
TGCCCTGGAGCCCTCCCACAGTCCCTCTCAGGCTGACCAATCTCTCGCATCCCTCCCCTTCCCTGATCATGCACCGGTGGGGTCCCTCAACCTGGCCTGCGACCTCTCACAATCTGGGACCCCTCGGGGGATGTCAGAGAGCTGGTTTTGGCCCACTCCTGCAGGTCAGGCTGAGGGATCCCACTGGTGCATGAATTCGTGCACTAGGAATCTAGTTAAGTCATAACACAAATTCTAATTAATGCATATGAAATTTTTTAAAGTATATTTTTATTGATTTCAGAGAGGAGGGGAGAGGAGGAGAGAGGGAGAGAAACATTGATGGCTGCCTCCTGCACAGCCCTCAATGAGGATCGAGCCCGCAACCTGGGCATGTGCCCTGCACAGGAATTTAACCAAGAGTTCCTGGTTATTATGTCAATGCTCATCCACTGAGCCATGCCCATTTGGGCTTTGAATTCATTTTTAAAATCAAATCATATTAGATATTTTCATGAAAATAAAACTATTCACAATTTTAGCATTGAATTGTGCTAATACTAGTATAAAGAATAAGTATCACACTTTATAGATATTAGGTCTAGATCAGCACTGCCTAATAGAAATAGTGCAAGCCACATACACAACTTTTAACTTTTTTGCCTTAAAAGTTTTTCTACATTAAAAAAATAAAAAGAAATACTTTAAAAATTGTTAAAATAGTTTTTAATCCTCACCCAAGGATGTTTTTATTGATTTTAGAGAGAGAGGGAGGGAGAAGGAACCTGCAACCTGGAGAGAGAAACATCAATGTGAGAGGAAAACATTAATCAGTTGCATCCCATATATACCCTGACTGGGGATGGAACCCACAACCTGGGTATCATCCCCAGTAGTGTGGAGCATCCACTTCCTTGCTTCTCTTTGTGTTTCAACTTGTGTTTCTGAAGGCTCTCACCAATTAATGTGGTATTTATAACAGTCTACATGGCAACCAAGGAATACTCACTGTCTAATATGGTAGCCTTAGCTACATGTGGTTATTGGGCACATGAAATGTAGCTACTCCAACTGAGAAGGGCTGTAAGTATAGGTACAGACTGAATTGTGAAGACTTAGCATGAAAAAAAGAATTGAAAAGATCTCAGGAATTATTGTTTTTCAATTACATCTTAGAATAATGTTTTAATCTGTTGGATTAAATAAAATATATTATTAAAGTTATTTTAAACCAGGGCTGGTGTGGCTCAGTTGGTTGGAGCATCATCCTTTGCATGGAAGGGTAGTAGGTTCTATTTCCAGTCAGGGCGTTATAGGTGGAAGTGGGGTATCCTTTTCCCCCACTGAGTGCTGGGGGTGGGGTCCTTATGATATCGATATCTCGAGATAAAGAATTTTCTGATACTCCCATAGGAGGGTGAGTGATTTTGTTTGCACATAATTACAACTCTGTTTCCAATGTCCCATTTCCCTTTATCTGGTCCTGGAAGATGTGCAGCCGGGGATTCAGTAGAGCTAGAAACAAAACCAGCATCCAAAGTTTCCTTTCCATGGTGGAGTAGCGTCTGGTACAGCATCAGGCTAGCTGCAGTCCATTAGTCTATTGTGTGGGGTTCCATATGACCGTATGCCATGTGGGTGAATTCAGGGGAGCCAAGAGCACAAAAGAATAAGAGCATAAGACTTTCAGGTCCAGGAAGTGCAGAGTCCTCAAGGGTCAGGGGAAGGTTAATATTTTTAAACTAGTTTTATGGGTGAAGTTCTAATTTTAAAATACTATGTTCTAAAATAAAAAACAACAACAAAATAAAACAACAAAACTCCAACTGTATATACCAGTGGTCAGCAAACTCATTAGTCAACAGAGCCAAATATCAACAGTACAATGACTGAAATCTCTTTTGAGATTATAAAACCCAAATGACCGACGGCCCCCACTTCTTTTAATGCCACTTCTTCACAATAGACTCGCACAGGCTGAAAACTGACTTCTGCGCATGGACCACAAAGTTTCAATCGCACTATATGTGTGTGCCTGCCCATGGTATTTTGTGAAAGAGCCACACTCAAGGGGCCAAAGAGCTGCATCTGGCTCGCGAGCCGCGCTTTGCTGACCACTGGTATATACCACACAAAATACATCAATAGACTTAATTGTCCTCAAGAGCTATCAGCTTGAAAACTCTGGCTCAAAATTAATATTTTAGCATAACAAGCCTAATTTTTCTTCATGCTAAGTGGTCCAGACAGTTTTTAAGAGAGTTAGTATGTTAATGTTTTCCACCATCTGCCATTTTTAAAATGAAATCCTCAATTTTAATTCATAAAAAAAGATCAGCCATACAGCAGACTGTTACAGAATTATATACATATTCATTAATGAGAAGCACAAAATCTGTTCAATTTAGTGTTACAGTTAAAATGCTATTTAAAAAACTTGAATGCCAGTCTTTTAGCCAGAATGATTTATTTTTATTTTTTAATCAATTTATTTACATATTTATTGAATTTATTTGGGTGACATCCTATATAATAAGAGAAACATGCAAATTAACCATCCCTCTGCTACGCTCAAGTCACGCCCACCAGCCAATCAGGAGTGAGTATGCAAATTAACCCAACTAAGATGGCGGAGGCCACAGAGCTGGAGCAAGCAGGGGGCTTGGGTTGCTCCGGCAATGGAGGAAGCCAAGCTTCCCGCATGCCCTGGCTGTCCCGGGGCTACGCTCAAGGTTACAAAGTTTCAATTACAGAAGATAAATAAATCCCAGATACCTGCTTCCAGCCGGCTGTGGCTGCCACGGAGCTAGAGTGAGTAGGAGGCTTGGTTTGCCCCTGGCGATGGAGGAAGCCAAGGTTCCTGCCTGCCCTGGCCGGACCTGGGCTCCACTCAAGACTACAAAGTTTCAATTATAGAAGATAAATAAATCCCAGGAAAAAACAAGTAAAGAAAAAAAGGAGAGGCTGGGAGCTTTGGTCGCCGGGGGTGTGGCTAGCCTGAAAACAGCCATCAGCCCCTCACCCAGGCTGGCCAGGCACCCCAGCGGGACCCACCACCCTGAAGGGGGTGTGGCCAGTCTGAAAACGGCCCTCAGCCCCTCACCCAGGCTTGCCAGGCACCCCAGCGGGATCCCCCCACCCTGAAGGGGATGTGGCCAGTCTGAAAATGGCCCTCAGCCCTTCACCCAGGCTGGCCAGGCACACAAGCGGGACCCCCACCCTGATCCGGGACACCCTTCAGGGCAAACCAGCCGGCCCCCACCCATGCACCAGGTCTCTATCCTATATAATAAAAGGCCAATATGCAAATCGACCAAATCAGGAGAACAACCAGTCGCTATGATGCACTCTGAACACCAGGGGGCAGATGCTCAACGCAGGAGCTGCCTCCTGGTGGTCAGTGCACACCCACAGGGGGAGTGCTGCTCAGCCAAAAGCTCTGAGCCAGGCTCAGGGCTGGCAAGCAGAGCAGTGGTGGCGGGAGCCTCTCCCACCTCCGTGGCAGTGCTAAGGATGTCCAACTGATGGCTTAGGTCCACATGGGACATCAGTAGGACATCCCCTCAGGGCTCCTGGACTGCAAGAGAGCGTAGGCCAGGCTGAGAGATGCCCACCCATCCCGAGTGCATGAATTTCATGCACTGAGCCTCTAGTCCTATATAATAAGAGGGTAATATGCAAATTGACCCTAACAGCAGAACGACTGGGAATGACTGGTCACTATGACACACACTGACCACCAGGGGGCAGATGCTCAATGAAGGAGCTGCCCCATGGTGGTCAGTGCGCTCCCACAGGGGGAGCTGTGCTCAGCCACAGCCAGGCTCATGACTGGTGAGCGCAGCGGCAGTGGCAGGAGCCTCTCCCGCCCCCACAGCAGAGCTAAGGACCCCCTGAGAGGGCTCCCAGACCGTGAGAGGGGGCA
>NW_006296625.1:6149923-6161362 GCF_000327345.1 Myotis davidii | reverse complement strand
CAAGGTGTCCCAGACTGCGACGGGCACAGGCCAGGCTGAGGGACCCCCTGAGTGCACAAATTTTTGTGCACTGGGCCTCTAGTTGGTTAATAAAAGTAGACAGGTTTCAGGTATACAATTCTATAATACGTCATCTGTATATTGTATTGTGTATTCACCACCCCAAGTCAAGTCTCCTTCCATCACCATTTATCTTCTCTTTATCTTCTTCTACCTCTCCTCACCCCCCCACCCTTCCCTCTGGCAATCATCATACTGTTATCTGTGTCCATGAATCTTCCTTTCTTTCTTTTTTTTTTTTTTTCTGAACAAGTTTTATTACAGACAGGGAGGGGCTGGGGCTCAGTCCTTCTTGGCTGCTGCCTTCCTCATGGCTGCAAGGACATTGCTCAGCTCCTCTCTCTTCCTCTTGGCGCGAATGTGTGTCCCCACCCTTTTCTTGATGAATTTCAGAGCCCTCTTGTCCTTAGAGACCTTGAGCAGCTCCATGGCGCGCCGCTCATAGGGGGCAAAGCCACACACCTCTCGGATCATGTCCCGAACGAACTTGGTGTGCTTGGTGAGGCGCCCGCGGCGGCGGCTGTGCCTCGGCTTGCTCACGTTCTTGGTCACCTTGTGGCCCTTGTTGAGGCCCACGGCCATGGGGTAGCGCAGAGCCATGGCTGCTGCTCCTCAATGGCTGCCGCGGCGGAAGGGCTGGCCTCTTTCTTTCTCTCTTTTTTTTTTTCTTAACCCCTTCACTCTTCTCACACAGCTCCTAACCCCCTTTCCTCTAACAGCTATCTCTGTATCCACAAGTCTGCCTCCATTTTGTTTGTTAGCAATTCCACTTCTGGGAATATATCCAAAGAAATCTAAAACACTAATTTGAAAGAATATATGCATCCCTATGTTCATTGCAACACTATTTACAATAGTCAAGATTTGGAAGCAGCCCAAGTGCCCATCTGTAGCTGAGTGGATAAAAAAGCTTAACACAGTGGAATACCACTCAGCTGTAAAAAAGGATCTCTTACCATTTGTTACAGTCTGTATGGACCTGGAGAATGTTAGGGTAAGTGAAATAAGCCAGCCAGAGAAAGACAAGTACCATATGATTTCACTTATATGTGGAATCTAATGAACAGAATAAACTATCTAGAATGATTTTAATTTAGTGGCAATTGATAGGTTGGCTAAATCAGGCCTGTGTTGTGATTACTGGTAATCACTTTTATGGAGGCAGAAATGGGATGTGTAGGACCCTACTACTCATAGTGTGGTCTGCAGACCAATAACATCGGCATTACCAGGAACTTGTTAGAAATACAAAATCTTAGGTACCATGCCAGATGGAATTGGAATCTGCAATTTAACAAGATCCCCAGGGGCTTCTGTGCACATTAAAACTTAAGAAGTTCTGGCCTAGGATATACTTCTTGGTTGAAAGGTGTCTTTTTCAAAGGCACTGGCAAGGACATCATCAGTGAGCTCTTGATGGTAGATGTGAAGGATGAGCACTTGAAGCAAGGCACTGCTCTTGGCCTTCATGAGAACTGAGATGTTTGAATTGGCCATAGAGCCCCATGGAAACTTTTGGCCACTTGTTAGATGAACTGTATATTTCTCTTACCTGCTATAAAATGACTAGCTGGAAAATATGATAGAGGGAGAAGTATTTGTCATGAGGGGACAGATAACAATTCTAAAGAAAATTTATGGCTTTCAGAGGCCAGCTGCATGGCTGGAATCATGGCGCCTTCTGTCCAGTTCCAGCTTGGCTAGCAGCCTCAGGCCTTTGGCAATGGCCTGCCATTAGCATCTGCAGAAAGAAAAGAAGATCTGCAGGTTGAAGCTTAAAAGTAATGAATGGAGCCCTGAAATGAATTAAAGGTCTTGGCGATGGACTTTGAAAAAAGTCACATGAAAACCATCTTCAGATGTTGAGTGTAAGGATCTTACTGATGAAATTTCTATAGATGGGACAGTCACAGCCTTGGTTTCCGAGGCTGAAATGAACCCTCCAGAAGAAGACACTAAGCAGCAATGTCTGCAGTGTGAGACACAGAACTGAACTGTTTTGCCCGAAGCAAGTGAAATGATTCCTCTCCTGTTATGATCTCCCAGTGGTGCCAGCCAGGATGAACACAGTCTGTTGCTAATTGCTAATGCTGATAAAGTATTCCCCCGAAAGGAAAATCATTTGAGTTTATAGACTTCATCGTCAAAAGTAGCCAAATAATTCGAGTGAAAATGAGTTTATCTTAGAAAATCTTAGGCACTTAGTGAAATTAGAGTATAACTAAGAGCATTCAAATACCACAGCTTAGGTGATCTGGGTATTACTTGTGTATTGGTGGGACTGTAGTGATGGTAAATGGAAAGTAATTAACATGTATTGTATATGCTCTTTTGTGGGAAACAGGGGTTCAGCCTAGAAAAATATTTCTTAGAGTGGAATTCTTAAGTCAGTATCTTGGGCGTAAAATTTGAAGCACAAATAAAAATATGTATTTTTTTAAATGTATGTTCTCCTTTCCCGGTATAATGTTAATGCAATATCTAAAAGATTAGAGAATATAGCTCATTATTCTTTTTAAAAATAATAAAAACAATTAAAAATTCTAAGTTATCTAAATTACATTTGTAGTGGCTAAATCTGTACAATCCTTTTAACTTATCTTGGTGTTAGGGGAGGTTTTTTTTAACATGACAATAAACAATAGACTACCTAAAGTACTATAATTTTTCCCCATGGAAAGAAATAGTTAGCAATGGTTATTTCCTTTTTGTACATACTAAGTAAATTTTAGAATATTACATATGGTTACTTAATTCAATTATTAATGATGTGAGATATGTCACAACATCTTTAAAAATTATTTTAAATTTCCAATGAAAAACTTATTCTCTGAATAAATGTATTGGTAGTGAACAATTTTAGTGGTAAAAATGCTATTTTTTAAATATACTTTAACGTCCATTGACTTATTTGACCCACACACAATTATGTGAAGTAGATAGAGAATGCATTATCTTCATTTATCAGATAAGGAGAGCCATAAAGACACTAATGACTTGCCCATGCCCACACAGTTTAGGGCCAGAGATAAAAACAAAACTGAGGCCTGCTGATTCCTGGTCTGGAATGCTTCCCATTATAACATACTGTCTTCCTACTTGTTCTTAAAATCTATGATCTGTTGCAGACAAAATGCCAAAGGAAAATCCTATCAATAAAATAAGCATTCTGCTAGTTGATATCTAATAAAATGTGCTCAAAATATGTTGCTTTCCTTCAATCTTATCTTTTTTATCTTAGATCATTCACACATACATACCACCAGAAATTTATAGTCATATTATTTCACAATTTTGTGAATTTTGTACCCAACACTAATTCATGTCATCCTTTATTTGGAAATCTTTTGAATTACTCTGGACCAAAATCTTACTAGTAATATAAGAAGAGCTGCTGAATCTAATTCATCTTCGGCAATTAAACATTGGGAGTTTGCTGACCAGTTAAGTTAGCTCTATCAGATAGACCTTATTACTTACAGGCTTGATTTACTTTCTCAGTAAAATGATCTGAGCAGGCAGAAGGGCATAATATTTCTTTCACTTTCTACTTTGACTTTATAACCAGGGAGAATTTTATGATCATGTAAATGGAAGTCACTGCCAATCCCCTGCAATTTAATTCTGTATATACTCTGGCCAGGACAACCCTTTCCAATTTACAAAGAAAATTTTCTCCAAAGAATGCCAGTTGGCCCCAGATATAAAATTGACTGATGTCAATTATTGTAAAGAAAAAATAGAAGTTATAGAAGGTAGCTATGTGGTGGGAAAATCACTCTTGATTTGATTTTCAAACAATAATGAGGGTAATGTCTAACATAGTAGAAACCCAATGAATGTTTGTTGAATGAACATGAAGTAGTTAATATTTATTCATGACATATATCTTATCTCTATTACCTTTTCTAGTAAGCCCAAGTTTGGAGATCCTCCTATTCCCATTGCACTCCATTATACTTCTGTTTTAATTTGTCAGCAATATTTTTGTTGAGGTTCATATCATCATCACTACTCTATTTATTGGGTACCAGATGCTGACCCTAACCCTAATCCTTACCCCAACTCATTTTCTAGAGTTACATAGTAAGGAATGTCATTTATCACCAATCACCAAACTTTATTATATTCTTTTTTTCTCTTTTGCCTATCTCTCTACTACACTGTCAATTCTTTGAGGATTATCTTTAAGAGTCAGTTTTGAATAATAAGAATAGCAGCAACCAACATTTATTGAGTAGTCATACTACTTTATATGGCTGACCTCATTTAAGTTTTGCAATATGTTTATGCTATAGATACTATTATTAAACGTATTTTACTGTAAGATACATAGTAGTTATTTCTTTAAGGTATATTCTTCAAATGGAAATCACTGCAAAAGATTATAACAATTTTCCACATTTATTTATTTACTAGAGGCCCAGTGCATGAATTCGTGCACCAGTAGGATCCCTTAGCTTGGCCTGTGCCCTCTTGCAATCTGGGACCCCTTGGGGGATGTCGGACTGCTGGTTTCGGCTGGATTGGACAAAAACCGGCAGTCCAATATCCCCCGAGGGATGTAGCAGTGTGGGTAGTGGGAGGTAGCCAGGGAGGAACCCAAGCCGGGGCTGGGCACTGCTCCTGCTTAACCCGTCCCTGCTGTACCTACTGCTGCCACCACTCGGTAGCACTGACACAGAGGCAGGTGTGGCAGTTGTGCTCACCAGCCATGAGCCCGGTTTCTGGCTGAGCAGCGTTCCTGCTATGGGAGCACACTGACCACCAGGAGGCAGCTCCTGTGTTGAGCATCTGCTCCCTGGTGGTCAGTGTGCATCATAGCGACCGGTTGACTGGTCGTTCGGTTGCTTAGGTTTTTATATATATAGATGATTTAAAAAATAATCATTATGTTTTAGAGAAGTTTGAATTTAAATAAAAATTAGAAAGAGAATACAGAGTTCTCATACACTCCTTACTTTTAACACCTTATATTAGTTCTAGAGGCCTGGTGTACTGGTGGGGTCCCTTGGCCTGGCCTGCACCCTCTCGCAATCCAGGACCCCTAAGGGGATGTCAGACTGCTGGTTTCAACCTGAACCCCACAGGCCAGGCCAAGGCGGTGCATGAATCTGTGCCCCAGGACTCTAGTATGCATATACGATCTTTGGTTAATTTCTTCCTGCCCTCCCCACTCCCCCCTTCCCTCTGAGATTCATCAGTCTGTTCCATATTTCCATGCCTATGCTTTGAGCATCAGCCCCCTGGTGGTCAGTGCATGTCATAGCTACTGGTCGAATGGTCGCTTAGGCTTTTATATATACAGATGTTGCCTTTGTCACAATTACTGAACTAATTAATTTAGGACTTCTAGCACAATGTGAATCAGGAGTAGTGAGAGAGGATATCTTTGCCTTGTTGACCATTTTAGGGAGAAGGGGTCCACTTTCTCATCTTTTTGCATGATATTAGCTATAGGTTATTTGCAGAGATTCTTTATCAAGTTGAGGAAATTCTCTCTATTCCTTGTCTTCTGAGAGTTTTTATGATGTATAGATGTTGGATTTGTCAAATCATATTAGTTGATATAACCAATGTGACTTTTTTCCTTTAGCTTGTTGATGTGATGGATTACACTGATTTAAAAAAATGTTTTTATTTCAGGGAGGAGGGTGAGGGAACGAGAGATAGAAACATCAACGATGAGAGAGAATCATTGATCGGCTGCCTCCTGCACACCCCCTCCTGGGGATTGAGCCCACAACCTGGGCATGTGCCCTGACTGAAATCGCACCGTGACCTTCTGGTTCATGGGTCAATGCTCAACTATTGCACCACACCAGCTGGGCTAATTTTTGAACAGTGAACCAGCCTTGAATAAGTGGAATAAATCTCACTTGGTCTTGGTACCCGATTATTTTTATACACTATTGGATTCAATTTGGTAATATTTTGTTGAAAAATTTTACATCTATGTTTATGAGAGATTTTGATCTGTAGTTTTCCTTTGTTGTAATGTCTTTGTCTGGTTTGGGTACTGGGGTAATGGTGGTCTTATAAAATCAGTTAGAAAGTTTTCCCTTTGATTCTATTTTCTGGAAGAGATTGTAGAGAATTGGTATCATTTCCTCCTTAAATATTTCATAGAATTTACCAATTAAACCATCTGAGACTGGTTGCTTTCTCTTTTGGAAGGTTATGAATTAGTGATTCAATTTCTTTAATAGATATAGTTCTATTCAGATTTTCTATTTCTCCTTGTAGGAATTTTGGAGGTTTGTGTCTTGCAAGAAATTGGTCCATTTCATCTAAGTTATCAAATTTGTAGAAATAGATTTGGTCAGGGTTTTCATTTATTATATTTTTATTGGCTATGGAACCAATAGTGATGACCATTCTTTCAGTTCTGATGTTAATACTTTGTCTTCTTTCTTTTTTTCCTTAGTTGGCTTGGCTAGAGGTTTATCAATTTTATTAATGTTTTCAAAGCTGTAGCTTTTGGTTTTGATTTGGTGTTGTTTCTTGTTTTCAATTTCACTGACTTCTGCTCTAATTTTTATTTTTTTCTGCTTGCTTTAGACTTACACTGCTCTTCTTTCTCTAGTTTCCAAAGGTATAAGCCTTTGCTCCTCTTCAAAGATCAGTTGAATATATTTCTGAGCTCTATTTTTTCCATTGTTCTATGTATCTATTCATTACTCAATATTACACTGTCTTTTAAATTCCATAAAAACTTTAGATTTAATTTGTTAATATTTACAAAACAGCTTGCTGGGATTTTGATTGGTATCACATTGAATGTGTAGATCAGGTTGCAAAGAATCAACATCTTAACAATATTTAGTCTTCCAATCAATGAACATGGAATATCATATCTCTCCAATTATTTATATATTTTTGATGTATTCTATTAGAGTTTTATAGTTTCCATATATAGACCTTTTTATAATTTATTTAGATTTATAACTTAGTTTATAACTAAGTTAGATTTAAAACTAAGTATTTAATTTCTTTAGATGCCATTGCAAATGGTATTGTTTTTTAAATTCCAAATTCCAATTCATCATTACTGGTAAAACAATTAAATCTTGAATATTACCCTTTTATCCTATGAACTTCCCATATTCACATAATAAACTTTTAAGCAAGAGTGAAATAGCAAGATTTGCCTATGAGACTGGTAATGTTTACATAGCATAATTAAATTCAGTAAGGAGAATGAGGTGTGGGGAAATAAGCACACATTCATAAACTTTGATAGAATTGTGAATTGGCACATTTCTGGAGGGTAACCAGGCATAATGTAACAAAATTTTCAATTAAAACTCTGTGATCCAAAAATTTCCCTTGTAGAAATTTATGCCAAGAAAATAATTAGACAAGTTCACAAAATTGTGTGTACATAAATATTAGTAGTCAAATCAATATAATAGCTCAAATTAGTAATAATCTAAATGCCTATATACTATAGTATAGTGACCAAAATATATTAAGTAGTTGGTATTCTTATATTAAAAAGTGAAAAAAAAGCAGACTATAGAACAGCATTATAAAAAGAACCATTTTTGTAAAGAAAAACGAGTTTATATAATCATCTGGAAAAATACTCTATTAAGAATGGAAGATGAGATTATGGGGGAATTTTCATTTCATTGTATTGTTTGTTACTTTTAAAAATACTGATGAATTATCAGAAGAATCTATATCCATTTTATATAATAAAAATAATTGAAAAAGAGGAACAAATGTAATAATCTGAACAATAAAGATTGAATAATTAAAAAAATAATTGTATATAAGGTAACAAAAAAGTAAACTTCTTAAAAATTTTAAATGGAAAATGACTTACCTTTAGTCTTCTTTTTCCATTCCCAAACAGTGATAGATTTTCTCCAAGCACTGAATGTGGCCAACAGGCTAGAAATTATTCCTCAAATTGGGGAAGATAATAAAGAATATGGTCACACTTTTCAGTGACCTGAAAGAAGAGATTCTGATGCTCATGGCAAGGTGTCAGCATCCATCAGAGCTTCAGGTGGAGTTCATTGACTATGCAGATATCAAGTCTACTTACGAAAGTCAAGATGCCAGACAAACTGCTCCTGATTGGCCAGCCAACCCTCTGAACTGAATAGCTATCCTCTTCTTAGAGGAGGAGAGAACCCAGGAAGCCTGGAAAATATTGGGGCTTTTCAGGAAACATAAGAAGATCCCTAGAAATGAGGTACTGAATGAGTTTACAAACAGTGCAAAAGCATCCAACAGCCCTGCCCAGGCCATTGAGATAGTGAAGCAGGTGGATGCTTTCAGCTCACCCAGAGAAAATGAGTGACTTTACAATCAGCCAGGGACAAAAGGAAGCTCTGGGACTCCTAACTCCATTGGCCTGACAGCGGTAGTGATATTAGTGAAGGCAAATAAAAGTGGGCCAATCAAGAGCAGCTATGGCCTAGCATGAGATGTTAATACTTAACCATGGCATGAATAAAACGAGAATATAGATTTGGTGAACTTTGAAATACAATTGATATAACACTGACTTATTTAAAAGTTAAATTCCTTATTTGATATCAACTAAACCATCCATTCAAAGTTGATCATTTAAACAGAAGCAGCACTAGCATTCTCAGCTCTTTGGATACATATTGTGAGGTGCATAGCTCCTGATTTCAGCATAAGCTCTGCACACCTGCAGTGTTTTGTCTGCCGATTTCATACTGCTGTCATCAGTGTAGTTTGCCCTCCCCTGTTCAGAACTTTAGCTTTTGTTGGCTGATGCTATGATGCTGGTACTTCCTTATCTTAGAGAAGGTATCTACAGGAGGTTTTCATACAATTACATCACAGTTGATATTTATTGGGTCAATAGCATCCCAATATTAGGGATATTTATATGTAGAAAAAAATGAACATCTTAGAGTTGATTAAATGACAATGGCAGTTTAGGCTGCACAACTGGGGAAATGAAGACTGTAACTGAATATTGAATGGATGTAAAAGTTTTGCAGATCCTATGGACGCTTGTTTTTTTATTTTGTTTTGTCACGATGTCTTGGGTAGATGGCTGTCCCTCCAGGGAGTGAACATATAAGTCTCCTTCCCTTTGTACAAACAGACTAGGTAGGTAGGTTTTGGGATTTGTAAACCATTGTGAATTGAGTATTGGACTGATAGTCTCCAGGCTGGATGATAGGGCTCCAGAGTGGGTAAGTTCTAGGGCTCTAGTTCTTAGGTTATATGCAGATATCTATAAATAATACTACTCTTCCTGGTAGAGTGTGAGATGTGCATTCCACTCTTTTGACATACTTGTCATCACTTGTTAGGATTTTCTTATATGTGACAGGCGCCCCCTAGTGAATAAGGGACTCAGATTGGTCTCCACTATAAAAGTCTGGGGAAATATCTGAACCTGTTTTAACAAATTCATATTTATTAAACAAGATGTTGTGACTGAGGGTGATGTTGGGAATCTGTTCTTCATAAAGAACATCTATTTCACAAAATAGATGTAGTAATCAACTTTCTACACAAAGTTCAAATTAATATGAACTTGGGCCAGATCATTGATCTTTACCAACTCTTCAAATATAGAGACTTGGCTGAATTCTTTTTATATAGCTACTAGAATCTGATAACTTGGGGTTGAAACCTGAGAAACCATAATTTCAATCCAAAATACTATAATCCGGTAAATATATTTGATAAATTATATTCTTTTTGTTAATTTCAAGATTACAACATTTAATGAAAACTGGGATTGCTTAAATGATACATTGTTACTTTTAAAAAATATATATATTTTATTGATTTTTTACAGAGAGAAAGGTAGAGGAATAGAGAGTTAAAAACATCAATGAGAGCCCTAACCAGTTTGGCTCAGTGGATAGAGCGTCGGCCTGAGGACTGAAGGGTCCCAGGTTCAATTCCAGTCAAGGGCATGTACCTTGGTTGCCGGCACATCCCCAGTAGGGGGTGTGCAGGAGGCAGCTGACCGATGTTTCTCTCTCATTGATGTTTCTAACTCTCTATCCCTCTCCCTTCCTCTCTGTAAAAAATCAATAAAATATATTTTTTAAAAAAAACCATCAATGAGAGAGAAACATGGATCAGCTACCTTCTGCACACCCCCTACTGGGGATGTGCCCAAAACCTTGACCGGAATCGAACCTGGGACCCTTCAGTCTGCAGGCCGATGCTCTATCCACTGAGCCAAATTGGTTAGGGTTACATTGTTACTTTTAATTACTTCTTCTCTCTCTATAGCTCTTGCCACTTATAACAGTCCATACTATGTTCTTATAAAAGGGGGTTATAATTTTGACATCATCATTCTTATTAATTATTATTTATAATACTGAGTTAGGTCCTCAATGAGGAATCCAAAATAATTCCTATCCTCTAGGTAGCTTCTAATATCAAATAAAGTCAAATAATATGTAACCGGGTCAATTGGAAAGTAAATCAAATAAATATGAGAAAAAATTCACATTATTTTAACAGTGTTGAAAGAACAGAAGCAATCACACACTTGACTCGTGGTGTTTAAATGGAGCATCCTAAACCAACAAATAGGGCAAAGGTAAACAAAAAGTAGGTGACATGTTTAAATAACAAGTAGGTAAAAGATTATTGGACTATTTTCAAAGATCTTGGCTGATGCCAGAAATGATCAAATTATTAACTGTAGGTAGTGTATTTTTGCTCCTTTCCAGGGGCAGATTATCACGTTGCCTCCCACCTTCTTATTATCTAAACAATTTTTTTAAAATAAAAAAATTGCTTTATCTTCTTTTGCCTAGGTTGCCCTTTGTCTCAGACTTCTCTAACTTTAAGGCAGGCCCCTTTTGGTCCTCAGTCTTCTCTGAACTCCTAATGGCCTAATTTAGCACAATTATTATCTCTTTGATTATTCCATATATATTAAAAGGCTCTACGGGACACGTGCAAGCCTTCATTCAAATTACAGCTGGCCCTTGAACAACATGAGGGTTAGGGGCACCGACTGTAGCGGAAAATCCACCTATTCACGCACGTCGTCCCTCCATAGACACGGCTTTCCCACCATGTTCATGAGCAGACAGGCCTCCCGATCCATTCTCCATCACTATGGCTTCCCGCATTTAGAGGAGTCACTTGTGCATTTCCCTGGCCACGGTGGCCAGCAGGTGCGGACAGAGGTGAAGGAAACAGAACCCCAGGGAAGAAGTCAAAGTCAACGACAGACTGAGGTCCCGAGCACCTCGTTCACCTCATCCTCCGCCACCAAACGCCCATTCTTCCCGGTCCTGTTTCCTAAGATGTCAACTGGGCGGATGCAAGGTCAGCCGTGGGAAGGCGGCGGCCTCCTCCGCGGGGCGCGATGCCGGGAGGGAGGCGGGCCGGGTGGCACCGGGA
>NW_006296625.1:6145308-6149365 GCF_000327345.1 Myotis davidii | reverse complement strand
ACGCTCGCACGGTTTCCCTCCGCGTCCCCACCGCCTCTCACCGGCTGCTCGGAGGCAGGAGCTGGCCTTTCGGATGGAGCCGGTGCCGCCGAGAGCTCGTCGCCGGAACCGCCCTCCTCCCTGAGCCCGCATCTCCAGACCTCGCCCGGCGCCTCTCCATTATGCACAGGATCGACTTGAACGTGTAGCGATATTCCGGGTGGAGAGATGGCTGGGGGCGCGGGGGACTCCAATGGTAGCTGTTTGCTTCTTCCGCCTCCTGGTTGCTTTGACACCACCTGCTAACCCACTCATGTTTTACCTAGCTCGTTCATCTCGATAATCATTTGGAAAGAAAAAATAAAAAAGCCATTGTTTGGCTCCTCGAGTCTTGAAGATTGTCAGTTTCTGAGGCTTTTCAACAGCAAATGTGTTTGAAGTGACCGTCTGTGTTGGCTTTGCGCAGTGCAGTGCAGCCAGGGGGATGGGAGAGCTAAAACACCGGGAAAGAAAGGTCTTTAGGAAGGAGGTCTCCACAGCAGCACCTAGAGGTGGTCCTAGGAAGCCTACATAGGAACAGTTTTCGTAAATCGGCAAACTTTTCCCGTAGGTTATTTGACACGATGTTCGATTGGTTGATATGTGCAGGTCTTCTGAGCAGAAGCAGTTGTGACATTATTTTGAATGTCACCATTTATTTTTATCCAGTTGTTTCAGTTGCTTTTGGCTTTAAGGCATTTAAAAGTTTTGAAATAAAAAAAAATTAGGTTAACAGGATTTTAGAAACAATCTTACGATTTAAATTTTATAGCCCTTTTTCAGTACTGCACTGCATCCCAGCGGGGGAGGAAATTAACATTCCACATTATGACTCTGCCTCCCTAGAAATGAAAATTTATTCCTGTAGTTTTTGTGTTTGTTGTTAGAGTGAATGGGATATTGGTTACAGCATGAATACAGTACAATGCGTGGGGTATATGCTGTAGAGAAAATGTGTTGCTGGAATTACTTCCGGGTGAGACAATTCTTTGACATTGATGTAGCTTTAACTTCTTTAGAAAAGTGTGTTCTTTTTCAGAAGCTTTCACGTTTGACAATGAAAAGTAAGCTAATTAGCCTTTGCAATTGAAAATGGTTAAAAGACAGTTTTTAATGAGGTTTTTCCTTCTAAGGTCTTTCCTCTGTGCACTATTAAACTGAGGTTATGCTCTGCCTATACAAGCTGGGAAAGATGTATCCTTCCCTTCATCTCGGGAGTGATTTGAGTTATTTAAACATTGCATCAGGGTTTCCCATTACACAATTTTATAGAACTCTTTGGCAGGTAATTGCACTTTGCATACTTTAGAGTTCAGACATTGTCAAGGTCCTCCAATCTCCATATAGTCCAGAGCCACACCCCGAAGTTCTCATTCCTGTCTGTCATTCCCTTCCCACCTCTTGAGTCTCAGAGAGACTTGAGAACAAAGATAGAATGTATCTTTGTGTGATAGTTAAATCTCTTTTAGTGATGTTTTTGGTAAAAATCACAAATGAAATAGGAGAGGGTTATGCAGTTGCCTTATTTGAAAGCTTGCGACTCTCATGGAAGACATAGAATAATACAATATTGTGAGCTTTGAGAGTAGCCACTGGGACACAGGTGACCTCTCACTAGCAGATGGAGGAAAGGTGCCCTGGCTATCCACTTACGAAACCTGAGACTGCTTCCTTGCTTTCTGTAATCAGCTACCTAGTGTAGGTAGATGGTATTTCTTAACTTAGAGGCTTAGTGGGATGTAGCCTGTTCTGCCTTGCTGCTGTGTCAAGAGGAGTATTTTTCAGATTCAGGCAGATCAGACCTGAAGCTTGTGGTGTCCATTTCCTTTCACTGCCTTTTCCCCTCTCTTCCATGCTCTCCGGGTACCTTTTCTTTGACTCATTAACACTGATCCAATTCCAAGATGATCTCTTCTCACTATAATTTTATGAAAATATGGGTGAAGGAGTTTCAGAGTAGAAAACTACTAGTCTCTTAGATGAGGCTGAAGAGAATGTTGATGAGTCTGATGTTTGGAAAGGGGGAAAATAAAAATGGGTGGAGAGAAAGATGGTCTTGAGAAATATAAATTATTTGAGGGCACGAATTATTCAGGGAGAGCAAGAAATGAGCGAGACTGTATGCCTTTGTGTGCTTTCATCCCCAGAACTGTAGTTATATGCTTCTGTCTTTCT
The DNA here is from genome assembly GCF_000327345.1 of Myotis davidii. NCBI lineage: Eukaryota > Metazoa > Chordata > Mammalia > Chiroptera > Vespertilionidae > Myotis > Myotis davidii. Next base: position 6,147,172 of record NW_006296625.1, on the reverse strand, counting down.
GTTTTATTACTTCATTGATTATTTCTCTCCATTGACGTTTCTATCTTAGTGTAAACAACATGTATCTATTTTGGACTGTTTATAACAGGAATAGTTACAGTTTTGTAGAATATATTTGATGATCCAAGATATTTTTTTTCCTAGGGCAGTGGTCGGCAAACTGTGGCTTGGGAGCCATATGCAGCTCTTTGGCCCCTTGAGTGTGGCTCTTCCTAAGCCTTAGGAGTACCCTAATTAAGTTAATAACAATATATCTATCTATATAAGTTTAAGTTTAAAAAATTTGGCTCTCAAAAGAAATTTCAATTGTTGTTCTGTTGATATTTGGCTCTGTTGACTAATGAGTTTGCCAACCACTGTCCTAGGGCAAACAGTTTCTGCAAAAATACTATTTTGAGCTATTTTATCAAATGATGCTATTTAATAAAACATGTCCAAAGCAATGTATAAAACTGGGCTTCCTAACAGCACATATCTAGCAAATGCAGCATATGGCCCATAGTTTATTAATATAAAAAATGTTACTTTTACTATATCATTGACACTTCATATATTGAATTGAAACTTTGAAAGAGCTGTACGTTTAGAAAAATAAGAACTTTTCCACTTCCTTATTTAATAGCTTCAGATATTTTTAATAAGTAAACTAATCTTGGTTTATATTATATAGGAAAGTATAGATTGATGTGGGATTTTTAAAAAAAATTTTGTTTTATTGCTTAAAATATTACAAAGAGTAGTACATATGTCTCCCTTTTCCCCCCTTGCCCTTCCCCCGGCCTCCCATACTCCCCAGTGTCTTGTGTCCATTGGCTATGCTTATATGCACTCATACAAGTCCTTTGGTTGATCTCTTACCGCCCCCCAACTCTCCTCGTCCTTCCTGTTGTAGTTTGACAGTCTGTTCGATGCTGCTCTGCCTCTGTATCTATTTTTGTTCATCAGTTTATAATGGTCTTTATTATCCATAAATGAGTGAGATCATGTGGTATTTTTCTTTCATTGACTGGCTTATTTCACTTAGCATAACGCCCCCCAACCCTCCCCGGCCTTCCCGCTGCAGTTTGACAATCTGTTTGAGGCAGCTCTGCCTCTGTATCTATTATTGTTCAAAAGTTTATAAAGGTCTCAATTATACATGAATGAGTGAGATCATGTGGTATTTTTCCTTCATTGACTGGCTTATTTTAATTAGCATAATGCTCTCCAGTTCCATCCATACTGTTGCAAATGGTAAGAATTCCTTCTTTTTTACAGCAGCATAGTATTCCATTGTGTAGATCAGTGATTCCCAAAGTGAGCGCTACTGCCCCCTGGTCGGCGCTGCAGCGATCCCGGGGGGCGGTGATGGCCACAGGTGCATTTGTTTTAACTTTTTTTGTATTACTTTTCTATTCTGAGTTCAATAAATAGTTTCATAATTTCAAACTTCAGTGTTTCTAATTTACACCTTTATTTTACGAAAAAGGTAGAAACATTAGTACATATATCTTTCTAATTGCTATTAAAATTAAAAAGAAATTAATTTCCAGGGCGTGCTGAGTAATATTTTTTCTGGAAAGGGGGCGGTAGGCCAAATAAGTTTGGGAACCACTGGTGTAGATGTACCACAGTTTTCTAATCCATTCATCTGCTGATGGGCACTTAGGCTGTTTCCACATCTTAGCTATGGTAAATTGTGTTGCTATGAACATAGGGGTGCATATATCCTTTCTGATTGGTGTTTCTGATTGCTTGGGATATAGTCCTAGAAGTGGGATCACTGGGTCAAATGGGAGTTCCATTTTTAAGTTTTTGAGGAAACTCCATACTGTCTTCCATAGTGGCTGCACCAGTCTGCATTCCCACGAGCAGTGCAAGAGGG
>NW_006296625.1:6102459-6143925 GCF_000327345.1 Myotis davidii | reverse complement strand
GTCCTTTAGTTTTCCAAGTACAAGTGTTTTCCATTCTCAGTTAAGTTTATTCCTAGGTATCTTAATTTTTTTGGTGCGATGGTAAATGGGATTGCTTTTTTAGTCTCCCTTTCTGTAAGTTCACTGTTGGTGTAAAGAAATGCCTTAGATTTCTTGGCATCATTTTTAACTTTTTGAGGAAACTCCATACTGTCTTCCATAGTGGCTGCACCAGTCTGCATTCCCACCAGCAGTGCACGAGTGTTCCTTTTTCTCCACATCCTCTCCAGCACTTGTCGTTTGTTAATGTGGGACTTTTTGCCAGTTGGTGGTATGATAGTAGAAGGTACTCTGATGTCATTGTGTTTATTATTTCCTTTATTACTTTATGAGTATATTAAAATTATTAGTACTGGTATCCTTGACTCAGAATGAAATCTAATCAAGAGATATGAACTGATGAATCTAAATATTCCCCAGTCTGTAAATACCCAAATTATCTACATCATTTATTGTGTTCATTTATTATTTTAATAAATGCTTATTAGTAAACTTGTGTAACTGATATTTAGCAAAAAAAAAAAAAAAATTTGAAGAATAGCCAGCATCCCCACAATAAGGCCAAATGTCTCCTGAGTCACCATATTTCTTTTTAATCCCATGTTTTTAAACAGCTATTGTTCGTGAAGTATGTATGCACATATATGTGTGTGTATTTGTGCATGTGTGCATGTGTGTGCATGTGCGTGTGCGTGTGTGTGTGTGTGTGTGTGTGTGTGTTTGACACTGCTCTCTGTTTAAAGATATAGTACCCAACATTTTGGTGAAAAATTTGTGTCTACTTGGGAGTTGAAGCTAGAGCATAAAAGACCAGCCTTGCTGGGTCCGTAAATTAACTTTGGAGCGGGTAGAAGGGAGAGAGGGATGAATGGTACAGGAGGAGGAAAAGTGATGGTGAAGTTTGGAAGCTAGGCTTAAATAATCATTCATTCTTTCCACATGTGCAGGCACAGTACCGGGCTCTGAGGAGAGAATGAGAACACTGGATTATTGCCCCCATGCAGCTTAGGAAGTCTAGAGGGCCAAGGCCATGGTCTGAAGGCAGTGTGATCTGTCAGTCAGGCCTACTTGGGGCCTAGGAAAGGTCAGAAAAGTCCTTCTCTACTCTTCTCTCTACTTCTACCTGTACTGCAGCCTTGTGTTGTGACAAGAATATTAAAGCTCTGTTTCAGAATATGTTTCCTCATGTGAAGTTGTTTTGGATACCGTTGGAGAGTTCCTGGGAACTGGCAGTGTGCTTAAGGGTCAGTGAATCATCTGGTTTGCCAAAACTGGGGGCTTGTAGGAGGGGACCTTTAGCTCAACTCTAGAAAGTTGGGCTAAAAGCAGGTCTGTTGTAGAGAAGCATGTGTCTTAAACATTGTACAGTATATTTACATTAGAATGATTATTTATCACAGTTACTGTGTACATTTTTATTTATGTATTACCTAAAATAGGTTCTGTTTGTTTGTTTGGATTAGTCTTGGAACCCTGCCAGTCACCATTTTCAATGTTTCTCAAGAAAAGGCATTCCAAATTTTGGCAGCCAATAAAAGACAAATAAGTGTAGCAGTCCCAGTTCCTAACACAAGATCTCCTTTGGTCAGTGTTTTCCATGAGGTTCTAGAGCAAGCATGTCAAACTCAAAGGCTAAAACAGGCCAAATAAATTAGGCATGTGGCCCGAGGGCCGTGAGTTTGACATGCTTGTTCTAGAGTTATAACCCTGAAGCTTTTAAGAAGTCCATGTTACTTAAGGGTTTTCTGGGGTTTTGTTTGTTTGGTTTGTTCCTGTTGTCTTTTAATTCACTCCAGTGTGGTTTTGTTCCTTTCCCCAACAGCATATAGCAGAAGTTGTATTACAGATGGAATTCCAAGAGGGTAAATGCAGATTCTAAAACTGGTGTCAGGACACAGTTTTATAGTTAGTTTCTTGGCTTAGGGAGAAAGGTTTTAGGCATTACACAGATAATTATTTCAGACAATGCTTTTGTGATCTTAAGAGCCACAAAGAAGTTGGTATTTATGTATGTATGTATTTCAGAGAGGAAGGGAGAGGGAGAGAGGATAGACACATCAATGATGAGAGAGAATTATTGATCAGTTGCCTCCTGCACACCCTACACTGGGGATGGAGCCTGCAACCGGACATGTGCCCTGACTTGGAATCGAACTGTGACCTCCTGGTTCATAGTTTGATGCTCAGCCACCGAACCATGCTAGCTGGGCAGAAGTTGGTTATCCTTTAAAAACTCAATTTGCTTTAGTTTTTTCTCAAGTCATATGATATTGTCATTAGTGAAAGGTTTATTATTATTAACAATAAGTATTATTTTGGATTAGGATCATTTATTATTTTGAGTCACTTATTTTGAGTTAAACATGTGTTGAACTAAACACAAAAATGAGTTGTGTAACAGAATTTGTCTTTTCTCATTTTGGATGGCTCTTTTTCCCCCCCTTTTCATTATCAGGACATTTTTCCTTAACAAGTCAAGGTGCTATTGTTTTATTTTCCCCTGGAATGAGAATATTAGAATATATATTTTTAAATCACATGGGTTTGAGCTTTTATTAAAGAGAAGGGAGGAAATACCTGGCCTTTCAAAACCAGCTTCTAAACTTTCTTTCTAAACTGGTCAGTCAGTCAGTGTTTCTCTGCCCACAGACCTGCAGCTCCAGCCAACTTGGATAGTTCATCCTTGAGTAAAATTTGTGCATGTCCACCTGCCATTCCCCAGTCTACCTCTACAGATGGCCCTTCACCTGAACCCAGCAGTTTCCCTCCTTCATAAAGCCTTTCTCGGCCATGGTACCCTAGAACCTTTATTGCTTTATGTGATCCCACTTCTTTTAGCAATTACCCATGTACTTCCTCATACCATTTTTTTCTGTGATTTCATTGTCTTGAATTGTTTAAGCCATTATTATTTACCTTTTTAAAAAAATATATATTTTATTGAATTTTTACAGAGAGGAAGGGAGAGGGATAGAGAGTTAGAAACGTCGATGAGAGAGAAACATCGATCATCTGCCTACTACACACCCGCTTCTGGGGATGTGCCCGCAACCAAGGTACATGCCCTTGACCGGAATTGAACCTGGGACCCTTCAGTCCACAGGCCGACGCTCTATCCACTGAGCCAAACGGTTACGGCTATTTACCTTTTAACTGTGTATTTTTCTCCCCAACACTAGGGAGTGCTAATGTTAATTTCATATATATTGAGAAGATGACCCCCTTAACCTAGCCTAATTTCAAATAGTGAGATATTCTGATTACTAAACACTAATAAGGTTTTGGACCACACTAAATCATAGAACATATTTTTTAAATGATTTTGATCATAAGTTAGTCAATTGATGTTGACTAAATTTAATGAAGGAATCAAACCATTAAATTATTTATTAGCACTAAACAGTTATTTTCATGAGATATGAAATCAGACATAATTCTTCTCTCTTCATTGCCTATGTAGCATTGTGAAGTGTGTGAAAGTGAGGAGGGCAACATGGAATAGAGAATGGAAAGAACACTGGACTGGGATTTAGATGACCCAGGCTTTAGTGCTGGATCTCCTGCTAATTAGTTTTGAGAGTTTGGTCAAGTCTGTTTGCTTTTCCTACCTCAACTGTTTTCATGTGTAAATAGAGAGAGTTGAATTAAGTAATCTCTAAGGTCTCACTCAGCTCTAAAATTCTGGATATAGATGCACTTTTTAAAAATTCTTTAAATAGTCCAGCCGGTGTGGCTCAGTGATTGTGTGTCGACCTATGAACCAGGAGGTAATAGTTCGATTTCTGGTCAGGGCTCATGCCCAGGTTGCGGGCTCGATCCCCAGTAGGCGTCATGCAGGACGCAGCCAGTCAGTGATTCTCTCTCATCATTGATGTTTTTCTTTCTCCCTCTCCCTTCCTCTCTGAAAGCAATACTAATATATTTTTAAAAATAAAATTCTTTAGCCCTAACCAGTTTGGCTCAGTGGATAGAGTGTCGGCCTGCAGACTGAAGGGTCCCGGGTTCGATTCCGGTTGAGGGCATGTACTTTGGCTGTGGGCACATCCCCAGTAGGAGGTGTGCAAGAGGCAGCTGATCGATGTTTCTCTCTCATCGATGTTTCTAACTCTCTATCCCTCTCCCTTCCTCTCTGTAAAAAATCAATAAAATATATTTTAAAAAATTCTTTAAATACATAAAGCAATTTCAGATAAACATTGATCAGTAATTCAAAAATCTCATCTATGCAATAATTACTATCTTTCCAACAAAACAGTTATCAGTACTGCCCAAATAGAAGTAACTTTCATATTTAGTCTTTTTTACTTTCTCTTATATTCTCCATAAGAAGTAAGTAAAGGAACAGAAAAACAAAGGGATACGATATTTTAGCAACTGCATTGGCATAGCACTGTTATAGTACATAGTACAGCTGTAATACTGTACCTATTTAATTATCTAAATATTTCCTGACTAACCAAGATTAACTATTTTGCCAAGAGTAGTAGCAATAATATTAAAGACTAGGTCCATTATGCATTATACATATAATGTATATAAGCATACATTACATTTATTATATAATATACAACTGCTGAGGATGCTTGTTACATGGTCTTGGGCAAGTTATTCATGGTTCTTTGGTCTCCTATTTCTACCTAAATCATGAGAGGCTTGAGCTTACTATGAACCAGGGGGTAACAGTTCGATTCCTGGTAACAGTACACGATCTCTTAAGACCACTTTATTGAACCTTCAGAATATCTCCTAAAGCAATGGCTTCTATAGTTGAAATTTGTTATATTTTTTCTATAAAATGCAAAATTTTATCATACATCATTACAAAAGATTTCCAATTATAGACACTTTATTTTTGAGAATTTCTAATTTAAATTTGGAAGCGTGATGTAAACTTTTTGTAAAATTACTAAAAGTATGTAAGTCTTGGGGAAAACAAAATAAACTAAATGGCTTTGGTGTGTTTCTTAACTAAAAGGGTAATTAAAAAAAATCTTACATTATATATTTTCTTCACAGAATATTATAATTTATTCTATTTTAATTAGAATATGTCTTGGAATTTGAAATGAAAATGCATTAATTCACTAAAAGAATCAGTTAATTTTAGATATGATCACATATAGGCATTTGTGATTTTGAACTGGAATAGTCAAAATAAGCTTCTTTGTTTTCATTTTTATTTGTTTATTAACTGAAAACTTAGGCACACGATATGTATTAAAAAAATTTCACAGATTTTTACATATACATGTTCATAGCAGCATTATTCATGATAGCCAGGAGGTGAAAGCAACCCAAATGTCCAGTGATGGATGTATGAACAAGATATGGTATATACATACAATGGAATATTATCCAGCCTTACAAGGAAGGAAATTCTGGCATATGCTACAAAATAAATGAACCTTTTTTCAGTATGCTAAATGAAAAAAGCCAGGCACAAAAAGACAAATACTTACATGAGATCTCTGCAGTAGTCAAATTCATAGAAACAGAAAAGGGCTAAGGCAAAGGAGGAGATGGGGAGTTGTTTAACAATACAGAGTTTCAGTTTTGCAAGAAAAAGAAGTTCTGGAGATTGGTTGCACAACAATGTGAATATACTTAACACTGTTGAACTATACACTTAAAAATAGGTAAGGTGGTAAATTGTATGTGTTTTTTATCAGTTAAAAACAAATTTAACATATTATGTAATTAATATGATAGCACCTCTTGAAATTATCTTTATTCGGTGTTCAGTGATAAATAAGTTGATTCTTTTAAAAAAATATATTTTATTGATATTTTACAGAGAGGAAGGGGAAGGGATAGAGTCAGAAACACCGATGAAAGAGAAACATCGGCCCTGGCTGGTTTGGCTCAGTGGATGGAGCGTCTGCCTGCAGGTTCAAGGGTCCCAGGTTCGATCCCAGTTGAGGGCATGTGCCTTGGTTGTGGGCACGTCCTCAGTGGGTGGTGTGCAGGAGACAGCTGATCGATGTTTCTCTCTCATTGATGTTTCTAGTTCTCTGTCCCTCTCCCTTCCTCTCTGTAAAAAATCAATAAAATATATTTAAAAAAAAAAAAAGAAACATCGATCAACTGCCTCCTGCACACTCCCTGCTGGGGATGTGCCCCCAACCAAGATACATGCCCTTGACCAGAATTGAACCTGGGACCCGTGAGTCCATAGGCTGACGCTCTATCCACTGAGCCAAACTGGTTAGGGCAATAAGTTGATTCTTTTATTTTTTCAACTTTTAGTAAAAATGGCTTTATAAAAAGTGTGCATAGCTGTTGCCTTAACAGAAGTCCCTAGGGCCTAGAGTAGCAGATAATAAGGAAGACAACTTGCCTTTGTATTTTGCTTTCAAGTTTGACCAAGAACTTCACAACAACCTGGAAGGTAGGCCTGGCAAGCATTGTTATTTCCATGTGTGTGGAAGTCCTTGAGAGTCATAGAAGCTAAATAACTTACTGATGAACACTATATTGGAAATGGGTCTAAACAGGTCATTTTGTTACCCATCACACTAGCCAAGCAGAAGAGCAATAATCAGCCCTCTGACCTGTTTATGTTCTCTTATATTACCTTATATATATTTTTTAATCCTCACCTGAGGAAATGTTTTTTTATTGATTTTAGAGAGAGCGAGAGAAAGATTGTTTGCCTCCCATATGTGCCCCAACCTAGGGGTCAACCTGCAACCTAAGTATGTGCCCTGATCAGGAATTGAACTCACAACCTTTTGGTGTACTGGATGACACTCCAACCAACTGAGCTACCCAGCCAGGGCTATTTTACTTTATCTTAACTGCTATCTCATCTACAAAGTATCACTATTTAGAATACTAAATCTGAACAAAGTCATTATACCACCAGAGATAATCTAAAGAAAGACATCTGAAATGCTCAAAGAGGCTGTTGTATAAGATTAAATTAAAAAGTGATATTTATTGTGCTCGCTTCGGCAGCACATATACTAAAAAGTGATATTTATTTATATAAATTTATATATTTACTAGAGGCCCGATGCACGAAATATGTGCAAGAGTAGACCTTCCTTCCCCCAGTTGCCGGCACCAGCTTCCCTCTGGCACCTGGGACCTGGGCTTCCCTAGCAGCCCCGGCTTAATCTGGAAGGACATCTGGTCTAATTAGCATATTATGCTTTTATTATTATAGATATCATATATATGAATATATTGTATAATTTCCATATAAAATATAAAAAGTGGTATTTAACTTGAGAAGATGAAGTTGACTTCCATATGGTAGAGTAGCTAGGACCTTAAAAAATATATCAAAGTGAATCATGAAGTGTTTGCCAAATTTTATAATATAAAAAATAAAAACTATTGTTAATTAGTGAAAAGGATTAAATTCAGGATGTACAGTGGATAATCAGCTTATAGAACTGTTATCAAGAGGAGATTTTGGCCAAACTTCCCATTGAAACACATATATACACTCCAATTGTATGTTCAGCCTTTTGTTTTTTCTAAAGGGAAACACCATTTCAATCTTCTTAAAGCCTTAAATTAATACCATTGGCAGCACAAAGGGGAGGTTTGGACTCTGAATTTCTCACATTAGCACAGGGAGGAAGTTTCATGAAATTTCTGAAAATCTCAGCAAAATGTGAAAACTGAGTGAGAAGGAAACTATTTATCTACATTCTATCTTGTGGAACTGGCTTTTATGAATATACATTTAAAAAAGTTACATATATTGGGGTAGCATTGGTTAGTAACATGTTTCAAGTCTACAGTTCTATAATGCATCATCTGTACATTGCATTCTGTGCTCACCACCCAAAGTCTAATCTTCATCCTCCCCATCTCTTCTCCTCTTGCCTTTTTTTTAAGCCACAAATTTAGCTATCATCTGCACATGGTGAAACTCACTGCTACTTATTGAGCTTCTATTAAAGGACCATATGGACTAAAGAATGCTGTAGTGTGCATTTTATACACCTTATTTAATGTTCATAGAATTCCTATAAGGTAGGTAGTATTTTATTATTGTATGATGAAGAAATAGACTTAAAACTACACAGCTGGAAAGTAACAGAGCTGGAATTGAATCTTCTCCTTTATGCGAGTGATCTTTTCATGCAGCAGTACAACCTCCCTATTCATCCAACAAATACTGCTTTATTGCCTACTGATAACAGTGAACATTTATTGGATGCTTACTGAGTTCCAGGCACTGTGTCCAATGATTTATATGTATATTATTACATTTAATTCTCATTTTCCTTTTACCTAGGTACTATTATCCCCATTTTCCTAGTGAGAAAACCAATTTTCCCTGGATTATCCATCTAATACCTACTCTCCCAAATTAAACCTCATAGTAATCAGTCTTCAGCTTGAATCACATAGTCACTCATCCCATCTGTGTTACTGTCTTTTCTCCTTTGCAGCCTCTGAATGCATCCTTATTTATCTGCTCTCTATGGGAAATCCTATAATTTCTCTCACTTTCTACTTTTTAAAAAAATATATTTTATTGATTTTTTACAGAGAGGAAGGGAGAGAGATAGAGAGTCAGAAACATCGATGAGAGAGAGAAACATCGACCAGCCGCCTCCTGCACATCCCCCACCGGGGATGTGCCTGCAACCCAGGTACATGCCCTTGACCGGAATCGAACCTGGGACCTTTCAGTCCTCAGGCCGATGCTCTATCCACTGAGCCAAACCGGTTTCGGCTCTACTTTTATTCTGATCTGTGTTTAGACAAACTTGGAACCAAAATTCTTTTTTTCTCTGCTTTTTAACTTCTCCCTTCATTGTTTTAGGCTCTTCGGTGACTGTTAGAAACTGAGTTACATAAAACATTTTTTGCCCTCTTGTTCCAACTCTGCACTGGACTCCTCTCAGGCCATTTGTTCCCTCAGACTTCAGATACCGCAGTTTACCCTCGCCTTGCTGGTGACAGTCTCCTTTCTGTCTGCCCATCACACACTGACCTCTTTGTCATTTTGTAACCCAGTTTCTGCCTGGACCACCTCTCTATTCTGCCAAAGCTGTCCTTTTCTTAAATTCATCCAGGTGCTCATCCAAGCTCAAGCCATCATCATCCTCTTCCCTGTGTACCTAGGGGGTAAAAGCAGAAATTTCCCTGCTCATCACCCTGACTCGGTAGGAAATTAATGACTCTCATTTATCCACTACTTTCAGAATCTGTATTTTTCCCCAGAGTATATATCAGGTCGTTTCCTGTCCCATTGAATCAAGTTATGTGAAGACCCTTTCTCCTCCATTTCTGCCTTTTTCACCTCACTGATGCCCAAGCTCTTACTTGGCTTGGAGAATACTATATTAAGCACCATATTTTAGATTAGTACCTAGAAGAGTCCTTTTGGTGTTAGTTTATTCCTGTCATAGAGATAAAATCTTTCTCAGCCTCTTCTTGACAACAGTTATTTACCTTTTGTATTGAAAATTTATTTTAACAAAGGGCTGAGGCTGCTTATATATACCAGGTATTCTTATAGAGATACTTTAAGAAATAAGGGCCCTCATGACATTATAGTAGATGGAGAAAGACATGACTACCTCAATAAGAAAAAGACTGCAGTTTGCCTTTGAGGTGCTTTTAAGTGCAGTTTCATATGGAGTAACTATTATTTTTGTGTAGTCTGTAAAGCCAAATGGATTTTTAACAATATCACTTACATATCAATGATTAGTAGCCAGGTGTAAAGAAAATGGAGTTGATTTGACACTATTGGTTCTACTTAAGGAGGATGAATAGTTACAGAGAATGTGTTGTATATACTTCTTGATGTGTTGAATACCAACATCTCTAGTTGTTTGTCAGACTTGTGTTTTGCTTTTGTTTTTGGTAGGTGAAATAGACAGACTTGTTAGAAGAGAAAGAAGTGGCTGATTTCAGGTAGATTCTAGGAAAAATTAATCAAACTTTTATGATTTGGTTATATAGTATATAAAGTAGGCCCATATTTCTTTATATATATATATATATTTATTTATTTCAGAGAGAGGAAGGGAGAGAGAAAACATCAATGATAAGAAAGAATCATTGATCAGCTGCCTCTTGCACGATTCCTACTGAGGATCGAACTTGCATACTGGCATATGCTCTGACTGGGAATCGAACCGTGACCTGGTTCATAGGTCAACGCTCCACCACTGAGTAACACTGGACAGGCAAACTAGCAGTTCTTAGACTTTAATATGTAAAATCACTTGAGAATCATTAAAATACAGATTCTGGCTTGGTAGGTCTGGAGTGAGACCTGAGATTCTGCTAGCAAGCTTCCAGGAGTTGCTTTTCTGCTGGTGCATGGACCACACTTTGAACCAGTGTGTATTCCTAATTTCTTTGATAATCTGCTACTTGTACTACTATGGAAAAAGACAAATTTAAAAATGTTCTTCTGCTATTGATTTTAAAATATACTTAAGCCAAACAATGGCATGAATTTTTATAGAACATTTATTTGTGGGTTTTTTGGGTTTTTTTTACCCCGACAGGGACTGTATAACTTTTAGAACCATTTTGATCAGTAGCTGTTGCTCATTTTATCTGAATCAAAAGGGCAATTTAGAAATGTCCTGAATGTCTATTCTCATAGTAGCAGTAGCTATAATAATAGTAATTTATTTTCTAGATACTTTGTGACCTTCATTCAGTCTGCTAGTTCTCAGCCATTTGCTTGGTGCATCCACTGTACAAGCCCTTGTGCCTGTAGAGAAAATATTTTATTAATTTTTTGGGATGGGATATGATGGCCAGCTTAGACTAATTGTGGAAGAAAGTTAATGCTGACTGGTAGAAACGCTCAGTGGATGAGCGTTGGCCTGCGGACTGAAGCGTCCCAGGTTCGATTCTGGTCAACATGTACCTGGGTTGTGGGCACATCCCCAGTAGGGGGTGTGCAGGAGGCAGCTCAATCGTTTCTCCAAGTGTACTATCTCATTCACTTTTTAGAAAAGAAGGAAGGAAGGAAGGAAGGAAGGAAGGAAGGAAGGAAGGAAGGAAGGAAGGAAGGAAGGAAGGAAGGAAGTTAGTTAGTTAATGCTGACTGGTAGAAATCCTGAGTTCTAAAAAGCTTTAAAAGATATCAGCCTTTCAAAAAAAGAGAGATATGTTAGAGATATTTAAGGAAGTTGCTGATATGCACTGATAATTGGTTGTGAAAATTTATTATAGTTGTTTGCATATAAATAGAGGTTTCTAAAGAACTTGGGTTAATTCAAAACTATTGGATGGATTAGAATTATTTTATTATTTATTACATCTGGCTTACATTTTCTTTAAAACAAGGTCTTGTTGTTTAAAAAAAAACAAAAAAGAACAGCCTCTCTTGCCCGGCATGGCTTAGTGGTTGAGCTTCAACTTATGAACCAGGAGGTTGAGGTTCAATTCCTGGCCAGGGCATATGATTTGGCTATATAGTATCAACATATTCCTTTCCATTCCTCTCTGAAATCAATAAAAATATATTAAAAAAAACAAAAAAACAGCCTTCCTAAATTATTCAAAATTCAGAGTTAGACTTGCTATGCATTTGCTCTCCTGAATAAATTATAAAATGTTCTGTTTTCTCAGTTTAAACTTTTCCCTAATATTTATTGATGATGGTAATTTTTCTTTAATTTGGTTTAACTCTTCTCTTGGAAGAGTGGTTGGATTATTGTCAATAATAATGATTATTGCCAACATTTATGGAGCTCTTATTCTGTGTCGGACACTGTACATGGAGTATTTTATTTCTCCTAAGAACCCCCCTTTTTATCATAAGGCCAGAGAGACTAAGTAACTTGCTCAGGTTTATTCAGCTGGCAAATGGGGGAGGTAGTATTCCAATGCTGATGGCCTGACCTGAGAGTCCATACTCAGAACCTTGAGAATTCCTCTAGGTTAGGAAGAAAGGGCCTACAAGACATCGAAGAGCTTGACTTTTAATGAGAGGGTTTCAGATTATTCCTGACATAAGATACACTCGTGAAGATTTGGAATGGAGAGGGAAAGGGTGCCACAGAAGGAATGACTTTGTGATATCCATGTTTACTAGGAAATTTCACATTTAATCAGCACACATCAACTCTCTGACATATTATTGCTTCACTAAAAAGAAAAGGACAGTCGATTCTCCATCTCTAGTGTCCGTTGCCTACCCCATCATTTTGGAAAAATCTTACTCTCTTGGTTTCCACGATGTTATTCTCTTCTTCTCTGGCTACTTTGAAACCATTTATTTACCCCAGTCTTCCCATAAGTGTTCCCCCAAGATTCATTCCTTGCTCATTTTACTCTATGTGCTCTTCTCCTTGTGACTTCAATCACGGGTGTGATTTTCATTGCCAGACTCCTATGTGTCTGCAGCCTTGGCAGTTCTCTGCGGCTGAGAGCCCACTGGATACTTCCTCCTACATGCCGCACAAGTACTTCAAACACAAGATGTTTAAAGTTTACCTGATCATCTCCTTCCAGATCTACTCCTTTTCCTTTATCCTCTGTCCTGGATCAGACTTCACCATCTATGCCACCAGCCACTCCAGAAATCTGGGAGTAATCCTGAACTTTCAGTCTCACCTCTTATATCCATATCAGTCACCAAGTCTATATATTTATTCTTGTAACTTTCTTATCTTCCCATCTTTTCTATCACCAGTGCAGTTTCCATCATTTCTTGCAATTTAGTGGTCTCCAAGTTTGGCTGCCCATCAGAATCACCAGGGGCACTTTGAGATTATAGTGTTGGGTCCCTCCCACAGATATTTTGATTCAGTAGATCTGGGGTGGAGCCTAGGAATCTGTTTTTTAACAAGCAGATGATTCTTATCAGGCGCTCCCAGGTCTGATCTAACCTATACATCTTCAATTTCCTGCCATCTCTCCTTGTGTAACCCCTACTGCAGGCCTGCTCTGTTGCTAAAATAAGTGCTTTTTGCTTTTTGCTTTTGGGCTATATGTTTGTACATATGTTTTTCTCCCTCCCTATTTGCTTGACAAACTTCTCTTTTATTCTTCAAGAATAAACATTGTTTATTCTCTCCTGTCCTAACATTGTTCTGTAGACTAGCCTCTGATACTGTTTTCATTATCCTGCGCAGCAATTGATTTTTCATGTCTGTCTTCTCCTCTAATAAATGAGTTTTGAGAGGTCAAGGAACAAGTAACCTGCCCCAAATCACTTAGATCAGAAGAGGTGGAGAGTCTGACTTGAAAGTCTGTTCTATTTACCCTTAAAATCTCTGGGATCTTAAGATACAAATCAGGTTAGGAATAAAAGCCTATTGATGGGTCATGGATACAGACAATAGTATGATGATTACCAGAGGAAAGGGGGCTGATGAAGGCAGGTGGAAGAGGGTAAATGAGAGATAAATGGTTTACTTCCATAAGTAAATTAGACTTTGATGCACACCATGTAATGTTCAGATGATGTATTGTAGAATTGTATACTTGAAACTATATAATTTTATTGGCTAACGTAACCCCAATAAATCCAATTTAAAAAACCCTGTTGGTGGAGGGTTTTTTAAAGGGAAGCCCCATTTAAACAGATGATTTTTCTTCCCATTTTTTATAAAGGTATAATTTACACATAATAAAATTAACTCTAATTTTTAATGATTAATTTGTGAGGTTTTTTTTTTTACTTTTTTTTATTGTTTTATTGCTTAAAGTATTACTAAGAGTATTACATATGTCTCCTTTTTTTCCCCGCCCTTGACAATCCCCTGTAATTTGTGAGTTTTGACATACATACAGTTGTATAAACATTACATGGCTTTAATACAGATAAAATTATATAATGTTTGTAAATAAATCAGTCCCACTTGGCATGAGCTTTATGAAGCAGCCACAATGTTTTAAATAGAAAGAGTTAACCCTAAAGGGTCTGGAAGGGTTAAAGTAATGTGTCTTGGTAATTCTTTTTTTCCAATTTCAAAAAATTGATGAGAGAGAGAGAGAGAGAGAGAGAGAGAGAGAGAGAGAGAGAGAGAAACATAAATGTGAGAAACATAGATGTGCGAGAAACATCTCATGAACTTGCTCATGAACTAGACTTACTTATTTAATACTTAGCTTTAGGTTTGCTTAAATTTACTTTAAAACCAGGATAGGGAACTCATTACCAAAAAATAAATTTCTATTACAGAAAGAAAGACCCAGTAGTTAGAATTTTTTGAATTTAGGACTAACTTAGCTCCCTAAAACTTCTCATTGGTTCTAATTCTGTACTCTGAAAATAGAGAATAAATCTAATCTTTCTTTAGATCCTTGGGTATGTGATGAAGTCTCTTTTTTTTGCAGGCTAGACATCCTTCCTCCTTTCCCATCACGCTTTGTGTCATGGCTTCCAAAGCATTCGTGGTCCTAGGCCGGTCTGCCAGATGCAGCACCTAAGAAAATGTGAAGCTTGGTTTCTTTGAGTGTCTCTTGTTTGTTTTTTTCTGTTAAGGAACTTTGGTAGGTCTCTCATTTTCTTTCACTTGAATTCTATCCTAAAATATCATTTGTACCCATAATTTAGAAAGAAATTAGGAAATTTTCTCCCTTAAATTTTTTCCTTTTTATTAAATTTATTTGGGGTGACACTGGTTAACAAAATTATACAGGTTTCAGGTGCACAGTTGTATAGCACATCATCTGCACTGTATTGTGCGTCCATCACCATTTATCCCCCTATGGCCTCCTCCACTTGCCTCCACCCTTCTCTCCTCTGGCACACTGCTGTCCGTGTCTATGAGTTTATCTCTTTTTGCTCAGTATCTCAAAGTGAATGGATATGGTGACTGAGTGGCACTAGAATAGCTGGCAGGATACATGGGGCTATTGCTCCGCCTTCTTGGGCAAGTCTCTTAAGTTCTCTGAATCTAATTTTTAAGATAAAGGGATCATTTCTAAATCATGCAAAAGTAGGTCCTCGAAGCTGCAGCTGCCTCGTGGCCCGGATCCCCCCACCCCCCGCAACTGGTCCAGAAGGTCGTCCAGAAGGTCATTCTGGAAGGTCTTTCTGCCATCCAATCTAATTGGCATATTAGCTCTTTATTATATAGGGTAGGCTCAAAATAAGAGCAAAGTCACTAAGACACAAAGGCATCAGCATATTAATAAACCTATTAATACTATAAAGTATAAAAATGAGACAGTTTGATTAGAGTCAGTTTATATGTGTGCCATATAGACCTCCTCCAAAAAAAACTTTTCAAACAGAGATTTCCCAAGAATGTTACATAAAAGCCAGCTGAATTTTGATATTCCCGATGACAGAATTTGACTCTAGTGGTGGCAGGAGGGACAGGGTTTTTTAATAGAATCCTCTCTCCCACTAATAAATTCATGGTATTGGGTCCCACCCATAACTGTAGGATTAGGATATTGACAACATACTAGAAAAATATATTCTTTTTACTCTAATATGCATAATCTATATGTGGATTCAGTGTAACTTAAATGAATAGGGCACATAATTTACAATTAAGTTATTTAAACATTTGAGTTAATGAAAAACTGGATAATTCATTTTTAAAAATTTATTTTTATTGTTGACACTATTACAGATATCCCCCATTTTTCTCCCTCTTTGCCCACCTCCTCCCCTGGCCTTCACCAGACTTTTGTCTGTGGCCATGGGCTATGTATATATGTTCTTTGGCCAGTTTCTCTACCTTCTTGATAATTCATTATGTTAACGTAATACAGATTATATAAAGCTTCAGTACTCATTATTTTCCTTGACTGTTCTATCTCCTTATAATTTTTTTTTTTTGGTTCAAGACTTGAGGGGACCTGGTAGTAATAGTGAATTTTCATATCGTTGTATAACTCTATTGTGATGCACTCAGTCCTTCTTTTTAGTGGAAAAGGAAACATGCTGGGCATTTGAATGTTGTTCGAGTACTAAATGAAATATTAATGCAAGTAAATTCAGAAGGACACAAATAACTGCAAAGGCGGGAAATTTCATGGAAATATTGTAGGATGGGAATTGTTATGTTGTTGTTCAGGTCGCTGACAATTACTACAACTTTCATAATAATCATTGGAAGTGGAATTTTTGAAAGCTGGAAGAGCTAATTTGAGAAGGATCTGGTGTGAAATGTGGCCTCTCTATAGGAAGAAAGTGATTGTTAAGTGGTTGCTACATGAATGCATGACGTGTGTTGTTGGGCAAAGAAGTAAGGGCATTGCCTTTTTTCTCTTGGAGAAAGCATTGAAGACATTAAGCCTCATAGGGCACACATGAACTCACTAAATACCTGGTTGAGGTGGTGGTAACTTCAGTTTAAAGTTGTGTACCAACATAGAGGAGTATCTGGCAATAGCTGTAGGAAGGGGTTGTACACTGGAGAAGCCTTGAGTATCAGTAAATGTGCAGTTGGATTTCACTGAAGGGATCCAGAATAAAGGACTGATATGAAAAAATCCACTCTTCATTTATTCATTAAGTAAATTTTTAAGCGCCTTGATAGGCCTTGCAATATAAGAATGAAAGACCCAGCCCCTGCCTTCAGGGAGATTACATTTTAAAGGAAGGTGACTGAACAAGGTGATGGGTGCTCTAATGCAGTGGTCGGCAAACCGCGGCTACCGAGCCACATGCGGCTCTTTGGCCCCTTGAGTGTGGCTCTTCCACAAAATACCACGTGCGGGTGCACACATACAGTGTGATTGAAACTTCGTGGCCCGTGCACAGAAGTTGGTTTTTGTGAAAGAGCCACACTCAAGGGGTCAAAGAGCCGCATGTGGCTCCCGAGCCACAGTTTGCCGACCCCTGCCTAATGAGTTTGCCGACCACTGCTCTAATGGAACAGAAACATGTGCAGGTGCTTTGGCAGTGTAAAATGGGTCCCCTGGTCAGTGAAAATTGCCTATTTTCTTGATCCGTTTTTCCTCACCTTCAATTCCATTCTTCCTCCTAATTATTATTTTAAAAAGTAACAGTTTTCAGAAGTTAAAAAAACGCTAAGGGATCACCTAGTTTCTTGGTATTTAAAAGTTGGTCCATGGACTATTAGCATGGCCTCAGTTGGAGCTTTCTAAAAAATGCAGAATCTTCCTAAAATGGGCTACATCCCAGCCTCACTGAGTCAGACACTGCACTGTAGCATCGCCTTCCTCCTTAGGTGATTGTTCTTCTTCTTCTTCTTTTTCATTCAAGTTGGAGAAGCACTAATCTAGTTCACCCCATATCCGGTTTTATAGATGAAGGACATGAAGACATTGTGCCCATGCACATTATTGTTCAGAACATCCTTTGAAGACAGTATGAATTCTGTGTGTTGATTAGAATGAGAAATGATCTTTGATGTTAGAAATTAGAATCTCTTTACAGATGAATTTATCTTCCTTTCTTTATTACATAGCTTATTCCTTAAAGCAGTCCTTTTGCTCTTTTTTCAATGTCATGGAAAAAAAAAGTACCTGCCCTCAAGTTTGTGGATAAGAATAGCACATTATAGCAGCTCCTTCTTTAGTGACCTGAATGAAGTAGAGAAGGCTTTAAGGTTTAGGGGGTTTGTGTTAAACTTTTATATAATGTAGAAAAATAAAGATCTAAATAGATAAGTACCCCTATGTTTTAAGGAGGCCTTTGGCATAGAAAGATATGATCAACAAAGAAAGATAAAATGCTAACATTAAGGAAAAGTGTACAATTACTGATAGGACCATAGTGACACAATGTCTTCAAACAAAAATACCACTCCTCCCTCCTATGAGAGATTTACTCTCTCTCCTGTCCTTTTAAGTATTTTAGTTTATTTTAAGTCTGGAATCCGTTCTGATTCAAATGGTAGAGCCATAATTTCCATGAATAGACAGATAATAGACTTCCTATAAGCTATGAAATGAAGCCAGTTTTTCTTGTTCTCGTATTTGTTTTCTTTAAAGTCACTATTCTACCTAACTCTTATTTTATAGAAACCATAGTTATTATGTTATTTCCAGACTTTGGAGACTGTGATTAAATATTGTTTCAGTTGTGTTTTATGTCTTGAATCTTATTTTCTTTTGATAGTATATAAAAACATTCATTTAGTTTTAAGTAAAATGTTTTGAAATATAATTAATATATAGTTTTATTAAAATGGACAGTTTAAAATATAGGACATTGTAATGAGCAAGTAAATTAAAATTTTTTTGGTTAGCTTTGGGAACTGGCTAAAAGGTAGAATTATTATTATATTTTTTACTATTTTAAAAGTATATAATATTCCTGAAAATAGAACATAGAAATGCTTTGCTTTACCAAGAAGAAATTAGACATTAGTTTCACAATCTTTTAAATGCTGTTTAACTTTTAGAAATATAAAATTTAATTTCAATATCTCCTTAAAATGTATTAGAAAATTAATTTTTGTTAACTGCATATTTCATTTTCATGCTTGTCTTAGAAATATTTTACTTCTGGCAGAACCTTTGTAAAATTAATTCATGGATGCCTATTTCAATATTAAGGACACTTTATTTATTTTAAATGAAATAGTGTGTTATATATATATTTACACATATGTAAAGTAAATGATTTATAACTTTAGAGAAAAACTATAAATTGGTTATGTTTATGGGTAAAAAAATAGACTCATGTTCTCAAGGAAAATTTTGGAAAAATGTCTTGAATATGATGATTACCATTTAAATAAATTATAGAACTGTAATGATCTCTAAGTTAACATCCCAAATATAACTACTTTTGTCTTCAGTATCCAGAAATATCCCAGGAAATGGCTTTTATTGCTCCACACCTCTTCAGTTTACTAATTCTTTCCTGTCTTAAATGTAGGAAGGAGCAACTTCCAAACTGCACTGATAAATTTCACATTTAATATGGAAGACAAGTTTCTCCTTAAAGTATTTTTCTGTCTATGAAGTGTCTCATTAACTTGTCATCTCATCCCAAGTTTGTCCTATATTTTTAGTAAGCTCTATTTCTTGTCTTTGTTCTCTAGGTTCTCTGTAAAACCTAACATGTGACATATGTAACAAAACTTCGTTTTCAAAAGCTGCTCACAAGACTTAGTCTTGTTTCTTTGGTTTTTATGTCATGTATTTTTGTTGGGACTCAGAGGACAATGATCTGTATTTGGTCAATTTAGGAAAACCAAGTTGAAACACAATTCCTAAAAAATTCATTTTATCAAACATTGTTCAATGAATTTTATGTTATTTTGTTCTCCCTGTAGATAAACGTGTGGAAAATTGGCCTCTAATGCAGTCTCCGTGGCCTACGCTTTGTATAAGTACTCTTTATCTCCTGTTCGTGTGGCTGGGCCCAAAGTGGATGAAGGCCAGAGAACCTTTTCAGTTGCGCTTAGTACTCATTGTCTATAATTTTGGGATGGTTTTGCTTAATCTTTTTATCTTCAGAGAGGTATGTTTACTAAACTCACTTTATAATTCCCCTGGGTTATTGGAAATTTAAAAAAGAGAATATGTAAAACCATCATTGTAACATTGTACAACAAAGTACCTTAGTTACTCACAAGCATGTCAAACTCAAAGGCTAACACGGGCCAAATAAACGAGGCATGCAGACCGTGGGCCACGAGTTTGACATGCTTGCTCTAAAAGTAAATTTTATATTCTTGACATTTTCCATTTTGGATAATAAAAATATAAAACATACATAAAATATAGGACAGGTGTTTAAGAGGAAATTTTGAAGTAAGCAGACTGGCTTCTAAAATAACCCTTATGAGTTATTCTGACATTGGAAATTATTTAACTTTTCTGAGACTCATTTTCCCACAAATGGGGAAAATACCTACCTCTAGGGCAGTGATGGCCAACCTATGACACGCGTGTCAGAGGTGACACGCGAACTAATTTTTTTGGTTCATTTTTCTTTGTTAAATGGCATTTAAATATCTAAAATAAATATCAAAAAAATAAAAATTTGTTTCACTATAGTTGCAGATATCAAAAAATTTCTATATGTGACATGGCACCAGAGTTAAGTTAGGGTTTTTCAAAATGCTGACACGCCGAGCTCAAAAGGTTTGCCGTCACTGTCTAGGGTATCAGAGATAAAAGTGAAGTAACTTTTGCATAGTATTTAGCACGTATTAAGTACTCAGTAAATAGTTGCACATATTTATTTATAATTCTTACTCAGCAGTTTCAGGTTCGTAACTGATCAAACTATGCGGATGTAAAATACCAATTTCAAATTAAATCCTATTATATAATGTCATTGTAATTTGGATTGAAGGTAAAATGAGTTCACTGTTATACAACTATTGCTACTAATCATTGTATACTTTTCTTGGCACTAGCAAATTCTTTAATTGACAACTTAGGCTACGGAATCTCAACTTGGTAAAAGCCTTTTATTTATTTGGTACTTTTACCTAATTTGTTAGATACAAACCACTTGAGATCAAGAATAAAAATCAGTGCAACTCTTAGATCTGAGGAATGGTCAATCAGAATTTCTCTTAATATTATGAAGTAGATAGAATTGATGTCTTAGTCCAAAAGTTACATGTGATTTTTAATTTATTCTAAATTTCAGAAAATTGAGACAGTAAATTGTAAATATTCCAACACATTAAATATTTAATGCATTTGAAATATTTTAGATAATATTACTTTTAAAAATAATTTCAAAGATTGCATATTGTATTTAGGGCTCTTAAATGCTGTATCTACTAAAACTTTACTCCAAATGTTATTCCCTTTTTTTCCAGTTATTCACGGCATCCTATAAAGCAGGATATAGCTATATTTGCCAGAGTGTGGATTATTCTGATAATGTTAATGAAGTCAGGGTAAGTACATTAACTCTTAACCACAGAAGATTTAATTTTATAGTCCCCAGTCTGTGAAAAACATATTTTTATATAGTGGTAGAAGTGTACTGGATTGTTTTGTGTCAGTAAAGCTATTTTTTTCAAGTACATAATTAAAAATCTGTTTTCTTACCTACCGTGTTTTTCATTTGGCGTGTGAGTGTGAATACATGTTGGGTTACTAGATTGCAGTACTTTTAAAAAAGTTCTATGCTTAATGTAAAGATATTTTAGATTTTTGTTGTTTTTGGTCAAGAATAGAAATTCATAAAGAGATTCTAATTTTTTGTTAAGAAAGTCTGAGGAAAAACAAATGTTTTATAGTATACCACAATTTTTATTATATACCACAGTTTTTATTATATTTGCAGAAAAATAAACCAATAGTAATAGAATGTTACCATATTTTACTTTCCAATCACCTACATTAATAAATTTACCATTTTATTCAAATGGAAAAAATAATAGTTATTTTATTAAGTATTTATCAAACTCTCTTGTGTTTGTGCCTCATATTTAAAGATATAAACACATAAAACATGTAAACATGTTATATGTTTTATGTTACATGTAACATACGTAGTAATAATGTGATATGTAGTAGCTTCCCTTGAAAACACTAGCTTTTTGGAATTGGGGTTGGATAATATAAATAGCAATATTCATCAAGATCCAAGATCAAACTGCTTTAATGTACTTACTATGATATGTCCATGCCTTCATTTCCTTATTAGAAGATTTATGTGCCGATGAAAAAAATCACCCCTTTGGTTGTCATAATTCGTTTTATTCATTTAACATATGTGTACTGAATATCAATCAGATGCAGATAGTTGAGGGGCACTGAAGACATGGAAAAGACAGGGGAACCCTGCCTTTATGGAGTTGACATTCTTGTGAAGGGTGGCAAAGGCAAACAATAATCATGTAACAAATGGGAGGCAAGAAATCAGACCTGTGGTATGACTGAAAGGATGAGGGGAGTACTTCATTTAGATTTCTTGGCTAGGAAAAAATTTTTTTCTGATAACCATATTGTCAGAGAACCTCCTCAGGGAGAAGAAAAGGAAAAAGTGTTTAACTTGCTTTCTTTTAGGTCTGCACTTAGAAAAACCCCTTGGGTGAAACAACAAACTAATATTTTTAGGATAAAGATTTAAAATATCGCCCTGGCCTGCATAACCAGTCACTTCTTCAAGAAATTAGCTATTGTGAGACTAAACTAGGAGGAGAGAGACCCAGAGATTGCATGTGAAGTTTTCCTCCCTGTCTCTTCTCCTCTTAATATTAGATGTAGTAGAATAAATATTTTACTCAGAGACTTGTTTTTGTATTTGTTGTTATGTAGCCAAGAAGTGTCACTTTTCACTTTGATGTAGCTATTCAAAGGTATCTAATACAGTTTACAAATGAAAGATAGGGATTATTTATTACTATTCATAAATTGTGGCTAATTTAGAGGCCCATTTTTTTGGGGGGGGGGAGGATAAGGCATTATCTTTTACCTTCTAGATAAAGTTTACTATGCCAAAATGGTTACTTTATTTTAAGGTACTAACATAATAGTGAATATTAAATATATTGTGTTGCTGTGAGTAGTTAACTATTTTAAGCCTATTTTAAACCATATTATTACACAAGCAAATTCAGTGAATAATTCTCAACCTGTAAATAAAAGATTTTATTTTCTCTTTGGCCCACACTTTATGTAATTTTGTTTTTCAAAAGAAAAAAACAACCCAAACCCCATGATATCCAACAGGTGCAGGGATAAAATAAGGGATCTATTAACTCTAAAACATCTAAGCCTATGAATGAATCTGTTAGACAACACCTGACACACAAAGGTTTATTCTGTTAGGTACTCCCTAGGGCACATATCACAAAAAGTACTTGACATAAAAAGTTGAGTTTAGGCTTCTGTTATAATAGAATTCTTTAAAATACTTTAAAACATATATACAGAGGTCACCTCTCACTGGCTCCTTGGTTCCTTAATCTCAGCAGTATAGTAATCCTTCTGTACCATCTGGTGCCTTAATTAGAGCCCCTCAAAGAAAAGACTTATTTATGTAAGCAGGATTATATTTATGAACTAGGAAATGTTTGTTGTTTCTGTTTGTTTATTTTAATCTGCTATTTTAAAGATTTTACTGCCTAATGCAGACTTCTGTGATTAGGTACTTGGTTGCATGTTAAAGTGAGAGAGAGAGAGATAGACACTAACAGAGACTGGTTGCTATCCATAAACGTACTTACAAGAATATGAAATATAATATAGACTAAGCATGAACAATTGAAGTGCAATGTACCTATACAAAGTAAATGCCTCAGTTTCTTTACCAAATTGAAAAACATAGCAATGTGAATGTAATTTACAGCTCTTGGTACTACAGCAATTTGGTACTATGTGGATCCAGCTATGTATCATGAAATATTTCCTATATTGTTAGTACAGAGTAGAAACAGATTTGGACTCTGGTCTTTCTCATTTTTCCCCCATGGATAGATGCCTAGATTTCACACCTTCTTAAGCAAAAATGATTTCATTCCTCGTACATTTTGTGTAGTGAAAATTATTTAGGACCTATATACAATGAGTAGAAAACTATATGATGATACCAATAATAATGCTTTTCTTTCTTTATACAGATAGCTGCTGCTCTGTGGTGGTACTTTGTATCTAAAGGAATTGAGTATTTGGACACGGTGTTTTTTATCCTAAGGAAGAAAAACAACCAAGTCTCTTTCCTTCATGTATATCATCACTGTACAATGTTTACATTGTGGTGGATTGGAATTAAGTGGGTCGCAGGGGGACAAGGTGAGCATTTTCAGAAACATATCTGCATTTATTAAATTATGTAAATATGTTGGATGGAAAGTAATGAGAACCTGGGAATTTGAGTTGGTCCATAATTTAACTTGCTTTCATGATTATTTCTGTATTAATTTCATTGTAAAGAAATTTGAAGACAGTAAAGCTTTAGCTTTACTTGCCTGTGACTTTTTGCCTGTGACTACTTTAACACTAAAGATTTGTCCCCGAGATGAGTATAAAATAATTATAAATGTAGAAAATAATATTTTGATGGGGAGCAGTTCTAGTAGTTTTCATCCAAAGGATATCAAGATATAGCTTCTCAGTCTGAAGGCTCCATTCCAGTTTAAGCCAAGAGCCACTCCTCCTCTATAATATGCCTTAAAATCAGCATGTTCTTACCCAAAGGAAATTATATATTGCTTTGTTAATGTTAAAGATAATCTGAATTCATAGTTTGGCTAAGATCTGCCTCTAGCTTTTCAGATGCCTGTAGATTGAAGATGATTTACATTCCTCTGATGAGGACCCATGGTACAAGACATTATAGTACAGTTCACCTCACTTAAAATTATTTAGAAGCCTAAGAAATATTTTTGTAGGTATTTATATTGGCACATCTAAAGGCAATAATGAGACATTTGAAAATTTACTTAAACCATTATATGTACCATGACTTCTCCCCTCAAGAATAATAAGATGAAAAGTAATATAGGTAATTCTATATTGGGGCCCACTTAACTACTGGAGTACCCCACTTGAAAGCTCACTATTTTGAAAGTCCTTTGCATTTGAAGAACATCCATTTTATATGTTAAAAACCTGAGTGTAAACATTAAAAATATCTAGCATGCTCTGACGAGAAAGCTTTTCAATAGTACTATTTTACAACATTTATTCCTAATCTTTACTCAAGATTGTTAGGAAATAAAGTAGACTCATTTGTTTCATATCCAAATAGTTTATTGACCAATAAAATTTTCTATATCTTGTAATTTCCTCTTTTTTTAAAGCATTTTTCGGAGCCCAGCTGAATTCCTTCATTCATGTGATTATGTACTCATACTATGGGCTAACTGCATTTGGCCCATGGATTCAGAAGTATCTTTGGTGGAAACGATACCTGACCATGTTGCAACTGGTGAGTTAAATGCTTCTAAAGTTTCCTCTGGCGCAACACTGAACATGTTTGAGTTTATTGTAAAGTGCTGAGTGATTTTTGACAATTTTCTATTACAAATTCAACTCTATGAGCCAGGTTTGGGAGTTGAGGTTGCTTGACTCTGAGCTACCTGTTCATAGACTTATGGGTTATGGCCACTTGCTTTTTAAATGTCTCTAAAAGACTAGACTAGCTCTTGTCTAAGAGAATATTCTTTACAAATAAATATCTGTGAAGTGGATGAGTAAAGATCTAAGCACACCACAAAGTACATAGACTCATATTTGTCTAGAAAAATAATATAACTCTTTCTTAGGTGATTTTAAAAATATTTACTTAAAATATTATTATTTCTCTTCATCCTGTTTGCTGTCCCAGTTTTCAGTAATTGTTAACAAATCCCATACATTTAGAATAAAAGTTGAAGAAAAGACATAGAGCCAAGAAAGGGTTGAGGTAAAGGAAGAGAACAAGGACTGGAGAACTGCTCTTATTTCTCCAACACCAGTTCCTCGGAGAGCAGAGCTAGGTATTTTCAATTGCTAGTCTTGGAGTAGACAGTTTCCAGCACATCCCCAGTAGGACTTCATATAGCATTTGGGTGCTTCAGTGTAACATTCAGAGCGAGGCACTAGCCCAGGAATGAAACTGGAAACCCAGTCCAACCTGGTAGTATTCTTCAAGCCTTGGAATTTATTATAATTTGCTTTAATCATAGCATGCACACAATTTTATCAGTGAAATCACATTTGGAAATATTATCCATCTCTGCTTTAAGTTGCCAAACAGCTGGCTAACCAAACAGGAAACACAACTTTTGGCGAATGCTGGTGTGAAGGATTCATTTGTAATTAAAATGCTACAGGAAGCTTCCTTCAGTTTTTGTGTAAGCTGTTTATCCAGTTTGTGTAATTTATTTCTCTTAGTAATTAGTAAGTGGTCCCAAGAAAATGAAGAGATTACAAAAATCACATGAACTATTGATACCTATTTTGTTGGAGCCTGCACCTGACTCTCCTTGAGCGATGCCGTACTCAGTCACACCCACAGACACACCCTTTTTCGGTGATGCCAGTTCAAGAACCATTGTGAAATCAAAAGTTCTTAAAATCTGGATTTGCCATGGGAAATTTTTTTAAGTGTTTAGTGTGATACAAGTTTGGGGCTTACCTGGAATAAATGATTTTAATAATATTTGATATAATAATACTGATAATGATATCCTTAAAGAGAAACCACAAACGTCCATTCCAAATAGGATGCTAATTTATGAAGGGTAGTGTATTTCCAGTTCTTACAACAGATAATCATGTAGGCTAATCTTGTAAAAACATAACACTGGTTAACACCATGAAATTCATAATTTTTATCTTGAGAACCTTTCATTTATTAATATATTTGAATTTAAACTGATTTGCCTCATCTTAATAAAAAGCATCTTAATTTTGGTTTTTCTCCTTTTAAAAATTCTTCAAGTTGAAAGTGATTCTCTCTTTTTGCACTATTTTCAACTACCTACTAAATTTTACCAAAGATCTTAGCTTTTAAAGAATAGTGTTAATTCAAATGCCTATTACTTGCCTGCTATTTTGTAAGAAGTTCATTTTAAAACTATAGATACCAATTTACTGACAATTTTGTGGAAAGAAATAGGTCAAAAATGTGGGAGCAACACAAAAATTGAAGAGCCTCCAATACTATTACTTTATTCTGTTCGGCCACTGATATTCTCTCTCATTAGATGATATTATTTACTAGAGGCCCATGCATGAAATTTGTGCATTGGTAGGGATCCTAGTGGCTGCCAGCTGCCTTCAGGGGCCTCCCTCCCTTCCTCCAGTTGGCCCTGCCCCCAGTCGAACTCCCAGAAGAACTCCCTGTTGGGACAATTTGCATACTATGTTTTTATTATATAGGATTATTATCCAGCAGATATTCATTGAGTCCGGACACTGTGCCAAAGACTCAGGAATCATCATAGCAAAAGAGTGTCCTGCCCTTTGGAGTTACATACGAGTGGAAAGATGGGTGATCCAGAAGTCAATTTTAGATAGCTATCATTCTTATAAAGGAAAAACCCACACAAAACAAAAACCCTTTGGTGAATGAGATTGAAATGGCCAGTTGGATGGAGGCACTTTAGTTCTAGTCATCAGGAAGCCTTGCTGAGGAGAAGGCATTTGAGCAGCTACCTGAATGAGCAAGAGCCAGGAGTGGAAGCCAGAGAACTATTAAACTTTGGATAAGGTGGCAGAATTTGGGCCTGTCTTAGCTATCTAGAAGATTCTGAAGTTGTGTGCTATGCATTTGCTTCTGTTTTCCAGGTTCAGTTTTTTGTGACCATTGGACACACAGCAATGTCTCTTTACACGGATTGCCCCTTCCCGAAGTGGATGCACTGGGCTCTGATTGCCTACACAATCAGCTTCATATTTCTCTTTCTCAACTTCTACGTTCGGACATACAATGAGCCTAAAAAATCAAACACTGGAAAAACAGCTGTGAATGGTATTTCAGCCAATGGTGTGAACAAATCAGAAAAACTGGTGATAGAAAATGGCAAAAAGCAGAAAAATGGAAAAGCAAAAGGAGAGTAAATTGAACGAGGTCTTAACTGCTGTTGACAGTGAGGAAGCTCCCATTTCAGATAAAATTTCAGGGAAAACAAGCAAATGAGGGTTTGGGGTGGGGAGAAAAATGGCAAATGTGCTCTTATGTATTAGTGACCTTTAGATTGAGTAAAGTGTTAACTATGATACCCAGATGTTTTATTTATGAAGTTTTTATTTTAAACATTTTTTTTTATTAGCTTTCATGTTGTCCAGACCAAAGCAATTGTTATGTGACTTTGGAGGCATCATTTGTCTATTGCATGAAATTTCTCATGTATCTTACATGCAGTTATTCTTCAGTCCGATGATCACAGAAACACAGTCTTTATGAGTTTTTTGGCTAAATTACTAATTACCTACTGATTAAATCAGTTACTATACATTTGCTGGTCCGAAGCTAGAAATGCAGATACTTTAAAATTTGCACATTTGAATTCGTTTGCTGACTGGAATGATCGAATCTCTCCACCTCTGGTTTGAATTACCTTTGTGGTTGTAATTAAATTTTTAAAATCTGATGATCTCTGTAGACTTTTAGAGGCTTGATGATGATGGTGTTGGTGAAAATAAGAAAGAATTACAGTAAAATCCTGTCTGGCGACCCAGAGGTCACCATGACTTGTGGCACAAATCACTGCGGGAAACAGTTTTTGTGAAAAGGCAGCCTTTCAATATTTCTATGACTATCAGAAATACATTATGAAAATTAAGATTATTGTCTGATTGGAACATGAAACAACTCATGTCTTTATTGGTGACATCATAAATAGTTACATTCATGTGCTGTTAGGAGACAGTATGTTGATTTTTACCAGACTTCTAATGTTTTGATTTGCGGCTGTTAACTGATTTTTCATATGTGGAAATATACCTACCTCTTCTGTTGGAAAGAACATTTAAAATTAAATAAATTTTAATTAAAAAAAATCAAGGAGTCCTCTATTGTAGATCTTAATATTGACTATCCAATCCACTAGTTTTTTTTTTTTTTTTGCTTTTTTACAAATGGGCATACACCAAATTTTTCTGTGAAACTATTCTTCTCTTTTAATGTGTTTAATTTTGGAGTGATATTTTTCTTGTGACAGAGTTGCCAGATCTTATTTATTAACTAGATATGAAGTGTAAACCCATTTTGGTGCAATATTCCTGACTCCTTGGTGCTAAAAAAAATCATTAAATTCAGTGCTTGATTGTTACAAGGTGTTAATTGTTAAGACACAAAATGAATAAAAATGAGAGTAGTCAGAACCAGAAAGTTAAATTTGCTGTTTACAAATGAAGTATTTCATGTAATGTAAATGAACAACTGGAAATTCACCAAGAAAGAGAAGTTGTACAGTGTCTTATTACATAGGTCAAATTGTTAGGGGTGTTGCACAGGAATCATTATGGGAAGAGAAAATGTTACCTCCCCCCCAAAACAAAAAACAAAAAAGAAAAAACGAAAGCATGAATCTTTCTAAGCATCTCAAGATATCAAGACTGCATGTGCAGGATGTATGCTGTTTGTGCAGACCAACTATTTCAGAATATTTGTAAACTATAAAATATTTATTGTGCATTAAAATTACACACGTTTCCCCCAAAAGGTATGCAGTCATGAAAATTATAGAAAATTTGCAACAAATATAGTTGTTTGGTCTAAGAGGATTCAGCACCTGTGTTTTTGCTGCTCAGTGTGTAATGACTAGAGATTTGTAAATCTTTGTGAACATTCTGTACTGGTTCCCCAGAGCTATTTGTTCCCTGCTACCTGATTTCAGCACAATAAATATACTGCTGTGGGAAAAATGACATTTTGTTAGTCAGTTTATTATAAGGTAAATTATCTACTAGATTGGTGTTTATTCACTTCAGTTCTAAACTCTGCCGCCAATTTCTAATGCAGAAAAGAAATGAAATTAGAACTTGGATGTCTACAATTTCTGATAAAAATTTATGATAGCATAGTTTTACTTTAAAAATTAGTTGCTTTTGGATCCAGACACAAAACATATTTTTTTTCTAAATCAGTCTTACATTTGTCATTTCAAATGTGAGCTTTAACACTTTCAAATTCTATGCGCTTCTTTTTGAGCCAAAAATACAGTGGGGCAGGGGTGGGGGGAGGCTCTTGTGTCCTTATTTGTAAATCATTTAGCTCTCACTGTACCTTATCAGAGATGATTTTAAGATGTTATAAGTATAACCTTTTCTAGTTGCTTTCATAATATCTCTACCATCACACTAAGGTGCATGCTTCATACCTAAAAGTCATTGAAGGAGGATTGCATCCTCTTTTTGGTAAAACTTTGTCCCTAACTACAGAAGTGTTTTCTTACATAGAAAGCAGGGATTTTATTAAATATTTTTACTGAGTAGAAACACCTGAAGCATGTGGCAGTGCATTTTCCAACAGAGTCGATGACTGTAGCTCTTCTTTCCCTTTTCTATGTTACTCTTGACTCTGTTTTGCTGATGGACACTGACCGATGACTAATTTCTGTATTAGCATTATTAATTTAGTCATTCTCTCTTTCTACACACTCTTTGGGCTTTCAAAATTATTTCATATGGATTATTATATTTACACTTTAGAACATGGAATCTTGCCACATTTTGTAGTTTATTGGGAATATTTTAATTTACAGGTTTGTTTCATATAAGCAGCTCAGTTTCCCTATAGAAAGAATCTAGAAGTGGAAGTGATTTTTGATGTCCTACCCATTTCATAATACGACAATTTAGGCATTGTGTATTGACTATTGATGGTGAACTTTATCTCACCTTCATTAAAATGCTACATCAAGCTGAGCTGTTCACACTCTCAGCTCTTTCCTCCTCATAGCCTTAATCTCAGCCAGCTGCATTCATAGCTGTCCTATTGAGAAAAAGATGCCTGCAGGTGTACGGAAGTAAAGTGGGTGCTCGGTACAGACAAGGGGGACTTAGACTTAGGATCCTGCTGGATGGTCAATAGGTCTGCAGAGTTGAGAGACACCAAGATGCTGAGCTGCATACACAGGCGCCCACCATCGCCGCAGTAGCCATAAAACCTGTGTACTGAGATTGGTCACCTGCCACTCTGCATGTAAGCAGTTTTGATGCAGCAACCTTGGGGAACAAGTCCTTATTTTGGAATTCATGTTTAATCTTAGGTATTTTAGGCAGATGATATCTGAACCAGAAGTAGAATTGTAAAAAGGACAAGAAATAGAAACAGATTTCTTGTTTCCAAACTCTACAAATCATGGAAGTATTAGAAGTTCGTTTTCCTGATACAAATATGAAGGGAAGGCACAGCTTTTAATTTTATTATTTAAAAAATTTTTTTAAATAGTAGGATGGAACATAACTCTATGTTCCTGAAGGATTCAAAGATCTAAAATTAAAAATTATAATTGATATAGAGAACTACTACCATATGAAGACGGATTCTAGAATAAATCACTAAAAGAGCATTGTGACCTACTGAAGAAGGTGGTCAAAGCTGTCTAGATGGTTCACAGGAATTTTAGGTAGGCAAGGGTTGATCTGCATTCCCCCTTGGAGCTCTTCTAGGCTTACAGGTCTAGCTTTTAATTCCTCAGAAATTACACTTTTTTCCTACTGGTTAAAAACAAAAAACAGCCCAGATCTTATGTCTTCTTTTTCCTTTGTCTTTTTCATTTTACCACATAAAGTCATATTTACATGTCCACATGTGAACAAATTTTCCTTCATACCTCCATTCCTTGGAGATCCACCTGTTCTTAAATAGAAATTCAACTAGAATTTTATTTTTCCCATTCTGATTGGTGAGGTTTTCCCAGGGAATGTGTCCTTAAAGTATTTCCTCTGAGAATAAATACATGCTGAAACATATCACCTAATACCTATCTACCTATCTACATAATTACAATAATCCTATGAAGCTGTCAGAAGGTCACATTGAACTTGAACATGTACATAGAAACGATGTCCAAATTAAAAGCCATTCTTAAATGAAAAACCATGGAAGGTTTAAATAATTCAGCCGTTTCCGAAAAGATAAAATTGGAATTACTGGGTATTTCCCAATTTAACTACAAGAGTTTAAAGAGTATTTTGTCACGCCATATGTATTTTTAACTACTGAGAGTATTCTGTCAGTCCACATGCACAGTTTGTGTGCTCTATCAGTCCCCAGTTGTCTCTGAAACCCTTTTTTGCTATTTTAGAGAAGCCAGTTAGTTTGCTCTTTCTATCAGTTTTATATTTTGTCTTTGAATTTGCCGTGCGGAAAAAGGAAATATCCAGTTGAAATTCCTTTGTCATCTCTGATGCATTATATTTAACCAAGTTTCTCCTCCTTGTGAGGAGCTATCCTAGAACCAGTCTTTCAAGAACAGTGATTACTTACCTATTTGGTAATGAGAGGGTGGGTAGATTATGAGTCTTGCCTGGTAGGTAGCATTATGTTAGTGACATTCACACCTCACCTTTGAATGTGGCTTGTGTTCTGACTAATAAATCTGGAATCAAATTCAGCACTTACATTTTAATAAGCATGTTATATAGTTAGTGTCTATTATCTGTAACATACAGTTGGATTTCAAATATTTTCTCAGTTCAGTTCTCAGTGAAAATTTAATAATGATGTTATAGAGTCACAAAAGAATAACTGCTCGATAAAGCTGTATTTATTCATCACATTTAAGTGTTCTCATTATGCTTGAATTATTACTGTCATTATTACATACTTGCAACCGTGGTATGGTCTTTTTTCCAGAAAGAAAAGGAGTATGGGAGCTTGTGAGGCAAAAGAGCAGCCAGATGAATTTGGGGAATAAATTTCTAACATCTTTAGAAATGAGATTTGGAGTTCACACCTCGAGTCTACCCTAAATATTAACCACTTCAGAAAACCCTCTGTAGGTTAGT
The DNA here is from genome assembly GCF_000327345.1 of Myotis davidii. Lineage (NCBI taxonomy): Eukaryota > Metazoa > Chordata > Mammalia > Chiroptera > Vespertilionidae > Myotis > Myotis davidii. Next base: position 6,111,642 of record NW_006296625.1, on the reverse strand, counting down.
GTGCTAGATATTTTTTGGCTCTACAAATCCAATCTTATCCCCTTTATACACTCTCCTTCCCTCCCCGGTATTACAGTGTCTGGAGAACTAAAAATAACATTTCTCAGATTCTCTCACAAATTTGGGTTCTGTCAGTCGGAGGCACTTATGAAATTTTTGGAAGACAGAGGGAGGTGGGTGCAATCCTCCTATATAATGTGATCACATTATATAGTAATTATATACACAATATGAACTCATGATTTAAATTCTTGATGTAATTGTTGGCAGCTAAACCACATGCTCCACTATCCTGGCACCAATTCTGTGAATGCAGTCAGTGGTCACGGTAATGGCAATCACGGCAGATGTGGTCATATGACTTTGAAGTCAAAGACTAGGGGTGGCTTCTGACTTTCATTCTTCCAGTTTACCATAATCTTATAAGCATATAATTCTTTTCATGAAAGCACTTTCTACTTGAAATGCCTTGAGTGATATCTGTTTTATGCGGTGAACCATACCTCAAATTTTGGTATTCAGCACCAAAATTTGATCAGAAAATAGACTAGCAAAGATAATACTATGGAATTGGGTATCTGTCCTAGTTGAGTGATAATTTCATGACATGTGGGAGATATGATACTCTTTTCCACATAGAAAATAGTTGAATTTTCACCTATGGTAACTTAGAATGAAATATAGTAGTTCCCCCTAATCGGTGGGGGATGTGGTCCAAGAACCCCAGTAAATGCATGAAACCACAGATAGTACCGAACCTTATACATACTGTTTTTTCCTATGCATACAGGCCTATGACAAAGTTTAATTTATAAATTAGGCACCATAAGAGATAAATAACAATAACTAATAATAAGATACTAGTAGAACCATTATAACAATTTACTGTACTAAAATTTAAGTTACGTGAATGTTCTCTCCAATAATTTTTACATTTTGCAGTCCAATACTATTCCTGAATTTCTGTAACCATTGCCATTCCTTACGGGCAATATGGTAATTAGGTGGGTATCACTTTCAGGGGATTCCTTGCTGAAGTCTTCCTATAAGCTCATGCATTCTTGCTCAACACATTGCCATCAATAGGAACACATCTTCTGTACATCCTCTACTCACAAATTAATGCCTTTTCTGTTTAAACTAAGCACTTGTCGTGCACTGTGGCTATAACTTTTATAGTTAGAGGTGCAACAACAAAACCAACATGAATTTCTTTTTCCTTCATAATTTCACCAGTAGAAGACTCGTTAGATCTCAGCAACTTCAGCATGATTTGTTTTCCCCTGAAGTCAAGAACTTTCACCCTTTTACTTAAATGAAATACTTTATGGCTTCTCTGGGGGCATATTGGAATTGCCAGCATCACTACGCTTGCACTTTGGGGTCATTATTAAGTAAAATAAGGATTAGCTAAACACAGCACTCAGATACCATGGCAACGGATTGCATAACAGAGATGCTACCAAGTGAATAAAATGTGAACTGTGTGAAGACATTGGACAAAGGGATGATTCACATTCAGGGAAGGAAGGAGTGAGACAGTGCAAGATTTCATCATGCCACTCAGAATGGTGAGTAATTTAAACTTTATAAATTGTTTATTTCTGGAATTTTCATTTAATATTTTTGGAACAAGGTTGACAACTGTTAACTGAGACTGCTGAAAGTGAGGTTGTGGATAAGGGGCACTACTGTAGCTATTGACAGAACAAGTGGCTGCTGCATTGTAATGTTGTGATGGAAATAAGTAATATCAAGACTTGAGTGAGATGGGTACTTCTGATTGCCCTGCAGAGCTTACAGAAACCATATTACTCATGTTTGAAATTCTTGGCTACCCTAAGAGGCCCTCTTATATCTTCTAGCTACAGATCTGAAATGTTTTAAAACAGGATCCAGAGTTTCAGCCAAAGTGTGTTGCAAAATTACAACTTAAGTTCACAGCCTCTGTAGTTTCCTAAGTGAAAATTGTGGCATTCTTTGGAAAAGGGTGGGACCCAAAGAATTGGAATGGGGACATTTTGGTAGATTTGGATGAATCTGAGAACCCGAATCTCTAAATTTCATTGAATATCCCTGGCCAGGAAAAGCAGCCCTCCTCCCTTGTTAGATGACATTAGTTCTTTGCTGCTTGAGGTCCTGTAATGATTTCACTCACGGAAGTTACCTTCCAAAAGGTTGCTGATCTTCCTTGCCTGCCTTCTACTCTTACAATGTCATCAGATCTGTAAAGAGAATTAGATCACAGCATGCCCACGGTGACCCATACAAAATCTACCCCGAGAGGAGGTAGCTTAGCTTTATAGAATTTGGCTAATTTTCACTTGTAGAAATGTGTAGGAATGGAGTCCAAGAGTGCTAACCAAAGCAGAAAGAAACATATCTTTATATTGGACTAAAATTATTAATATTGGTGCACTTACCAGAAATTCTTAATTTGAGGACATATCTCAACAGTGAGGAGTAGCTTTGCTGACTTGTTAGTGGCTGAACGAAAACCTGGAATTATTGGTAGCCTACATGAAATTGAAATCTATGTTAGAAATTCATTGCAGTAATGTGGAGGGGGGAATCCAAAGGCTAAGGGAATTAGCATGTTGGAGCTGATTCATTGTGTACAACTCATTTGACCATCCCCTCACTGTGTTTGAGAAATAGCATTGGTAAATGTACGTTGGTACTTTGTCTTTGGAAAACTCTGTAGTGCGTATTTTTTTGTAGGCTGGGGATTCTAGAGGGACTTTCCTCTGTCTTCTTTGAGACCTGCGAATTAAACTGACCAAAGACAGGTTAACAGGAAAAAAAGCTTATAAATTGTATTGATGTTAATATTTATAATTTTACACGCTTGGGGGCTTCAGGAGAAAAAAAACCTGAAAACCCCCAAAGAAGTGGTTAGATTCAGGGGCTTATATACCATTTTAACAAAAAGCAATAAATTGTGGAGGAATAACTAGACAAAGGAATGCACCGGGGCTTCTAGGGCTACAAATTGTGGAACAGTGGCTAGGAGGCATATGGGGGCACCTAATGGCAGGTCAGGGTTTTTCACAGGGTTCGTTTATGCAGACTCATTGCAGTGTCATCTCTGTGTCCAGTGATAGGAGTTAGTCTCCTTTTCTTGATACAAGAGAGGGGAAGAGCTCCACTAGGGGAACAGATGCCCTGCTGTGGGGCAGATAGAGGGAGGGCAGAGGGCTTTTCTGTGTTACCTTTTTCTCAGCTGCCGTCAGCTCAAAATAATCCTTATTGTCATATTGGCATCTTTTGGGGTGACATTCTGATGCCCTTTGGAATGCTGAGGGAGGAGTGCTGTCTCTGAAATGGGTTCCCAGACTTCAGTAGGAATGATGGTATTCCTGAGTGCCAGGGGCCACATGGCATTGCTGAAATTCCAGAGACAAGTGGACATGGTTACAGTAATGAGCAGCAGTCAGAGTGGTTATTAGAATAGCTTAGTCCATGAGTATTTATGGTGGTGGTTAATTTATTATGATGTCCCTAGGACTGAAATAGATAGGCAACCTACTAAACTCCTCCTTGATCTGTGTATCTGACTCTAAGGTTAATGAACACAGGCCTGGCTTGAGTCACCACAATAGGAAGGCACAGTCCCTCACCAATATCTATCCCTGAGTCAGTTCATAGGCCAGAGCTTACGTAAAGGGAATGTTGGGTTCCCACAAGGAAACCCCCTGTGACGATGTCACAAGGATATACTATGAATTCTCCTCCTAGCTTTTACCAAAAAGGGACGGCAATAAGCAGACTTCGGGGGGATTACAGGGACACTGATCTGATGCTGCTCATTAGGCACCCAAATTGCTACTGTGGTCCCCTTCAAAATGGATGCTATAGAGGCCAGATGATAAATGCGGTCTTGGCCTGAGTCCATCGCACCATGGGACGAGGGTCCCCAAGCCTACCCTCTCCAATTCCTGAATGTAGATAGAGTTGGATTAGACATTCTCAGCTTCTGGCTGAATCTCCACATTGGTTTCTTATGTCATGAAATGAGGGCTAATGCAGTATGAAGTCAAAACTCCTAAAATATTCCCTCCTTGAAACAGTGGACCAAAAGTAATGCCGCATTTCGGGGTGAATATCAGAGGTTCATGCCATTATCAAAGGCATGAAAGATTCAGGGCTGATGAGTTTTTATCATATGCCCATTTAACTCTGCTGTTTGACTTGAGCAGAAATAGGAGAGTCTTGGAAGACGACGACAGTGGGTTATCATTTACTTAATCATGTTACTTCAAGTTTAATGGCTGTTCCAGATGTTGTCAATTAACTGAAGCAAATAACGTAATTTTGGCATCTGGTTGCCAACTATCAATCTGTTAAACATTTTCCCCCTCTTTTACAATAAGGCGATAACATAAGTAGTTTCTTTTACCTGTATTCCTTCACAGTCTTACTTCAGGACAATGCCGATTTTCCAGTGTTCGGTAATATTCTAGGAACCTTATTTGTTTTATCATGCCATAAAACATCGGGTTGGTCCATCCTACTGATTGGATGTGGTGTGTAGGAGTTAGCAAGTACCATAGATACCTTGGTAAGGAACGTGTGTGCCAAAGAGTGGGAGAGGGGGGGAAATGTAAATTCCAGGGTTGTGACATGAATAAAATTTTTGGCAGTCCAGTGGTCTGTAGCAGGTTGAGATTTTTTGTTCTCTTTGGTGGAAGACAATTGCTACACTTTGTCACCGTCACTATTAAAGAGGTGAATGATTAGTAAGTCTCACTTAACTTTTAAAAGAACATACATACATTTGAGGGTATTTCTTTGACCCACTTATCAAGTAAACCCATAAGGCTGCCCATTCTGAATGGGGACATAGTAAGAGAAGGCTTTGTTACTACTATGGACTGCAACCTGAAAATATCTTTAAATTTAAAAATATGTCTTTTTCCTGGTCAGCATGCATGGCTTAGTGGTTGAGCGTCAATCTATAAACCAGGAGGTCATGGTTCAATTCTTAGGGCATATGCCTGGGTTTCAGGCTTGGTCCCCAGTAGTGGGCGTGTAGGAGGCAGCCAATTTTTTTTCTTTGTTGATTAAGGTATTACATATGAGTCCTTATCCCCCCATTGCCTCCCCCACCCCCACTCATGCCCTCATCCCCCTGGTCTGTGTCCATTGGTTAGGCTTATATGCATGCATACAAGTCCTTTGGTTGATCTATACCCCCTATGGAGGGTGGGGGTAAGGGGGACAGATCCCTCTGAGGTTTGACGGTCTGATTGATGCTTCTCTCTCTCTGGATCTGTTTTTGTTCGTCAGTTTATGTTGTTCATTATATTCCACAAATGAGTGAGATCATGTGATATTTATCTTTCTCTGACTGGCTTATTTCACTTAGCCTATTTTAATGATTCTCTCTTATCACTGATGTTTCTATTTCTTCCTCTCCCTTCCTCTCTGAAATCAATAAAAATATATTTTAAAAACATAAAATGTCTTTTTTAATGAAGGAAAAATTTCTTCTATTTTTCCTACAATTCCTTCCCCTTTTATCTTCCCTAGTAGTCAATCACATTTTAAATTTCTAAGAACATTACATTCTCTGATTATTTATTTTCCCCATAGCATCTTATTTTTGCTTTGCAAGTGCAACATATTCTCAAATATTTCTAACATTCTTAATTAGAGAATTTTTCAAAATTATTTTTGTTCCTGGATTACCTTTGCATTAGGGTAAAATGTTTAGGTATCTGTCTTGGTCTTTCAGTCTCAGAGCTGGGTGATCCATACTTACCATTCATACTTGAACATGACACAGACAAAGGCTAATTCGAAGCTGTGTGCTCATGGTGGAGGGTGTTGTCTGCTGAGTTGTACTTCACTGTGAGGGGCAAGAAGCTGGCTGCCACACTGGGGGCCTCAAAGCCAGAATGCGGATGAGAAGGACTGTAATTTGAGGCACCAGCAGCACCTTACTATCTGCCTTAGTTCTCACCATAAATTTTTTTTCAAGAGAACTTTCTTTGTTTAAATGAGGGTGTAAGAAGTGAAGGTTAGTGCTGTAATGCTATGAATTTTGTGCATGGGAGTCGTAGAAGGTAATGGTAAGGTAACAGCTTTTTACTGTTCCATAGACAGGCTTTCCAACCCCCTTTTTTTTTTCAACTCAACTTCTCATGTCCAGCCTCCATCAGTGTGGCATTTTCTGGGGGTTACGGAGGGAGAGCCAGCTCCCTTCTCCACAGTAGCCCCCTCTGCACCTGACTCAGTGGCGGCTTTCTCGACTGTCTCCTGCTAGTGAAATGTCTAACCACCTGCTTTCCATCTTCCAGAAAATTATTGAAATCTCCCACCTGCTCTGGTCTCTTCATATTCTCCCTGTTATTGTAGGGTTAGACATTTTACTAATCTTGTACTATATTTTAAATAGAGTCTGAGAAAAATAGAAAATAGATAGGTGAGCTCACGCTCCCATTTTGAATCAGAGGTCACTGTAATATATCTAAAAAAGAAAAAGTTCTTGAAAGTATTCTTGAAGCTTTGTCACTGATATAACATTGAACCAAGTTCCTTAATCTTTCTGGATGTGTTTCTTTATCTGTAAAATGGAGATAATATCTAACTCAAATAGTGTATGAGAATTAAGCAGGAAAGTGTACACAGGCATACCTGTATGCCTTTTTGCTGTGCTTTGCTTTATTGTTCTTCACAGATGTGTTTTTTACAAATTGAAGGAAAGACCCTCCACCAGCTGAAAGATTACAATTCACTTTAGTGCGTTGGTCTGGAACCCACCCTGCAATATCTCTGAGGAATGCCTGTACAAAGTATTTAGTAGAGTGCCTAGCTCATAGATATGCCTTAATAGGAATTATTTGAATTTTTTCTTGGCATCTCCTTAAAAGTTCATTATTCCTTAGATCTGATAAAAATTCTCTTATTTTTAAAAAAATGTTGGTTTTTTTTTTATTGATTTCAGAGAGGAAAGGAAAGGGAGAGAGAGATAGAAACATCAATGATGAGAGAGAACCATTGATCAGCTGCCTTCTGTACGCCCCAGACTGGGGATCGAGCCCACAACCCAGGCATGTGCTCTTGACTGGAATTGAACCTGGGACCCTTCAGTCCACAGGTCGATGCTCTATCCACTGAGCCAAACCAGGTAGGGCTCTCTTATTTTTTATTCTTATTTTGTGGCAGTAATATGGAGAGTTAGGTTGTTTGCAGGGTTGTTATTCTCTCCATAGTAAAATAATAATAATAATAATAATAATAATAATAATAATAATAATAATTAATACCCTAGCTTTTTTCTAATTGCAAGTGATCAACAATCACTTTTTATATTCATCTTCAAAAAAATTATCTTCCTCAGAAAAACAAACTATTCATTACTCATTTAAGACAATTCATGATTTTCTTCTTGTTTTTCTATTTCACAGCTTAAATCCTATTTCTAAAATGGTTTTGCTATAGTTAAAAAATTGTAGAGCCTTTCTTGTGAATTGATTGTATTAACCATTAATAAGACACCATAATACACTGGTATATTGATTGCATAGTAAAGGACTCAGTTTGCTGTTACTTATATAGCATAGCCAGCATATTATGATTTATCACAAACCAGATGCAACGATGCTCTGAATTTGGGGGCCCTGTGGAAAATATTTATAATGAGATGCAAATAAAATCTTCAGTGCAGAGGAAAACTTTCCATTTAAAGAGTTATTGACATAGTCATTGTACCTCTGCTGTCCAAATATTATTGATTATGGATTAATATACCATAATTTAAATTCAAGCAAAGAAAATCACTAAAGAAAATGGCATGATTTCTTAATCAGGTACTAAAGACTTCAAAGTTTATTTAATAGCACAATAAATTTTTAAAACTTTTCTATATTAACTTTCATTGTTTTATATTGGGAATTAATTTGCACTTGTTATAAGACAGAGCTAGAATTCTCTGGCTAGAATAGCAGGAGAGATAATCAGATTAAGGGCTCATGATCGAGCATTGTGACAATAATAGAAATTAATGACTTTAAATCCAGAGGTGCCTGCCATGGATCCCTGGATTAAAGAACATTACTAATATCATGACCATACTGTATAACCATCCATAAATCTCATACAGTTTGAATGTAAGTGTAATTACAAATAAAGCTACTTTATAAAGCATTCATATGCAGGTTGTTGTGTGGACATAACTTTCCAACTCCTTTGGGTAAATACCTAGGAGCATATTGCTGGACTGTGTGGTAGGAGTATATTTGCTTTTGTAAGAAACAACCCAACTGTCCCCCAAAGTGGCTGTACCATTGTGTACTCCTATCAACAATGACTGAGCCTTCCTATTGCTCCACATCCTTGTCAGCACTTAGTGTTACCAGTGTTTTGGATTTGGGCCATCCTAGTAGGTGTAATGGTATTTCATGGTTGTTTTAATTTGCAGTTCTTCAATGACACATGATGTGAAGCATCTTTTCTTTCTTTTTTTTTAAAAATATATTTCATTGATTTTTTACAGAGTGGAAGGGAGAGAGAGAGAGAACTGGAAACATCGATGAGAGAGAAATATTGATCAGCTGCCTCCTGCACACCCCCCACTGGGGATGTGCCCACAACCCAGGTACATGCCCTTGACCAGAATCAAACCTGGGACCTTTCAGTCTGCCGGCCGACGCTCTATCTACTGAGTCAAACCGGCTACAGCTGAAGCATCTTTTCTTATTCTTATTTGCCATCTGTATATCTCCCTTGGGAAGGTGTCTGTGCAGGTCTTTTACCCATTCTTAAAATTGGGTGTTTATTTCCTTATTGTTGAGTTTTAAGAGTATTTTATATATTTTGGATAGCAAACATGTCTTTTGCTAATATTTTTCTCTGTGGCTTCTTTTCTGTCTTGATAAATGATATTTTTTGGATTAATTTATCATTCTTTAGGGCACACAATCTGGATAGAGATAACTTGTGATTTTATAAACATACTAGAACCCAGTGCACAAAAATTTGTGCACTAGGGAAGGGTCCCTCAGCCCGGCCTGTGTCCTCTCACAGTCTGGGACCCCTCGGGGGATGTCCACCTGCTGGTTTAGGCCCACTCCCCGGGGGATTGGGCCTAATCTGGCAGTCAGACATCCCTCTGGCAGCCCGGGAGCCCTCGGGGGATGTCCACTTGCCAGCAGGGAGCAGGCCTAAGCTGTAGTTGGA
>NW_006296625.1:6088060-6102448 GCF_000327345.1 Myotis davidii | reverse complement strand
TGGTTGAGGGGCTGATGCCTGTTTACAGGCTGCCCACAGCCCCCAGCCACCCAAGCTCCCAGTGGAGGCTGGCTGGAAGCAGGTATCTGGGATTTATTAATCTTCTGTAATTGAAGAAACTTTGTAGCCTTGAGTGGAGCCCAGTGCTGGCCAGGACAGGAGGGAAGCTTGGCTTCCTCCATTGCCTGGGCAACCCAAGCCTCCAGCTTGCTCCAGCTCCGTGGCCGCCGCCATCTTTGTGACAGAGTGATGGAGTGATGGTTAATTTGCATATTACTCTATTATTAGATAGGATTATATGCAACTAGAAGAAAGGTCTGTTTTTTCTCTTCATAGAATTATAGAGCGTGGGTCATCATAACCTAATAGGACTTCTTACTACTGTGGGTGTGCAATATTAACTATTTTCTAGTAAGGGTAAAGGGACAAAAGTGACATGGAGAAGAGTAATAAAAAAGGCATATATGCAGGTCATTTCATATTTGTCTTATAGATTTTGTAAATATATGGTACAAATTAATACATTGGTTTGATTTTGGTCTGAAAGTTCTATAAATAAATTAAATCTTATCTGAGAGTTTCATTTATTTATATACAGTTGACTCTTGAACAACATGGGTTTGAACTGTGCAGGTCAACTGATGAGAGGATTTTTTTCAATAAATAATGTAAATGTATTTTCTCTTCCTTATGATTTCCTTAACATTTTCGTTGCTCTCACTTTATTGAAATAGTACATAATATAATACACATAAAATGTTAATCAACTTTTGTGCTATTGGTAAGATTTCCCATCAACAGTAGGCTATTAGTGGTTATCTTTTTGAGGAGTCAAAAGTTATGCACAGATTTCAGACTGTGTAGGGGACAATGCCCCTAACCTCCACATTATTCAAGGGGCAACTGTATAAAACATATTCTGTGAGTGCTTCTTAAGATATCTTGATGTGGCTATGGAATTGCACTACCATCTGATTATCTTTTTTAAAAAAATGTTTTATTGATTTTTTACAGAGAGGAAGGGAGAAGGATAGAGAGCTAGAAACATCGATGAGAGAGAAACATTGATCAGCTGCCTCCTGCACGCCTCCCACTGGGGATGTGCCCACAACCACGGTACATGCCCTTAACTGGAATCGAACCTGGGACCCTTCAGTCCGCAGGCTGACGCTCCATCCACTGAGCCAAACTGGTCAGGCATATCTTTCAAACACTTAATTTTAAACATCTTCAGTGATGATTAAAGTTGCAACAACTTATTAAGATTGTTATAAAGGTTAAATTGCTGAAACAATAAATTACATAGAAGAAAACATAGGTACTAAACTCATGGACCTTAGGCTTAGAAATGATATTATGAATTTCACCCCAAAGGCAAGGGAAGTAAGGCAAAAATAAAGAAATGGTACTATATCGAACTAAAAAGCTTCTGCACAGCAAAAACACTGTCAATGAAACAAAAAGGCAACCAACCAAATGAGAGATGGTATTTGCAAGCAACAGCTCTTAAGGGTTTGATATCAAAAATTTAAAAAGAACTCATACAACTCAACACCAAGCAAATAATCCAATTTAAAAAATGGGCAATAGCCCTAGCCAGTGTACCTAGTTGTTAGAGCACCGGACCTTCCACTGAAGGGTCTTGGATTTGATTCCCGTCAAGGGCATGTACTTGGGTTGCAGGTTCGATCTCTGGCCCTGGTCGGGTGCCTGTGTGAAGCAACCAGTCTCTCTCTCTCTCTCTTGGGAGGCAACCAATGGATACATCTCTCTCACATCATGTTTCTCCCTCACCCCCTTCCACTTTCTCTGTAAATCAATGGGAAAAATATCCTTGGGTGAGGATTAACAAAAATAAAATATGGTCAGAGGACACGAACAGACACTTTTCCCAAGAACACATACAAATAGTCAACAGATATATGAAAAGATGCTCAACCTCACTAGCTATTAGGAAAATGCAAATTAAAAATACAATGAGATACCACCTCACCCCTGTTGGAATGGTTGTTATAAACAAGATAAGTAATAACCAGTGTTGGAGCAGTTGTGGAGAAAAAGAAACCCTCATTCATTGCTGGTGGTAATGTCTACTGGTACAAACACCATGGAAAGCAGTCTGGCAATTCCTCAAAAAATTAAGAATAGAGCTACCATACAACCCAGCAATCTCTTTCCTGGCTATATACCCCCAAACCTCAAAATCCTGTATTTGCAAAGATATACGAGTATGCACCTCTCTGTTCATTGCAGCATTTTCATGGTAGTCAAGACATAGAAACAAAAAAAGTGTCCTTTGATAGATAACTGGATAAAGATGTGGTACATATATAAGATGGAATACTATTCAGCCATAAGAAAGATGAAATACTGCTATTTGTGACAATATGGTTGGACCTTGAGAATATTACACTAAGAGAAATAAGTCAGTCAGAAAAAGCTAAGAACCATATGATTTCATTCATATACTAGTATAGGAAATAAAACTGAAACTCATAGACACAGACAAAAGAGAAAGGAGATGAGGGTACTAAAGGGTTAAGGGGGCCAAATATATGGTGATGGAAGATGATTTGACTTTGGGTGGTGGGCACACAATGCAATGTATAGATCATGTATCAGAAATCTACACTTAAAACCTATATAATCGTATTAACCAACTAGAGGCCCAGTGAACAAATTCATGCATGGGTGGGGTCCAGTCTGATCAGGGCCAGGCTGGCCAGGGGGATGGGACACGGGAGGTTGGCTGGCCGGCCCTGCCCCCAGTTGAACTCCTGGTCGAACTCCTGGTTGGACTACCAGTTGAGGAGACAATTTGCATATTAGGCTGTTATTATATAGGATGTCACCCCAATAAATTTAATAAAAAATAAAACAAAGGTTAAAATTGCAACAATTTATGCAAACTTTACCCTTTTATATTTGGCTTTTGAGTCAGAGATTTCTTAATTGTAACTATAATTTATATAAACATTTGGAAGACAACAGTGTAATTCTGGAAACAAGACACTTTCTTGTCAAGAAGTAATGTGCTTATGTGAGAACCCAGATAACATAAAGAGAGCTTTGCCTATCATTTTTATGATAATTATACTTTTATACTCTCAGATTACTGTTGAATATATTCATTTGACAAATATTTAATAAATCCTTTCTAGGTACCAATTATTGTGTTAGCCTCAGGAAAATAATAATATACATTCCAAGCTGGTGCACCAGTGACTTGTAAACATGGGCAAAGAAACAAATAATTATAATATAAAAGGTGCTAAAATTGAGGTCTAGACAAAGATGAGAGAGAGTTAGAACCACTTCACAACAGTTTGCTTCTAATTTGTAAATAGCTTTTTGGAATAATAATTTTGTGCCTAGATATTCATAGATTTGCATTTAACAGTTATAGTAGCCAATGCCATCTTAGATGTAACACTAATTAGAAGCTCTTGAAGTAAACAAAGCATACTACTTCTCTACATACTGAAGAATTCATTGACTGAAATGTGTGCTATGGAAACATGAATCTGAGAAGTTACTTAATTTAAAAATCACCTTATTTTCACTATATGTATAAAAATAATCAGCATACAAACTAGAAAAATTTGACTAGATTCTTACAGTCAGCCAGAGCCTGAACAAGAATCCAAATTTCCTCTTTCCTAGTCCATATTGTCATCTTTAGCAATTGAAGCCATTAGTGTATGTGAAAAAGATAAATAGTAAACTAAAAGAAGTAGGTAATTTGTTGCCTTATTTTACATTTACTGAAAATGAGGTTATGGTTTAATATAAGAACATAGTACAATAAAAAACAACACCCAACCATTTAGAAACAAGTACAGGGAATTTTCACCACTGGTTAAAAATTACTGGGATTATATTGCATAAATTAATAATTTATTTCTGCAATAATTTATGTAGAAATAAGATTGCTGATATGGTGCTGGAGGGTACACCAAATTTTAATTCATCTCTTTAATATGTAGTTGTGGTAACATGGTCAAATGCCATTATATCATTAGAACAGAGCTTTTCAACGGGTGTGCTGCAAGAATTTTAGAAACATGCAATACCTGATTATTTAATCAGGGGCACTGATCTCTTTTTCCTTAGATTGTCAAATTAAAAAAGGACAATAGCCAGCACAACAATAGCCACTCAGTGTGATATAATTTTGATTATACCTATTTTTTTGTCAGATTGGCAAAAATATAACATTTTGTGGTGTGCTGTGGATTTTTAGTAATTAGCTTAGGTGTGCCATGAGATGAAAAAGGTTGAACATCACTGCACCTAGAAGAAACTTCATTATAAATGGTAATGAACATTAAGGTATTTTTAAGTCTGTTAAAAATAAAAGCTAGTTGAGATTGAGGTAAGCCAGGTCATGTTGTAATTATTAACTTATGCAATAGTAACTAATTAGGTGTTTATTACTCATAAAAAATGATGACAGAATTTCCCTTGCTAAGCAAGTTTGAATTCATTGCTACTAGTGTAAGTTGCTACTATGGGAATGTTCCCTAAGGCATAGTGTTATTACCCAATGCACTAAACATCTATATCCATAGTCTCCCAGTTATCGTTGGGTTGTTTAAAAAATTTGTTGATCATTCATTTGTTGGTCCTCCAGCTGAGACAATAGGTATTACGCCTCAGGCCTACTCACAGGGCCTATTGAACTTATAGTTCATCTAGAACACTGTTCGGCAAACTGCGGCTCGCGAGCCACATGCAGCTCTTGGGCCCCTTGAGCGTGGCTCTTTCACAAGATACCGACTCCTGCGCATGGGCCACGAAGTTTCAATCATACTGTACATGCGAGCCCGCACGTGGTATTTTGTGGAAGAGCCACACTCAAGGGGCCAAAGAGCCACATGTGGCTCTCGAGCCGCAGTTTGCCGACCACTGATCTAGAATAAAAAGTCATACCTGAAATTTAATCATCAATTAAGTCAATAATACTTGGTAAAGGCTTTCAGAGTTCTAACTGGAGGTGCCAGTTCCATAGCTGACATCCCCATTACAATGGAGGCAGGAACCCACTGAGATCCAAGCCAATATTGGCAGCTCTAATGACTTCGAGCAGGACCCCAAACGTCAGGTCGTGGGCTGAGTACTGGGGACAATGAGGCACAGAGGAAAACAGGCCAATGGGAGATAAATACCTCCCAACTTATGAGCCTCCAAGCCTCTTATAGATGGCAAATTCTTTTATAAAAATATTTTTTTATTATTGATTTTAGAGAGGAAGGGAGAGGGAGAGAGATAGAAACGTCAATGATGAGAGAGAATCACTGATCAGCTGCCCCTTGCATTCCCCATGTTGGGGACTGAGCCCACAGCCAGGGCATGTGCCTTGACCGGGAATTGAACTGTGACCTTCTGGTCCATAGGTTGAAGCTCAACCACTGAGCCACGCCAGCCAGGCAGTGGCAAGTTCTTTAAGGGCTGAAATAATATCTTATTTGACTTTGAATAGACATACTAGGGTTTGGCAACTACAGGCATTTAAAAATGGCTGCTGTGATTTGTCTAGTGGTGGTTAAAGTCATTAATGTACAATTCATCCCAGGAGTAAATTGGTTGCTTGGACTGTGTCCATGGACTAAAAGAAAAATAAGTGTCCTATTTTCAGAAAGCTTCAGATCTTGGAAATAAAATCAATATTCCTTGATATATCATGAATAGTCTGTAAACATTAACTACTATTATTACCTCCATTGATTGAATACCTGCAAAGGCCCTCTCAAAAATGCCTCTCTACTCTCCCTATCACATCAATTTCAAAATTTCCCCATAATTTATCAGCATTTCATTTTATAAATATCCTCAATTAAATAAAATTTTCTTTAAATATTTGTTGTACATCTCCTTCAGAAAAGATGCTATCCTAGGAAGTAGGTATGTGCAGCAGTGAAACTCAAATATACTGGCTCAGGCATATTTGGCTGAAAGTAAGAAAAAAAATCACATTTAATAATAGCATAAATGAATAGTTTAACTTTTGTTTCTAATATAATCAGAAGTCTAGAAGCATAGAGTACAGATTTGATACAGTAGCCATTTTTAGTAGGTTGAAGAATTTACATAATTCTTTAAATAATTATCCTTTTTTTCTCTACTGATCCCATCTTTATTTAAAATTTTGACATTTTGTTCATCATTTATTTTTTTAATTATTGTGATTTTTAAAAAATATTGCATTAAAATATTAATCTTTATTCCTTTTTTGTATCTTAAATTTTGTCCTTGAAGCAAAGGCCTCACTTGCCTTATCCTGGTCTTCATTCTGCCTGTTTCAATCTCTATTATAATCCTTGTAAAACGTGTACTTCATTTTCACTTTTTCAATCTATTCCTTGGATTACTTTTTAAAAAAATATATTTTATTGATTTTTTACAGAGAGGAAGGGAGAGGGATAGAGAGTTAGAAACATCGATGAGAGAGAACCATCCATCAGCTGCCTCCTGCACACCCCCTACTGGAGATGTGCCTGCAACCAAGGTACGTGTCCTTGACCGGAATCGAACCAGGATCTCTTCAGTCCCCAGGCCGACGCTCTATCCACTAAGCCAAACTGGCTAGGGCTTGAATTGCTTTTGAATGTTCTGAAGCTTCAGAGCAAGGGAAGGTATTTTAGAAACAAAACAAAAACAAAAAACAAATTGGAGCTTGTGTTTTCAGTTATTGGAAATGATAATAAAAGGGCCCAACCCTTTTTACGTTGTTATGAACTTGTGTGTCATGAACTGTAGCTGCATGGAACGGGACTAGTTACTAAAAGCATGGTTCTTGGCTTCACTCTTTCTGAGTCAACGAGTAAATTGAAAACCCTCTTCTATTGGCCTCAGTTTCTTCACCCTTAAAATGAAGGTGATGAAATTTGCCCTGCTTACCCTCAGAGTTGCTAAAGATCTAATGAGAACGGCTTAGCAGGTTTTGCTCAGTGGATAGTGCAGCCTGCCTACTGAAGAGTCCCAGGTTCGATTCCGGTCAGGGGCACATGCCCTGGTTGCAGGCTCTGTCCCCAGCAGGGGGCATGGGGAGGCAGCTGATCCGTGATTCTCATCATTGATGTTTCTATTTCTTTCTCCCTTTCCCTTCCTCTCTGAAATCAATAAAAATATTTTTAAAAATAAAAAAGATCTAATGAGATCAAAAGCATGAAAAGGCTTTTTAGACCGTAAAGGTCTGAAAGAGCTTGTAAGCTGTGGAGCACCCCTTGAGTATCGCTGGGGACAGTGCAAGAGTGAACAACTATGAATCAGTCTTAAGAATGTGGGCCATAATCCAGGCCAGCGCTCCCATCCGGACAGTGGGGGAAGTGAGGATCTTGGGCAGAGACATAGTGACAAGATGGGGCAGGGCACAGGCTTTCTGGGCCTGGTCCAGGTCCTGGGCTTTTTATCTTACTCTAATGATGATCTCAAAGACATCAGATTCAAGGTAGAATCAAGTCCCTCTAGAAAAGGAGAGACAATTCCTTGTCCTTAGTGAGAGAGAACACAGGGTACCCCGGGAGAGAGGAAAGAGACAGAGATTGAGGTGATCTGTTTCTGAGGTGTGGACAGTTTCCACAGGGACTGGCAAAACTGGCTCCTGTTGTGAGGTGTGGCCACACAGGCAAACCACAGTGACTTCGACTGACCAGGTTTTTCAACCTGGTTGGTTTTGCCTGTGGTACATAGACAGTAGTTTAACAAAGAGGCAGAGACGAAAACAGGAAAACCGTGATGTAAGAATTAGTCATGTATGTTTACAAATAAACTATCTCTGAAAATTACATTAAAATGATAAAGTTCTTATAATAATAATGATGATGATGATGATAATATATTTTAGAAACTAAAGAAAATCTCCTGGAAAAGGATCCACTTGAGTGGGAATGGAGGTTGGTGGGAATAAACAAAATTCCTTCTCTAAATTTCTTCATTAATTAAAAATTTTGCTAAGCTCCACCCAATTCCTCATTGCTGTCCCTGACTCATCAACCTAATTATTAGCTTTTACATTGTAAGTACCACATGCCCTCTCTAATGGCATAACAAGTGAGACAGTGTTTATTGACATTAGTCTTACCAGGTAAGTGGAAAAAAAAATTATGAAAGGTAAGAGTATGTGGACCAAAATTTGGTTTAATAATTTTGTCCCACAACACACAAATAAATGATTTAAAAATCAAAGATAAATGACAGCGTATCATTATTATTAGTCATGATTTCCAAGGAAACGAAATTATCTGTGTCTTCTGCATCTAAAATGTCCTTGTTCCTTGAAAGTATAACATGCCCAAAGCACTCCAACTGTTTTCTGGTTAGCATAAACATTTAGCTTGTTTTGGCTGGACTCTACCCAAAAGGCAAATTCAATTCCAGTGACCTGTTTGAAGTTATTATGGTAAGCCTCCAGCAAAATTGCTACATCACCTCAGCAATGTCAAATTTCCTAAAGCCTGGCTACTCCTCATGAAAATATTAGTAATCCCACGTGGATTGTTTTGTCACAGGTTAATAGCCACTGTTCTTCATTCCGGGAAAGGGTGGGTGCACCCCATTGGAAGGGAAGTGTTAGGACCTTACTCCTGGGATGAATGGCTCACATTCTTTTTGAAATTTAAATGAAGTGTGTGCGGCTTTTGCAGTCATAGGATGGGCATTTTTAAAGGTGCTAATATTGCAGGAAACACTCACACAAGACTATTTTAGTAGTAACATTTTCTGAGGAGGTGGATTCATATGGTTGCTATGGTCCCATATAAAACATGGATAGACGATTTCCCAGTGAAATGGACAACCTTTTTTTTATTTCCTCAGAGCTTGGGAATCTAATACAAGAAAATCGTCACTTTATGAAAGAAGTAAAGACACAATACAGTGTGTTGATGGTAGTCATCTTTAGGAAGATCAAACAAACTAGGTGAAATTGAAAGATAACCCTGGTTACTCAGTCTAATGCTGGGTTTAAATGTATTGTTTAGCTTCTTCATTCATCTGAGACAGGAAGTATAAAATGTTATCGCTTAGAAGGAATATGGAATCATACCTTCTTGACCTCCATCCTGTCCTTCCCATATGTACCTTTCCCATTCCTTGAGCCTAACATTCAAACCCCACACACCCATTACTTATCTAAAGGGAATATTGGCCCAGTTAACAGAAAACCAAGCTGAGTTACAAAGCGGGGAGTAAGTTAGCGCAATGGGTGTCAAGCTTTAGCATATATAAGGATGACCTAGAGACTGTTAAGCACAGATGTTGGGCTCTACTCCCAGAGAGTGATTCAGTGTAGGTCTGGATACGGCCCAAGAATTTGCATTTTTGACAAGTTTCCAGGTGATGTTGTTGCTTTCACTCAGTAAATCACACTGTAAGTAGCAAGTGGTTAGAGAGTTACTCCAGGACCAGGTGATTTTACTGTAACTTACACAGTTTTAGTCATTTTCACTTTATCATTTCCCTGCTTTCATTCCATGATTATCTTTCACATCTTTTAGGGGGAAAACATCATGGAACAGCTTTGATGTAGAAGATCAGGTATCCATTCAGGAACGTTGCTACTGAGGATGTAAGTCAAAAGGAGGGAAAAGGTCACTAGGCCAGGTCAAGTGTGGTCAGGTACCTGGTGTAAAAGATTTAGAGAAAAGCTGATTTAATGATTATGGCTTTATGATGTTTAATATCATGTAGTGCAAGTCCCTCTTACTAAGTCTTGAAAAATATATATTGGCTCTTCTTTGCTAATCAAAGAATATGCTCTGAGCAACTTGTACTAGTATGCATTCAAACTTTATGTAAAATTGCTATAATGTTTCAAATTGGTGTATTTTCTCTAGAGCAGTGGTTCTCAACCTTGGCTGCACATTAGAATCACCTGGGAATCTTTTTAAAATCCTGATTTCTGGGCCTTATCCTCTGGAAATTCTGTTTCTTTGTTACTAATGTTGTGGTCCACCCCATAACAAAGAAACAGAATTTCCAGAGGATGAGGCCCAGAAATCAGGATTTTAAAAAGATTCCCAGGTGATTCTAATGTGCAGCCAAGGTTGAGAACCACTGCTCTAGAGTATAAAATTGAATATTCAATCATACTTTTCATTATATTATTCAAGATTTCAAAGTCCTTAATCATCACATTACTTCTTGATTCTGTTTAGTGTTTGTAATTGTTGAATTCTATTTTATCTCCTTGTAGTTTCCCTTCCTTGAATTTTCTTTATGCATTCTATAATATTTAAGCAGTATATTTATTTTTAGTGCGTCTTATGGAAATGGCATTTAGATTTGGTATTCTTATTCAATCTGAAAGGCTTTAGTTTTTAATAAAAGTTTTTAATCCATTTACATTTATTGTCAATTATTAAAAATATAAAAACTGATATTTCTTTTTTAAAAAAAATATATTTTATTGATTTTTTACAGAGAGGAAGGGAGAGGGATAGAGAGTTAGAAACATCGATGAGAGAGAAGCATCGATCAGCTGCCTCATGCACACCCCCCACTGGGGATGTGCCCACAACCCAGGTACATGCCCTTGACCGGAATTGAACCTGGGACTCTTGAGTCTGCAGGTTGACTCTCTATCCACTGAGCCACACCGGTTAGTGCAAAACTGATATTTCTTGTTCATTTTTATAATTTCTATATTTCATACTTTCTGTCTAATATTTTTTTCTGCTCTTTTAAATATTTTATTATATTAAAATGCAAATATTTTGAAAAGTGTGCTGTAAATTTTACTTTATTAGTAATTATTTTCCAATTTTTAAAAACCAAAACTTATTTGCCCCTATTTTACTCAAGTTTTTAACTTCCAGGATGAAGTTAAATGGATGCTGGATGCCTGGGGGTTCTTTATACTTCTCTTTCTACTTTTGCTATGTTTAAAATTTTTCATAATTAAATGTTTAAAAAGAATAAGCCTGTGTTAACACAAGAAGCAAAATAGGCCTCTGTCTTACTCCTATTATTGAGTTTATTTTACATTCACATCCTAAAAATCTGTGTATGTGGGGTGGCTTTCCTTTTATACAGGTGATATCACCCATATCCCAGACATAGGACTTTGGATTCTTGTCATGCTGCTCTTCCCAAAACATTGCTGAAAGAAGTAAATTCTCATCCTACTTGACCTCCCAAACTACTAGATATCACTGGCCACCTGCTTTCTTTCTTCCCTGTCATGGTGAACTATATTTGTTTTGCCTTCAGGCACTCTGCCCTGCTCTGTTTTCTCTAGTTATAATGTTTGATTTAGTCAGTGGTCTCCTTTTTTTCTACAGACCTTTAATTGTAGATTTTCCCCAATTAATTTATTTGTTTATTTTCCATATATTTTTAAATCTTGCAATATGTACAAGATACTAGGTTGAACACAGAAAACAAAGTCATAATCCTTGTTTTAGAAATTTCACAATAATATGCTAAACATTTCTCAATTTGTTCCTCAAACTCTGATCTCCTTAAGATCTAGATAGATAAAATTGCCAACTGGGTGGTTTATTAAATTTTCAAAGTTAGTGCATCAAAAAACAGTCTAATTTTGTCCCATACCCATGTTTTTCTCACCATTTCTGTTGGCTTCAGCACTCCAGCACTGAATTATCTTCCTTCTTTTCTCCACCTTCCCAGCCTTAATTCTGACCCCTTTATTACACTTACTTAAGGTTTTAGTCAATAGCTATGTCCTAAACATACCCAAACCTCTCCCCAGCCATATCAAAAGGCTTTACTCTTAAAAATGCTTTCTGATATTTATTAAAAGTGAATATGTACATTGCAAAAATATTAACTTATTTAGCAACTTCTGTTCCTACCTTACATGCATTTTCTTAATGAATCTTCTTTCTATGGCTATCTGAGCAGGATGTATTATCATTTTATTTTATATGTGTAAAATTCAATGACTTGGCCAAGATTACACTACAGATAAGGGTCAGGGCAAGAAAATTCATTTGCCCAGTTCCCAAATGTGGATCCCTTTCACTGCTTGATGATTTTGAGGTCAGTTCTTTTCAGCATCTCTTAATAGCATTTCCCAAATGATATTCCTTGAGAGGTTAATTGATGGTATTAAAAATTCTATAGACATGGATTTGGGAAATAAAAGAAAGTTTAAATTGTTTATTTCCTGCTAGTATTCTTTGACTCTTTAATATGTGAATGTGCATTGTGAATATGCACACTATATTTTATGTGGCATTTCTTAAAGGTATTTAACCAGAGTACTATTACATCACAGCCTTTCTTAGGACTTGCTTTCTCCGGAATAAATCTGAGGAAAAGTTGTGCTAGAGAAAGAACTGTAGATCATAGCACTAGTTTTTATTTTCTTAATTTCACTGTTAGAAAAAAAAATCTTAACTTTAACATTCTCCTGGTTGACTACTCAACAACAGCTGTTATGAATCCAGTCACTGCCATTTCAAACCTTGTCGAAATGCTCTCTTAAGCTCAGCCCAGCTGATGACTCACCGAGGCCCTCACCTTCTGACAGATAACCAGTTGGATCTGTGTATATATTCCTGGGAAAATCATATTATCAATTAATAAGAGCTTCCGCTCTGTAAGCACTTGCTAAATTCAAGACAGTTGGGCAGGTACTTTTATAAGTATTATCTCCTTTAGTCCTCACATACCCTGGGGGGAAGGTACTAATGTTACCTCTGTTTTACAAATGGGAAAATAAAGGCTCAGTCATACATGCACATCCATGAACACACCATGGCTGCAGTGATGAGCTTGAGTTTCATACTCAAGTCTGTCTGACCAGAGCCCATGCTTTCAGCCCCATACTCCTGTGTTCTGATTTATTATCAAAATATTTAAAAATAGATTAATCTGGTTAAATGACTAGAAGAATATAACAGAATTCATGAGTGTCTGTGTCCACTTAATATTTATGGCTCCATACCCAGCTCTTAGCACAGTGTCTAGCATGTAAAAAAGGCTTAGGAGATCCTTGTTGAACACAAATTGAATTGAATGACAGTGGGAGCCTCGTAAGGGAAGAATAGAAACACTGGAGTCAACTTCAAGAAAAACATCAATTAAACAGCATAGTCTCTTCACTGCGAGTATGTGGAGAAAAATCACATCACTCCTCAGAATTTCTGGAATGATTTTGAGAGCTGTTTGTTTCACCAAGTCATCACTTCCCTGCTGAGTTAGAGAACCAGTTGCCATGGCTCGGCTGTCATCATCTCCACTCTTTGTTGCAGCTCTATTGTTGCACACCGCCATTGCAGCAGGTATGAATCAGGCATGCTTACACAATCTTGAGTGTCCTGAAGGAGAATTGCCTGATAGTCATATATCAACTACTCACCTGCCCAACGATGAGATTTGATCTTAGATATTTAGATATTTGAGCAGGTGACATGTCAGCAATATAGACAGATTTTTTTTATAAGTAAAGTTATAGAAGGAAGAAGGAAAAAAATCACTTTTCTAAGTAACTTATTCAATTATGAGAGTGACAAGTTACCAATGTTATGATACCATCTTCAAAGGGAAGTGCATAGGTGTATTTAGATGAGTTTCTTAGAGGAAGATAAGATAAAGATAATGAAATATATGTACTGTGGGTAATGACTAAAGAAGGAAATAGTGATTACCTAAGAGTATGAATGGTGCAAATTGCTAAGGAGGGATAGAATTGAGTGACCCAAGGATGAACTAATTAGGGAAAACAGGAGGTGCTATGTCCTTTTTGGGTTCTAATAGTAAGCCTAGTCAGGTGACCATGTGATCCAACAAAATGGGGTTCCCAGGGATAGTTGAAGGTGTAGCACAGCCTCTTTACTCTCTTCAGAAGCATTTTGGATTTCTCATGACTGATGATGTCCAAAGTGTGTGCAGCTAACACCATTCCCATTCATGTGACCATTCATATAAACAGTGTAGTGATCCTTTTCATAGTGGGAACATCCGTGAGATGTTTCATGTGTACTTACTGACTTTATTTTACCCAGACTCTTTCTTACCAGGATTTGAGAAGATATGATACACACTAAGCTCAATGAAACCGGGAGAGAACCAAGATGGCGGCATAGGTTAACGCCGGAGTTTGCCGCCTCGAACAACCATTTCAAAAGTGAAACTAAAAGACGGAAGGGACATCACCCAGACCCACAGGAACGCTGGCTGAGTGGAAGTCTTACAACTAGGAGGAAAGAGTAACGTATATACGGACACTCAGAGGAGGCGCAGTACTGAAGTCAAATTCTGAGGTGCGGAGTGCGCGGAGTGGGCGGCGGCGGAGGGCGCGGTTGGCGTTTTCAATCGGGAGGGAGTCGCGGACTCTGAGCTCAGATCCGGGCGAGTCTTTAGGGGCACAGACTCAAACGGGAGAAGCGGACTGTCTGGCTTCCTGCCCTGACTCCTGAC
>NW_006296625.1:6073994-6086840 GCF_000327345.1 Myotis davidii | reverse complement strand
CTGTCATCTACTGGGTAGAGGTCAGGATGCTGGTAAACATCCTATAACGTGCAGGATAGCCCCCACAACAAAGTCATGTGACCCAAAATGTCATTAGTGCTGAGGTTGAGTAATCCTGAACTAAAGCAGTGGAGTTTTAAAAACGAGTACGCAAGCAAGCAAAACACAGGTATCTAGGTTCCTCCCAACAGTTTTTAATTAGAGTGTGGTCTAGAATGCCCACAAATGATGTGGATTTGCAGCTAAGGATGAAAATGAACAGAGATTTAAAAAAAATATTTTGTAGTCTGACTATGACAAAGCAATTTATATTTCAGAATTATCCATGATAATCAGCCAATCCTCATGCAAATTAGTACAAAAATAAGTTTATGTAAGATAAACAGAAAGTTTATGGCCAAAGTTTATGGTTCCTATTTTTTAAAAAAATATATTTAGAAGAAGGGAGAGGAAGAGAGAGATAGAAACATCAATGATGAGAGAATCACTGATTGGCTGCCTCCTGCATACCCCCTACTGAGGATCAAGCCCACAACCCTGGCATGTGCCCTTGACTGGAATGAAACCTGGGATCCTTCAGTCCACAGACCAACGCTCTATCCACTGAGCCAAACCCGCTAGGGCTAAGAGATTTAAAAAAAAAAAAAAAAAAAATAAGCTCAATGAAACCAAGTGACTTATCCATGCTGGTCTCAGCTCCTAACACAGCCCTAAGCATGGTAGGCACTTAAGAAAATGCATGTTAAAGGAATGAATACAGGATCTAAATGACTGAAAGAAAATGTGGTTGAAAGAACCATTCCTATATTTTGGTTCAAAAATCATTCCTTTCAGGTGATTATTTATTGGAAGATTTTCAGGTTCTACCCTACATAACCTTTTATAATCTAATATCAAGTGTAATTATTGGATTTATGGAGCTTACATCTCCATTGGGGCTGTGCTGCAAGTTGTCAAATGCCAGTGACTGGCATAGAAAACACCATCAGAACGTCCACATATCAATATTGCTAACTAAAACACAACAGTTCAATCATACAGGGCCTCAATTTTTCCTTTCCTAACATAATTATATAAAAATAACTAGAGGCCTGGTGCATAAAAATAATGCACTGGAGGGGGTGGTCCCTCAGCCCAGCCTGCCCCCTCTCACAGTCCAGGAACCCTCAGGGGCGGGAGGCTACCTGGCGATCAGGAGAAGGCGATGCCCCCATCACACCTCTGCTGCTGCCACTGCCGGCAGTGAAAGCCTTGGCCGGCCCTGGTTACCTGAGCCTCAGGCCGGTCCTCGACGGGTGAGCAGCCGCCATCAGCAGCTGGCCTGCACCTTGGGCCAGCCCTGGGAAGGCTGGGCATCCACCATCTGAGGCTTGCTTGTGCCTCGGGCCAGCCCTGGGCAGTGGCCACCACCATCCGCAGCTTGCCTGAGCCTCAGTCAGTGGGGGGGTGCAGGAGGACCCGAGGCCCCTGGTGGAGCTGAGGGGACTCTGGTGGCAGGCGCATGGAGCAGCCGGCCCCACCCTCGCTGTGGGCGCCACCATCTTGTGATGACATGATGGTCAATTTGCATATCACCCCTTTATTATACAGTGGGGCCTTTACTTACGAGTTTAATTCATTCCATGATGGAGCTCATAACTCAAATTACTCGTATGTCAAATCAATTTTCACCATTACAATGAATTGAAATGCCATTAATCCGTTCCAGACACCCAAAAAACACTGCAATTGTTTTAAGTGTTTTTAAATAAGAAAAATGTATAGGAGAAAGGCTGAATTGAATAACTGAGTAACTGAATCTTATTGCTGATTTTTGCTCTTTTCGCCATGCTTTCATCACTTCCATCTACAGGAGTTTTCGTTAAAAACCTGTCCAATGAGATCTGTTTCATCCTCCCTTTCAGAATATTTCTGAAATGAGTTAGGCAAGTGTCATTAAATAGCTCCATTGCACGCCCAGTTGCAATTTTTTCTGGGTGTTTCTTTTGAATAAAGTCTGAAAATTTCTCCCACATTCCCAACATTTCCTTTATCTCACCTATAGAGATAACCTCCTCCTCCTCCGTGTCATCTATTTCCTGCAAAACCTCCGTGTGCTGCTGCGTCTGTAGCTGCTTTAGCTCCTGCGTTGTCAGTTCCTCAGAGTGCTCCTCGATGAGCTCATTGATGTCACCTTCCTTTATATCCGCGCTCGCTGCCTCACCATGTCTGACAATAGAGTGAATGCCGGTCCTCTTTTTAAAATTTTTGAACCAGCCCTGACTGGCTTTAAACTGCTCCATATCGGAGGACAGAGATCCCCAGGTTGGCGGGGGGGAGGGGGGGGACACTGAGAACTAGTAGCTAGCACATACGGTTACTATATGACTGACACTTTTCTAAGACTTTTGCATATATTAACTTATTTTATTTTCACAAAGATCCTAGAAGGT
This sequence comes from Myotis davidii, assembly GCF_000327345.1. Classification (NCBI taxonomy): domain Eukaryota; kingdom Metazoa; phylum Chordata; class Mammalia; order Chiroptera; family Vespertilionidae; genus Myotis; species Myotis davidii. The sequence continues at coordinate 6,084,408 of NW_006296625.1, read as the reverse complement.
AAGATTTTTTAATTTTAAATTATGATATCTAATTTAAACATGAGGAAAATGAGTTACCAGGACATTAACTATCTTCCTAAGACTACAGTAGGGCCTTGACTTACGAGGTTAATTCGTTCCGTGACGGAGCTCGTAACTCAAATTACTTGTATGTCTAATCAAAAGTGAACGAGTGAGACACATGATGCTGGGCTGATGTTGTGGGTTCACTGTGACGTTCGCTGCGCCAACTAGTGGTGGGGTATCTGAAGCTGGCTTATAACCCGAATTTTAGCTCACAACTCAAAGCAAAAAATCGGCCAAGAGACGGCTCATATCTCGAAAAAATTGTTAGTCAGGACACTCATAAGTCAAGGCCCCACTGTATAGGATAATAAAAATATTTACTAGAAAATTATCTTGAGAATGTAGCCTAAGTGGTTAATTGTTAGAATTGGGAAGAGTGATGAACATTAGAGAAAATCAAATTCCCCGAGCGTCAAATTGTCCGTGCTTGCTAAAATGCAGATTCCAGGGCCCTTCTTCAGATCTATTGGATCTAAATACTCAGGAGGTGGGGCCTGGAAATGTATGCATTTTAAAAACGGAGAAAGATTATTGAAACCACCATCGTGCCCTTTGTTATATATAGAACCTTAGGTTCAGAGAGGGAGCAGCTGATGAAACGCAGGCCTCAGAGCTCAGAGGCCCAGCAGAGGAAGCAGAGACATTCATCTGCTTCCCACGGCTCCTTTGGCCCTTCCACATTTTCCCCGGATGCTTGCTTTTTTATTTCTAGCATACACTCCCTAATTATTTGATCCTGCTTCTAGGCATACAAATGGCTTCCTCGGGTACTCAAGTCCCAGTGCCATAAGTCAGGAAGAGATGGATAAGGCAGATGTGGTTGGCATTCTGGCACTCTCTGTATGACCTTGGCCAAGTTATTTCATTTCTTTAGCCTGGCCTTTCTGTATCTGTAAAAATCTGGACAATAATGATGACTTTCCTGTGTTACTGTGTACTGTGAACTGAATATCGGTGTCACCCCCAAAACCACCTGTTGAAGTTTTAACTTCTAATATGATAGTATTTGGAAATGGGGCCTTTGGGAGGTAATTAGGTTTGGATAATTTCTCTCCTCCATGTGAGAATACAGCAATAAGGCGGTCATCTACAAGCCAGGAAGAGGACACTCACCGAGAACCCAACCATGCTGAGACCCTGATCTCTGACTTCCAGCCTCCAGAACTTGAAAAATAAAATAATATCTGTTGTTTAAACCACCCAGTGTATGGCATTTTTACTGTAGCAGCCTGTGCTGACTAATATATCACGAAGAGCACATGAGGTAATAAGAGATAGTACCTGGCATATATCAGATGCTCAGTAATTACTACTTCCTTCCTTATGACTTATTCCAAAAAGGGTGAATATTTGATGTCTCAATTTCCTGTGCAAATACCTACCACCCTTCTCTGCAAGTCGATGGATTAGGACTCAGACAGGTACAAGGGCTGCAGGTCCAGCATGTGTGTGTGGCAGGCCTTCAAGAGACAATCTGGTTAAAGGGGGTCAATTTCTGGGGCTTTGTCTTGAAAATGCAAAGCAAGATGTTTGCTTTTGCTTAATTCTGTGCTCTTTGGGTGACTTGAAGGATCCTGATGGAGACGAAAGGTCTTGCCATTAGTACTGTCCCTGATGGTATGGGCCCCTAACACCAGAGTTCTGTCATTAAAGTCTCTACCTGCCATGCCTTAACCCCACATAAGCCAATGAGTGTACTCCATGATACGTTATCTTTGGTGTGGAGACGGTCATGATAGAACTTCCTTCCTTCCTTCCTTCCTTCCTTCCTTCCTTCCTTCCTTCCTTCCTTCCTTCCTTCCTTCTTTCCTTCCTTCCTTCCTTCCTTCCTTTCTTTCTTTTCCTCACCTGAAGATATTTTTCTATTAATTTTTTTCCTTCCTTCCTTCCTTCCTTCCTTCCTTCCTTCCTTCCTTCTTTCCTTCCTACCTTCCTTCCTTCCTTCTGCAATCATAGAACACTTATATTGAAGAAGCTGTTCTTTAAGGAACTCAGGATGTAATCCAGGAGTCACCTCTGGATTCTAGAACCTGCACTGGGCTCCATTCACTATCCTAGACATCACTCTTGTTTCATGAAATTCTAGGAGCCATATTCTCTAAAGCAATCTCATATTCATCAATCCTCCAATGCTGGCTCAACTTTAGCCATCAGTTAAGAGTGGAATGAAATTCTAAGACCTAATTCCACAGTCACTGCTGAAGTAAACACTTCAGCCACCTTCTCTTATCTCGATGAAGTAGTCCTTCTCGGAAGGTAAGAATTGGTTTCTTCTTTAATCCAAAATCACTAATATATTTTAATGTCAATTCACTTAAACATAGTTATTGAGTGCCAGGCACAGTACAGAAGACAGATAAGGTCTCCACCTTCCCGAGCTTGCCGTATAAATGAATACTCCCTGACAAATCATTTGAGGTCAGCAGGGAGAAGGGCATGGGTTCCGGTTAAGCATGAGATGAGAACATCGATCAGTCAGTCAGTAGTAGTGGAGTACAGCCAGAGGTTAGACCTTAAATGTCAGCTTAGATTGTTCCATTGTATTTTTAACTGAAACAAGGGCAACTCTATTTCCCTACTGGGGACAGGGGCTCTTGTGCAAGGACCCTGCGGGAAACAGAATTAGGTTTAGAAGATTTTGAACTCAGCAGGCCCCTTCACCAGCGCCCAGAAAACGCCCCTAAGGGTATGGTTTCTGAGTGTCCTTCCCAGCTGCCCACTAGGCGGGTGTGATGTCCCCGGAGGCCGTTAGAGGGGGTTGAGCGCCTGGGACAGCAGCGGAGTGGGAGAGGCCACTGTGGCGATCTGGAGCCCAGGGCTCACTGCCAGGCCTGGCCCAGCGGCCACTCGGGTGGCTTTAAAATGCCCTCGACTCAGAAAACGTGAAAACAGGGTTAAATCAGAGATAGGGTTTCCAGGTAAAATACAAGACCCAGTTCAAGTTGAATTTCAGAGAAACAATAAATACAAAAATTAAATCGGTCATTACTTATCTGAAATTCAGATTTAACTGAGTGCCTTGTACTTTTCTTCGCTAAATCTAGCAACTCTGACCAAAGACCAGAGGGACCCTGGAAAGACTGGAAAGCTCTTGTAGGGAATGGGGCAAAGTGTTTACAACCTACCCGTTACAGGAACCGAGGACAAAGCGTTCCATCCTTTAGCCCGGAAGAGGTTATTCTACTCACAGTTGGTAGAAAAGCAGCCATAAGCCTGTGGCCTTGGCTGGGAGAGGCATGAACAGTGGCCCTCTACCTTAAACGCCCTCCTGCATCACCTTCTCCAAGGCCAAATACACCAGTAAAGTCCTTTCTATGTTCAGGAATTTCTCCAAAAGATGTAAATATATTTTCAAGAGAATGTCTTATTAGCCCAAGCTGCTCTGCCAAAATACCACAGACTGGGGACTGAGCCAGCAGCCATTCATTCCTCACAGTTCTGGAGGCTGGAAGTCAGAGGTCAGGGTGCCAGCATGTTTGGGGTCTTGGTGAGGACCCTCTTCCTGGTTTGCAGGTGGCACCCTCGTGCTGTGCCCTCACATGGAGGAGGAAAGTGCTCTCTTCTCTACCTCCCCTTACAAAGGCCCCAATCCCATCACGGGTGCTCCACTCTCATGATCTCATCTACATCTAATTCTCCTCCCCTCCCCAAGCTCTGCCTCCAAATACATTACACTGGGGTTAGGCTTCAACACATGGATTTGAGGAGACACAGGAATTCAGCCCGCAGCAGAGGAGAACGTAAGCTTTGTCAGGAACCTTTCCCGAAAGGTTGCTTGGCAGCTTGTGGGAAAAAGAAATAGATTAGGCACAGGAGGAAATGAGACGCCAAGACAAAAAAGAGGACCCCAGGAGAGGGGACTGGGGTTACAGTCATTGTGTGTCTCGTTAGCAGTCTCGTCCAGGGCAGGGACCCTTGTGGAGGGTGCATGTAGACTCTGAATATGTGGTTCGTATCAAGTTAAAGTGACTTCTGAGCACCTGAAAATGCGGGAGCACGATTGCTATTCATTGGTGAAAGTAATATTCTCAGACTGAATGAACTCAATCAATCTCAAGGAGCATTTTTATTTCTCTGGGTAGTAGGAACAGAGTCCTTTGTGTCCTAAAAATTGTAAAGTAATCACAGGGGCTTGTGCTCACCACAGCTCAGCTGGCTCTCCAAGCTTTTTGTCTTGTGTGCTTTTCCTATTCAGAGCCGACAAAGGTACACGATACCCTGAGAAGGTTCTTAGAACAAATATCTTTTTAAGACTCTCAAAAGAAAGCATTCCTCCTTTGCTTCCTTCCCCCGCCACCCCCCAAGGTCAATCTCAAGCAAAGGATTCCTAATTGCTGGGAGAGGCTGCCTCAACATTGAGAGGACATTTAAATTACTCACCTTGAAGACGCAGCACTATCCTGCAGTCCTGTGCGTTTTAGTTTATGCGGAAGACGGTAATATCAAATTATATCAGCAGGGGGCACACTTTCTTCACAAAGTGGTAGGCTTCACTTTTCTATTAGAAAGCTGCCTAAGCTGTTTCTTTGTGCTGTTTTCAATCAGCATTATCCGATAATCCAAACATCAAGATGTCATGCACATATTCATTTTCCACAGATAAAGGCAAAAGCATGGGCACAGACAACAGGTTGGTGAAGGCCTGGGGGGGGGCGGGGCAGGGATGGGCAGGAGGGGGTCAATGAGGGGAAAAAGGGGACATATCTAATACTTTCAACAATAAAGATTTATTAAAATAATTTTTTTAAAGGCAAAAGGGGTTGATGCATTTACTCACAGTGCCCTGCTAATGATATAATTTCTGCATCAGTAATTCTTTATTTTCAAAAACAAATGATCATAGGGTGGCCATGTCCAGGACCATAAATGCAAACACCAAGTAGAACTTATTGCCCATATTTATTTAAAGTTTCTCCCTAGAAACTCCCAGCCTGACGGTGGCCCCCATTTTCTGGGCAGGTAGAAAATTAGTAGGAAGATTTCATCTATTGATTTCATCAAGAATCGTGGCAGTTATTTACAGGGGCTGTGTCTTGTAGCTGTCCTGCACATCTTGAAACAGTCTGTGCATTCATAATACCTCCACCTCAGATTTATTGTATTCTTTTTTTTTACTTGCTAAAAGGGAATGAAAATCAATGCACTTATCTCCTATCGTTCCCATATGTGTGACACGGAAGGATGTGGCAATGCCCAGCTGACGGCTTCTGCATTTATACTTGGCCCCGACTCAGTGCTGTGTTGGAATAATCACTCTATTTCTCTTGGCATTCATTTTACTATCTTCGAAAACAAACAGTGTATACCTATCTCGGGAATATTGGAAAGATTCCAAAAATGTCATCACTAGAGGGTGCCCAAGCGTTCTTTAAAATCGTCACTATTAAGTGAAGTATAAATAACAGCCTAGCTGTACACAGACTGTACTCTGTTCCAGGCCTGACTTCTTTGCATGTATCAACTCATTAAATTCTTCTTCTGAGAGGTTAGGACACTTGCCCAAATTCACTGATGTTGCAAGAGGTGAGGCAGAGACACAAAGATATGCAATCTGGCTCTAAAAGTATGGGCAAGCCCTAACCAGTTTGGCTCAGTGGATAGAGCATCAGCCTGCGGACTGAAGGGTCCCAGGTTCAATTCCGGTCAAGGGCATGTACCTTGGTTGTGGGCACATCCCCAGTGGGGGGTGTGCAAGAGGCAGCTGATCGATGTTTCTCTCTCATCGATTTTTCTAACTCTCTATCCCTCTCCCTCTCCCTTCCTCTCTATAAAAAAATCAATAAAATATATTAAAAAATAAATAAAAGTATGGGCAAGATGCAGAGTTTTTAATTTTTAATTTAATTTCTGGAATAAGTAATAAGTCAGAGGTTTTAAAAGTAAAAAAGGTTTACAACTAGAACCATTTGCTTCCACTATGTACGTCCTGGCCCCACACCTGCCCCTCCCCTAGCAGCGTATACACTTCCAGTGCTTGACGCCATCAGAAGCAAAGCAAAGCTGTGTTCTTCTCCGCCCCTTTATGACACAAGAGGCATCACATTGACTTCACTAGGCTGAACTTCGCTTTTCTACCGAACCATCTGTCCTGGAGACCTTCCCAGAGCACAACAGAGAAGGGATCCTTTTCAGCAGTATAGTATTCCACTGTGAGGATGTGCCATAATTTATGTAGCCAATCCTCCACTTATGGGAATGGGTTGCTTTTATTCTTTATTTTTTTTTTCAATTACAGTTTACTTTCAATATTACTTTGTATTAGTTTTAATTGTACAACACAGTGGTCAGATAATCATATACTTTATAAAGTGACCCCCTAGTATTTCCAGTACCCATCTGGCACCTTACATAGTTATTACAATATTACTGACTGTATTTCCTATGCTGTACTTTACATCCCCATGACTATTCTGTACCTACCAATTCATGCTTCTTACTCCCTTCCCCTTTGTCACCCAGTCCCCCCACTCCCTTCCCTCTGGCAACCATCAGTCTGAGCCTGTTTCTGTGAGTCTATTTCTAATTTCTTTGTTTATTTTGCTCTTTAGATTCCACATATAAGTGAAATCATATGGTATTTGTCTTTCTCTGACTGACATTTCACTTACTATAATACACTCTATGCTGTTGCAAATGATAATGTTTTATTCTTTTTAATTTTTCCATTGCATATGTGTACCACAACTTTTTTAATACACTCACCTATTGATGGGTACCTGGGTTGCTTTTATATCTTGGCTATTGTAAATAACACTGTAATGATCAGAGGAGTGCATATATTCTTTCAAATTAGTATTTTGGGTTTCTTCGGATATATACCCAGAAGTGGAATCCTGGGTCATAAGGCAGTTCCATTTTTAAAGTTTTAAGGAACTCCATGCTGTTTTCCACAGTGGCAGCACCAATCTGCATTCTTACCAACAGTGCACGAGGATTCCCTTTTCTCCACATCATTGCCAACACTGGTTGTTTGTCTATTAATTGATGATAACCATTCTGACAGGTGAAATCTCATTGTGTTTTAATTTGCATTTCCCTGATGATTAGTGATACTGAGCATCTTTTCATATGTCTATTGGCCGTCTTTTTTGTTTGTTTCTTTTTCTTCTTTTTTTTCCTCTAATGCCTTGTTTGGAGATGTGTCTATTCAGGTGGGTTGCTTCTCACGCTATTATAATCAGTACCACAGCACATCACCTGTGCATATCATTTTGTAACTGTGCACAGATTGCTGTAAGATAAATTTCTAGAAGCCGGAGAATTGGGTTACAGGGTGAAAGTATTTGGAATATTGCATAGATATTGCCACATGGCCCCTTCTAGGAACTGCACCATTCACACTCCCCAAGAATTGCTTAAAACTGCCTGTTTCTCAATAAGTCTCACTAACAGAGTACATGTGATCCTTGAACAGTGCAGTGGGTTAGTGATGCCAACCCCTACTGAGTTGAAAACCCATGCATAATTTTTGACTCCCCAAAGCTTTAACTACTAATAGCCTACTGTTGACCAGAGCCTTGCCAATAACATAAAGTCAATTAACATATTTTTGTGTTATATGTGTTATATACTGTATTCTTATGATAAAGTAAGCTAGAGAAAAAAGTTGTTAAGAAAAGCATTGTCTGTGAGTTTTGCAAATTATTGCAAATCTCAAACATTTTTCCCCAATAAATTTATTGGAAAAAAATTATATATGAGTGGACCTAAGCAGTTCAAACCCATGTTGTTTAAGGACCAACTGTATAATGTTGAACTTTGGGATTTTTGCTAATATGATAAAAAGCATGGCATTTCAGCATAGTCTTAATTAGCACTTTTTAAAATTTAAGTAAGGTTGAATATCTTCTTGGCTTAAGGGTCGGTTATACTTCTTTTTATGTTATTTGTCTGTCCAGGTTCTTGCCCATTTATCTGTTGGCTTGTTGAGCTTTTTCATCTCAATTTCTAGGAGTTTATATATATTAGAAAAACAAACTTTTTATATAATAGAAGTTGCAAATAATTTTCTTGGTTTGTATTTGCTTTTTGTTTTGCTTATATCTTTTTTGAGATCGTAAATGCATTTTTTATTTTATGTGCTTGAATTAAGATATGGAACTTTAATGTTATAAGTTATTAATTATTCAAAACAAATAAATTTCATTCAATAAAAATAGGTTGAGAACTTACTGCTGTACTTTCCATCTTGTGCTAAGTGTTTGGGACAAAACTGCTCCCCTGGAAAAATTCCTAATCTAGTGGATGAGACCGTCATATAAGTAAACAATTCCAGTGTGCTAGTAGTGAGGGTTACAACAGAGATATGAAAAAGGGCTTTAAGATTTCAATGGTGTGCCTAACCCTGAGAAATTTGTGGAATATTCTGTAAAGAAAGTTTTATTTTTAAGCAGGGTCTTGAGGGATGTGTAGGAGTTTAACAGGTGAAAGAAAACAGAGAAGTAGGTCAAGCCCTCATAACCTAGTTTCTGAGGGATTCAGTCCAATGATAATATTTAAACAATTCTCTCCCACAAGACCAGATAGGTTGACTTTTTCTTGTATCAACTTGCCAAAACACAGGTAATAATCTCAATTATATCTTACTGAAATAAGAGGCGATGTAGTACCCTTACCTGAAGGAAACATAGTTGGAACTCTGCAAAGGTGAGTAAGCTTCTGGTGACTTTTGGTTCTCAATGTCCACGAATGTCTTTTTATTCTAACCATTTGAACTTACGCCTAGTATTTCACTTCTAGAAGGAAGAAAAGGAATTCACTAGTAACTATAATCTTTGGTAGTGACAATTCTAATATTTTTTCTTTTAGGTTAGTCTCACAAATTTCTGCAGAATTGGAAATTGTCTTCACAATGCCTGCAATTATCTCTCCACTGGTCAGTTCAAGTATGAGGTACAGCTGATGTGCAAGCAAGGAGAAAGAGTGGAGTCAGCCACTGACTGGTCTTCAGGAGCGGGGAAAGCTGGGACTCGATACATTGGTTCAAGGGACAGACACAGCTGTTGCCTACCCACGCTATCCCCGCCTTCTGTCTCCCAGTAGAATTCCTGTCTGGTTGAAAGAAGCAAGGAGACCAGCCCAGAGGTGTACTCTGACTAGTCTGGTCTGGATTAGGCCAATCATGCCAATCTAGTTCCTCTCTTTCAAACTGGATATCTGGCTCAGGGTGAATATCTATCTCAGAGCTTGAAGCTTAGGGTGGTACGAACCTGTTAGGGCCAATAATGGACTGTGAGGAAGCACAGAACTTGGTTGGGATATCTGTAAGGAAGATTCTCTGAAAGGTCAGGGACCTCTGAGGGCCCTTGCCGAAGGAGGCAGCCCCCACCTTGACTTTTCCAAACAAGTCCAATCCCCTGGGGTGTTTTACTAGAATCTCTATGTTTAGTCTTTAAAGACCTGACCTTGAAGAAGCATATACTTTCTCAAGGATACTTGCCTTGCTGATGGTATCTAAAGGTTAATTTGAGTTCAAGCTGTTGTTACAATAAAAAGCCAACGAGGCAGGCGAATAGGATTGCTTTTACTCCTGAAGTAAAAGAGTCCCTTAGCCCTCTCTTTCACAGAAACGCGTGTGAGAGCAATCTGTCCATCCGTCGCACAGGGTCTGCTGGCCAGCCCCGGCAATGCACAAGAAAACATCTGCATGCGAGGTTCTGCGAAAGCTATTGCTTTCCTATAAAACAAGATAGCTGGTGCCTGCCTTCGCTGCTTCATCCTGCCTGGAATGCAGATGTGATGCCTGCAACTACAGCAACCATCTTGTGAGCAAGAAGACTGAATAATTTTTGCAGCGACATTAGCCTTGACATCGTGTTGCTGACGTAACATAGCAGTTGCCCATGAACAGCCTTCTTGGCATGTGAGGAAGATAAATAGCCTTCCTTTCTGAAGCCACTATTGGTCAGGTTTTCTATCAGGCCGTCAAGCAGCAGCCGTGGCCACTGCTACACTATTTGCTTGGCTTGCCACCCTTCTCTCGGTTCAGCTGGTAAGGAGTGAACAAGCCCCGGTGGTTGCAGGCAAGCGATTACTGACAGAAACAGCATAAACGAGATAACCATGCTTATGGTGCCAGCTACCTGTGTCTCTTACCCCAAAGGACTATGACAGACCAACAGGGCCAGACGATGGGCAACATGAGCAGTGGGGCCCTCTGTTGCTGAGGAGCCAACTTGAGACCCCAGCCAAGCAGTTTCATAATCTGCAACTGTTTCCGAAGGAGGAGGACAGGTGGAAAGTCCCACACCTCACAGGCACCCGGGCCACAGAAGAGCAGCTGCCTGTGGCCACCTCACACAGGCAGGGCAGTGGATGGGAAACAGCTTTGTGACAGCTCCTCACTTAT
>NW_006296625.1:6062612-6073938 GCF_000327345.1 Myotis davidii | reverse complement strand
CAGGACAAGTCAGAGGGCAGCTGGGCGTGGGCTCCGTGGTCTGTGTGGAGATCTGGAAGGGTGCCAGGGAGCCACAGCAGAGACTGCCCCTACAAATTGCAGACAAAAGCCTTTAAAAAATAAGCCTTTTAATTAGGAGAGTTCTCATTCTAAGGTTGAGGGCGGGAGGAGTGGGTGTGAAGAAGAGAGGAGGCGGCTCGTTGAAAGCCACAAGTTTTCTGAGAAATAATATATTCTTTTTTTTTAAATTCTCACCTGAGGATATTTTCCCATTGATTTTTAGAGATAGAGGGAAAGACAGAGAGAAAGATCAATGTGAGGGAAACACATCGATTGGTTGCCTCCTGCACAAGCCCTGACCAGGGCCCCGGGCCGGGGAGGAGCCTGCAACCTAGGAACGTGCCCTTGACCAGAATCGAACCCGGGACCCTTCTGTCAACACTCTATCCACTGAGCAAAATTGGCTAGGGCAGAGAAGTAATATATTCTGCTTATTGTTTTATCTTTTGCTGAAATATTTCCCAGTATCTCATAAGATTGATTACAAGAACATTTCCATGCATACAAAGGTAGTGTTGAAGTACATTCCCACACATTTGCAAGGACAGAGTTCTTGTGTATGTGTGTGTGTGTGTGTTTGTGCATGTGTGTGTGTGTAAACATGTGTGTATCAGCTAAACATTAGCTACAAACCTCACAGACCCCAGCACACTGTATCAACACGCTTTTTGCAATTGCTCTTTGTACGGGACGTGTGTAATTACACATTCAAATGCATCCCCAGCCACACAAACTGGCTTGTCTCACTCTTATTTCTTAAATGTATACTAGTAATGTAGATTTTGTGAATCCAATGTGAATTCCAATCTTAACCAACCTTAAAAGACACATTTTTACAGCCCTTGCCTTTCATGCCTGAAAGGAAAGCTCAAATGACTGCGAAAGCCGAGCACAGGTAACACTGCTATTCATTTGTCTCCCCAAACTGTATCAGGTGGGAGGTGCTGCTGCTATTTATGATTCAAAGCATTCATGTCATATCACCTCAGTGTTCTGAAGTAGAATTTATCATGTCTGTACATGACTCATTCTAGCTTTCTCAGGAATCAGAATGAGATGGGCTTATTATTGTGAGATGGAATAGATGACTTGGAAGGGAGCTAGAAATCCCACTCTCAGCCCCACTCATTTTATTGGCAAAGGTAATTTTCCCAAACAACCTGTCCCTAGGGCCCAGGACAAGAGCACACATGGTGTCCCCAGGCACCCCCCTCCATGCCCACCTCACTCTGTCCTGCACCCCAAAGGGCCTTGTGAGCACCCATGTGGAAACACCAACCGGCATGACTAAGCTCTTGTGCAACCCAGTTTTTATAACTTTATAGCCCTTTTCACCATTGTCCTCATAAAAGGATGCATGAAAAAAATGTTCTTAAGGTCTAATTTGCAACCTTTGAAAAATTATCCAACTGAGTAAACTATTCACTGTGAATTTTAGAATTTGCTGGAAAAACTTGAACTTTCTGAAGTTCTCTCAGAGGGGATGAACTCAGGAATACCAGATGGGGGAGGGCAGGCCAGAGGATGGAAGCAAGAGAATTCAGTGTAGGTCCACGCATCCAGTGCTGAGCCCTCCCCACCCCAGGTTCACCTCTTCCCAGAACAGTGGTAACCAGGCTTAACTCTCTAGGCAGGAAAGTTGAGGTCTCCTCTCTGGAGAAACAGATTGGGGCAGGAGAACAGGTATGTAGACAACAATATTTGATAGTCACTCCACAAAACTGCTGTCTCCAACTATCACCCCACCATGAGGTTCACTGGGAACCAAGGGCCAGCACCACCCACAGAGCTTCTCTCAGCTGTCAAGGGCTTCACTTTTATGTCAACAAGTAAGAATAGCCAAGGATGGGCAGATGTCAAGGGAAGCATCTAACATGAAAGACAAGAACAAAAAAGTAAAAAGATAAAAAGGAACTCAAAGGATCCAGGAACTATACAGATAAGAGAAAAAATAAACATACCCAAACATCTTATAAGTAGAGGCCCGGTGCATGAAATTCATGAAGAGTAGGCCTTCCTTCCCCTGGCTGCTGGCACCGGTTTCCCTCTGGCACCTGGGACTCGGGCTTCCCTCTGACACTTGGGACTGGGGCTTCCCTCACAGCCCCGGCTTTGTCCGGAAGGGTGTCCAGAAGGACATCTGGCCTAATTAGCATATTATGCTTTTATTATTATAGATTAAACTCCTCCAAGAAAGACAAGAGAGCACATTCTGTCTATGAAACACAAATGGAAGGCTCTTGGAAGTTACATTTTGAAAGCTAAAATGGAAAAATCAATAAGATTGCTAAGGTATAAACTTAAGGAAATAGACCATGAAGTAAGACAAAATAAAAATAAAACAAAATCCCAGAATCCTTGTAGGAAAATAGAAAAGAAACAAGAAAATTGGAGGATCAAACTAGGAGGTAGACTTAAATATGAATTTCTGAAAGAAAATAGAGAAAATGGAAAGGAGGAAAATATTTAAAGCAATGGGACATTTTTGGGAACTGAGGGTGTTGGTTTTCAGATGCACAGCCCAGCCCAAGGAATGAGAAAAGCCTAAGATTGAGGGTTTCACAGACAGGGTTCTGAGCTGCACAGAGACCATTCAGAGTGTCCGGTTACCACTCAGCTGGGGTTGTGCCCTGGTCTCTGATTAGTCCTCCAGTTTCCTGCTGGAGTAAAATTTGGGTCTAAAACACAGGCCTCATGTGTGGGGTGGGACGGCATGGGAATTCTGTTGCTGACTATGGACCTGCTTCAATTCAGTTGGCTTTTCCTGCCCCTTCATTTCACTAGAATAGGACCCCAATCTAGCCACAACTTCTGTTCGTGCCTGCAGTGCTGTGTGGCTCTCCTCACCAGAGAAGACCCAGATAAAGCTGCCACCCTTTCATCCTGAAGATGGGGAGGTGGGCCATCCCTTCCAAGGCATGCACGAAGGCTGTTACTTCCTGGTCCCACCCTGCCTTTCCTATCTTACCCTGATCCCACTGGTCTCACCGCTCAGCCCAGAGTGCTTTCTTAAGCAATGTCTCATGACCTTATTTATAGTTGAAATACATATTGAGTATTGTATTTGGACCATATATTTGGACCAGAGAAACTATAGGCCTTAAACTGTAAGATCTCAGAAAGTAATACCTTTTTTTTTAACAAGATAAAATTCCTATATAATTTGTTGATATAAAATATTTCGGTGAGTCCTTCATTAAATACATAAGCCAAAGACCCAAACAAGGTCATTTGAAAAAAGAAGGCAGTGAAACAAGGGAGAGGAACCAAACAAAGGCACACAGAGGAAGATTAGGGCAGGACCAGCCACACCTTCAGCAGGTCTTCATGGAGAGCCTACTGTGTGCAGGGCACCACACTTAGCACCAAGCAGGCCCTTTCCCCCTCAAGCTTATGTTCTAATGGGGAGACAACAAATAACCAGGCAGCACCTTTACCTACCTGTTTTATTCACAAACCCAATATGGCAAATGTAATCCTCCCAGCAATCCTATGAAGCTGGCTTTCTTAATTCCATTTTTCAAAAGAGGAAACTGAGGCAGAGAAAAATCAAGTCCCCTGCCCAAGGTCCCACCGCTGGCACGTCACAGATGCAGGCTGCCCACTCCAGGTTGATGCCTTACCAGCTGCTAGACTGCCCTCCTTGGGCAGGGATGGGCTTTGGGGAGAACCCGCAGTGAGGACCTGGCGAGACTTGTGAGGTGCGGGCCACGTTAGGTGGGAAGTCAGGGAGGACTTTCTGCGCAGGTGCCAGGTCTGCTTGGCTCTCTGTGTGCGGTGGAGCTCAAAGGTCTCTGGACCATATAGGGGCAGGGGGAGCCCCTTTTCTCTTTCCACCCTCATGATTAATTTTAAAAGAAAACAGGGAGCTTCTTGTTTAGCAAGTAACGTGCATCTCCTTAAACTACTGCCAGGCTGCGGGCTGCCGGGAGCAGGGTCCACAGTCAGCCAGGAACATTGCCATGGCTTCTCGGGAACTTTTATTTCCTTTCACGGCTGTAAATTAGATGCTGTCGGTGACATAATTCTCACCCATTTCAAATATGTGCTACACATCCCTGCTTCTTGTTGAGGTGTTAATAGTTTGCCACTGTGTGACGGTTCCTCTGCTCATATTTATCTTCCCCATTTGAATATTTTATAGTTGCTATTAAACATCACATCGGCAGGACCCCAGGAAAATAGCACAGGCCTAGTCTAGCCAAGCAGATCAAGCAAAGGTTTCATCTTCCCTTTACTTTGGCCTCTACAGTTTGACTTCTGGGGTTCTGAGGATGCGTCTCTACATGTTATTAATATTACTCACTAGTGAGATTACAGACTGAAGTGCCCAACCTCTCTTCAGTCCCACTCTGCTTTCTGCAATGAGGAGACTTTTAAATGCACTGTAAGAACAGGTAAGGGGTGTGTGTGTGGGGGGCGAGGGGGGGGGGAATTCCTGAAAATGGCGTGAGCACAGCTGTGGAAGCCAGCATCTCCCGTCGGCTTATCTCTTCCCTGTAAAATGCCATACATTTTCATTAGGCGATCAATAGAGATGACATGATTGCTCCGGAGCTCAACCCTGATATTTAAATTTCTTCTCCTCGACCTTAATGAGGGCATCTGTCAGAACAGTGGAGTGGGGTGACATTTACAACACTGCCACTCCATTCTGCGATTAGACACAGATCAGTCAGGGGTTAGGTTTCAGGCTAATGGTGATTTCAACATGCGCTAAGCAGCAATCGTGGTAATTACAAAATTTGCTGTAAGAATAACAAATAATATCTTGTTTTTCAAACTGCTTCTCAATTAGCAGTCGCATAGCATAGCTGGTGGTGTGGGAAGGGCTTCTATTAGATGCAGGACCCTGAACTCAAGGGTGGAGGTGTGGGGGGGCTTCTGGACAGATGAAGAAATAGGGAAGAACAGCAGGAGTTGGGAGGAGGAAACTGGAAAAGACAAAAGCCACAGAACCTATATCAGTCAGGGTTCTCCACAAAGTGTTAAATGAGATCTTATAAAAGCTCAATCTGTGACTTCTTCATTTGTGAGTTTGGGGCAAATTTATAAAGCGCGAGTCTCGGCCGTTAGATGAAGGTACATCCATGCTTCTTAATCCAAATTTCCAGGAAAATGAGAAACCAACTACTTCAGGATCTTAAGCAGGATGTATGCTCTATTGTGTAGCAGTAAAGGTTTCTCAGAACTGTAAGAAGCGCATCTGTTCAAAGGCTGTGATAGCTGAGTTTTAACACCATCCCATCCCCTTCCTGAACAATTGCATTTAGACAAACTTCATCATACTTGAGATGAAAGCCTTCAGTTTCGGCAAATATATCAACTGGTGATCCATCAGGCAAAAGCCAGTCTGCGAACTAACAGGCAGGATCCTGTACAAAAACTGCCACAGCTGGGTCCCACCACTTACAGCATGCACCTCAGGGCCGGTCTGCTCTGTAAGGAGCTTGGGCACTAGCTTAGTGGCCTCTGGCTGCATCTGCTCTTGTCTGCTTTGAATTATGGTCTCATTTTTTCATTGGCAATCTTGGTTTTCAAATGATAAGGACACATTTCAGACCCTGTGGAAGATCTTTTGCATTGAGCATGGTTATTAAAGAGGTGGTAGCTCCCAATGGGCACTCGAGATCCTTTCTTCTAGGTTTGGGGAAACCTGGCTTGAGAAACTGGTCTAGAACGGGCTGTTTTCAGGAGCTTGAGTCCTTCGGGCAGATGCTTCATTCTCAGTTACAGATTTCCGGGGACTACAGGGGTAGGCACTGGAGTGTCCATTTTGGAGCCTTCCATTCTTTCTATTTCTTTGATTCTCCCCTGGTCATATCTGATGTAGGCAGCTGAGCTCAGTTATTTGGTACATAACATGGGATCCACAGGCACTGTATTTGGGGCCAGTCACTGTTCTTCTATAGAATTTATAGATAGAAAAAATTGCAAAAATATTCTTGGAAATGATTAACTGTACTTCTGACACCCCTCCCCCCAGCTCTGCTGACAATATCTTGGGTTCCAGTTACCTCAGCATCCCCCCAAATGCCTCTGCTTAGGGCAGGCATATCATCATCTAGATTAGACTCGATTGCACATAATTTCTTAGCCTTAATTTTAACTTGGCAGCAATTCTTTCCACTGACTTAGCTTTAGACAAAGATCTAATCTCTTCAGGTTGTACAATCCCTTCTTTGGGCCCATTCAAACAAGCAGCCAATTTTTTCTTTTTAAAAAAGTAAATTTACTGGGGTGTCATTGTAATAACATTATATAAGTTTCAAGTGTACGATTCTATGACGCACCATCTGCATATTGCATTGTGTGCCTACCACCCAAAGTTGAGTTTCCTTTCATCACCATATGTTTGACCCCTCCTTTACCCTCTCTATCTGCCTTCCACCCCCTTCCCCTATGGTCAATATCTCTTTATCAAGGTGCACACATTCTTAATCTTCAATTTGAGATTTCTTTGCTTCTGCTAAAACTTCATCTGCTGCTCATTCACCTAGAGCAGATGCCTGAAGACCTATTTCTAGGGGGACACTTCTGTCTATACTTGTCAACATGGATGTTTCAACATGGGATATCCAATTACATCTTTTCAGTCAGGTCTTCTAATCCAGGAATGTTTTCAGTGGTTGCAGTAGGGCATAAACAGCAATGTGAGAAAGGTACACATTATGAAGTAGAAATAAGATAGAATCCAAAGTATGGTACTCAGGCTGGCCTTTCTTTTCAGTCTTCCACACTATGTAGTTCTCGGGCTACTAGAATGACAGACAATCACTTTGTCCTCACCGCCATCTTCTTCTTCTGGGTGTTGTACTGTTGTAGAACGCTGAGCACATGTGTCTCCTTCCACCTCATGGAACCTCGATGAACCAGCAGCACCAGCAACCATATGCGTCTATGAGAGCAGCAGGGGCAGCCGCTCCCCAATCTCTGAGGACCCCACAGGATAAGGCCTCATAAGGCCACATGAGATGATCCTACCAGGCCTTTTCCCTCTTGATCTCTTTTTTAAAAATGAGAGCTGTGTTCAAAGGGCTTATCTTTAAGAAGAATTCCCCTAGGATGTCACACTTACTTTATCTAAAATTGGCCTCTTGATAACTTATCCACACCTACCCAAACCTGCTTTTTCTCTGGGATTTCTCATCTTAATAAACAGTACTACTGAGTTGTTGAGACTCTTAACCAGAATTATCCTTCATTTTTCTCTTTAATTTCCACCCCATATCCAATCCAGTAAAAAATCCTCTCTCTGATCCAATACAATCATCTCTGGAGAGGATTTCTGCAATAAACACCTCAATGATTTTTCAATTCCTATTTTTAGCCCCCGTCTGCATTGTACCCCGTCCCCCACATAATGTAGTCTCTAACCTCAACAAGAGGGTTCTTTTAAAAGGCAAATCAGAATGTGTCACTCTTGCAATAACTTAGTCACAACACTGTCATTTAGAACCAACTCAGAGCCTCTCTGTGGCCTCCAAGTCCTGCATGATCATAGCCTTGGCTGTCTATCTGACCACAGTTCACACACTTGACCCTTGCTCACTCTGCTCATTACACTGGATTTCCTGTTGGACCTTACATGCCCATTATGGGCCTCAGGTCCTTTGCACTTGCTGTTCCTTCAGCCTAGAACCTCTTCCTCTACATAGTCAAGGCTGACTCCTCAATTCACCCACTTCCCTGCTCAGAAATGCTTCCCCTTTTAAGACCATTATCTAAAATATCACTCTCAACCCCTCATCCTTCTTTATTTTTCATTATAGCATTTATGGATACCAAGTTTCATCTTACACATTTGTATTGATTTGTTTATAGTATTTGCCTTAAGGACAGGGACTCTGGTTTGTTGTCTGCAGGGCCCCTCACACCTAGAATGATACTTGGCATAAAATATGTGCTTAATACATATTTGTTAAATGAAAAGCTAATGGGAAAACTGAAACTCAAGACAAACTTTATTTTCCTGTGTTTCCCAGGGTCAGTTTTGCCAAGGGTAAGGATAAGCCAGTGTACAAGTAATGTGAGCATCCATGATCAGAAACAGACTATAATTCAAACTCAAGTCCTATTGCATTCCTTTATGGCTCCCTGTTGATGGTTGTAATAAAATTTTATACTGTCCTTCCAATGAAACTTAAAACTAAACTCTATTTAAATTATTTTCCCCTAGTGTTTCTGAGTAGAAATCTTAGCCCTGACCAAAGTAGATAATCTACAGGAGATGATTTACTGGAATGGGTGCCCAACCTGGGATCTGCGCAGAAACATCAATACCATTTTTGCTAAATGATGTGTCTAATGAGGACATTTTCAGGGAGCCTCAATGACAGACTCCTCATTTACTTCCAGAGCTGCAGGCACAACTCCAATAGCCCCTGAAACAAGCTTGGTAATGCCAGTGCACAAATCACTCTTCAAGTGAGCAAAAGAAAACCCCAATATGTCATGACTCACATTTATCCATGTAATAACATATGAAGGAGAACATTTATTATTACTTCGGTTACATCAGCTTTTTAAGTTGTTCTAGCTGAACTATAAAGCTCTACCAAATGTCTTAGTCTGACCCATATAACAGAGTAGGGAAATTTGCAAGGGCAGTTAGGACACTTGGGTTTGTTTCCATCCCATGTGCAGACTTGTAGGAGCAGCTTACATTCCTTTACTCTTCATTATACTAAAGGATGATACAGTTGAGATTTCAAAACAAAACAAAAAAACGAAACAAAACAACAACAACAAAAAACAATCCACAAAAGCAACTCCAGCATTTTCAGAAAACAACAACAATAGGCTTCCCCTTTATAGGATAAGGAATGAATAATTTAAAATATGTAGAGAAAACATATTTCTGGTACCCTAGCTGACTTGTCTACAAATGAACATAAAAAACGGGTGATTTCTCTAAACTTGTTTTCTGTATTTCTAAGTTTCCTGCATTTCTTCATACATTCTTCCCACCAATATTTATTGAGTACCTACTATATCCTACACACCTTGTTAAATAGAAGTAGGGATATTCAATCTAGAGAACTGTCATGGATGTAAACATGTATTCTTTTTGCAATAAAGTTAAAAGAATACATTCTCCCTGATCAAAATTACCTTGGTTTTCATGAAAGTTTGAGGGGGGAAAATAAGGGGGTTGACAAAATTCCAAGAAAATTTTAAATAAATTTAAATACAACAATTTAAATAAATTGAATACTCTGGTTGTCTCATACACATGGAAGAATTGAATTGGAATGCAGAAGTTTAGAAAATATTTACAGCCTTTGAAATTGGTCCCTGATGCCCCTAAGTAATCTTAATGAAATGCCTAGGAAATTCTGTTTCTATCAATTAGCCTATGTTAAAATTGGTTTTGCTATATGTCTTTTCCTTACAGTTCCAAGAACCTATCAAAGACATTAAGTGAGGACTTGCTATATTTATTTTAACTTAAGAAAATCTTTTCCATGAGATATTATGAACCTTCTCCTTCCCCATGCCTAGCACCTCAGCCACCCAGAGCAGCGAATGGCAACGCGGGGTTTTGGTGAAGCCCAAGTCTCCGGCCTTCTGGAGGAAACACTCATTGTGCATTTCTGGAAAGCAATTTGGAAAAATGCCTTCTCCATCTTCCTAGCCATTTGAAGAAGACTTTGATCACAGAGCCTCCAGATTCCCTTTTCTGTATCTTGCTCCTTCTTCAAGATAACTTCCTCAACTCAGGTTCCTAGAGCTGAATGTTCTCTGTCCACAGACAAACCTGCTCCTAGGAAATGATTCTGATGGAATCACTCACACCAAAGTCAAATGCCTGATGTGTCTTTCCCCTTTCCCGTGGGCATTTGCACTCACTAGTTTCAACCCCTTAAACAAAAGAAGTCACTTCTTAATTTCTCATTATATCAACTGTTAATTGAAGATGTAGAATGACGGGCAGCTCTGGCGTTCTGTGGTTCTCAATGTGCAGCATTATTTTTGTCCAGGTGGTGTGATGGGGTGGGGGTGAGGGAGAGGGGAGCACCCAGGTGGGGTAAAATTACTTGTGGAAGTCCCTATTACCAGTTGGGTGATTTTCCTTACAAGTAACAGAAAGTCCAAGAATATCCTAGCCAATAAAGTCATCTATGATTGTAAGAAGAAGTCTAGAGGTGGGAATTTCAGGAGTGGGTCCACATTGCCACGCCACTGAGTTAGTCTCTATGACTGGCTTGTATTCTCATTATGATTACCTAAAGGACTGCAGCACCTCCTGGCATCATATCCTCACATTCAAAGAAGGAAATGGAAGGGGCAATAGGGTGGACTCAAAGGCGAAAACTTGCCCAGAGCCCCCAGCAGACTCCCCTTACGTCACATAGGCCAGAACTGAGTTATTCCCCCACCTTTAGTAGCTAAGAGTTGAAGGAGATCAATCATGAGTTATCCCCTAGAGTTAGGCAGATTGAGAACTAAGCAAAATCGAGGTTTGCTAGCAAGGAAGCAGGGGAAGTGCTGCTGAAAGGCAATCAATAGTGTGTGACACAACCTTGGAACCACATCACCAAGGAGCTGGTCCTTATGGGTCTGTGGCCAGGCTTGAGTCAAACACCTGGCCTCTCTCCAACCCCCTCCACCTTCCTTGCTTCCTAGTAAATGTTCCGGTTAAGAGAGGAGGAAGGTGTGTCATAGCACAGATGATGATGATGATTTAAGTAAAAGAGAAACAGGATGTTGCAGCACTATGCTCAACTTTCCTATTATCATTTGTTTCCCATTTTTATTCTGTAACTTGAATTTATTCTGTTGAACATTTTATTCAATCTATATCTACAAACATGCTAGAAAATGCAATAGATTTTTTCTTTTCTTTTTTTTGGTCAGGCTACTCTCTCACTGAAATGGTGCAGAGATGGTTGTATTCAGTTGTATTTTCAAAATCTCCACTTTTCAAATGCTGGCACGATAAGAAAACAGATGGTTTGATCCAAGGACTCTTTTGTTGTAGGCAGGATAATGTTTTCAACATCATGCCAAGGTTTGGTTTGTAATTTTAAAACTGCTATTTTCCCAGACTGACCTTGGGGTACCATCAAAATTCTAGACAGTTTTCAGGAAGGAAACACAAAATTATTTGCATGAGGATGAATTCAAGAAAAGCAAAATATGTTTAAAAGACACACTTTTTCTCATCAAAGCGGAAATATATTAATTCTAATGGAGAAAAAAATATTTATTTTTAGGGCATATAGTACCTATTGCATTCAATAGAAAAATGACAGTTTTCTTT
>NW_006296625.1:6048781-6062460 GCF_000327345.1 Myotis davidii | reverse complement strand
ATAATGCTCTCCAGTTCCATCCATGCTGTTGATAATGATTCGATATTTGTAAATGATCACACGAAAGTCTAGCTAATATCCATCACCATATATAGTTATAATTTTTTTTCTTGTGATGAGAACTCTTAGCAACTTTAAGAACTGTCACACAGTGTTATTAACTATAGTCACCATACTGTCTATTACATCCCCAACATTTATTTATTTTTTAACTGGGTATTTGTGCCTTTGACCACCTTCACCCATTTTGCCCATCCCTCACCTCCTGCCTCTGGCAACCACCAATCTGTTCTCTGTATCTTTGAATGCGCCCCCACTCCCCCTTTCTTTTTCATATGAAGGCATTGAGTAGGCTTGTGGCTGCCCTGTGTGAAACATGGCAGCTTCTGAGAAAATAATATATTTGTAGATGGAGAAATGAAAGGGAAGTATTAGCTACAGAAAAAGAGGTGATACCATTGGCCATACTCTAAGGTTTCCTGCTTAGTAACAACGAGTGAATTCTCTTTAGAAAACTATTTCTGTTTCATGTGAATTTTTAAAAAACAGCCCCACAATTAAGTCATGGAACAATGATAAATAGAGACTATAGTGTGAGCAAAAAATCAGCCGTCAGTTCAAGGTCTGAGCAGCACCATGGGGACCTGCTCTCCGGGAAGCAGCTCGCTACTCTCTCGGGCATACTCTCCTCTCTTTGAGGATTCGAAAGCGCTCTCACAGTAGATTTCAATTAAACAATTCCATGGTTTTGTTTTGTGAGAAGAGAGTCTGACATTTAATAGAGATGCCCAATCATCTCCTAGAGAAGTGCTACTGAAAGCAGTTCCGGTTCCATTAAAATGATATTTTTAGCACCAGGTTTGTGGAGCTGTAAAGACTTTTTTTTTAATTTAAATGAAGTGATTTCTCATGGGTTGGGCAAGTTTTCTCTGGAATACAGTCATACTACCTCTACCCAGCAAGCCAGCACGTTCTCCAAAGCCGTGGGCTGTGTGCAAGCAAACAGACTGAGCCTATGTTTAAAGATGGGCGGAAAGAGGCCAGATTCGGGAGTTTGACCAGTTGGGCCCCATTTCAAAGCAGGCCAACCCTCCAGCCATGAGGCAAAGGGCCAGTGTATTTATTCTGGGGCATTCCACGCCCAACTGGCAATCTTTTTTCCCCTGGGGCCCATATAAAATCCCGGGAGTGTGAGCTTTGCAAACATTTTCAGGCAGAGTGCACCAAGGGAAAAAGGTGGTACTTCCAGGCTGATATAACAAACTAACAGTTTCATCTTGCTGCAGCATCTCCCCACAGAAGCACCCTTTGAATCTTAGAGTCCCTGCCTTCCATTTTCCTTTGCTTCTTATTGTTCCTTGTTTATTTCTCCCCCCTTACCCTTCTTTGATAACCCAGAGTCACATGTCTGACTTGGCCACATCTTCCTGTTCTTCCCCCTGCTTCCTCCGTATATTCTGTGTTTGACTAACACAGTACCTAGAGAAATAAACAACAGTGGAAGATCAGAAAGTTGTATCAAAGCCCTTCGGATCCAGGATGGGCAGCCCTCCCTGTCATGATTCTCCTTTTCTCCTCTCTTATTTTTCTATTTTTTTCTTATATACTTCACTCATCATTTGTTCTCCACTTATTTTTTTTCTTTGTCTCTCTTCCTTTATCTGCTGTGCTTACAACAAAACCTTCTTGCAGAATTTCTTTTGTTAGGAAAGCCAACAGCCTGTGCAGTATATTTTAAATTTGATTGTCATCAGTACAATTAAAACAATGTATTCTTCCTCAAAGGGTTCAAGGGATTTCCTCGGGGGTGTGGGGGGTGCAGGAATCGCTAGGCTGCGCACACTCATTCTGCCTCTGCCGCTAGCCATGTGAGCAGCTTGCTTTGGGTAAGTGGGAGTCACACGAGAGACTTTGGGTGGAAGCTTCAACCATTGCATGCTTTGCCATGTTTTTTCCCTCTGGCCCCTCAGAGGGTGGCTGCCCCCTCAGCCTGAGTCCTGGCAGGAGGATGGACGCCTTTGAGCAGAGGGCACAGCTAACCTGCCTCAGGCACGCAGCATAACCAGGGAACAACGCTTTTTGTTTTATGCCACTGAGCTTCTCGGGCTGTTTGTTATTACAGCGACTTCCAACTGGTGAATTTCTAAAACACGCAGTACCTGGCTATTTAGTCAGGGGCACTGACCTCTTTTCCCGGAGATTGTCAAATTTAAAAAAATGACAACAGCCAACACAGCAATAGCTGTCTGATGTGAATGAATCAAAGTTATATCTTTTGGGGGTCAGATCTGCAAAAAATATAACATTTTTTGGCGTGCCCCAGAGTTTTAGTAGTTTATGTGTGCCATGAGACAAAAAAGCTTGAAAATTGCTGGTGTAATGTAACAGACTTGCTGGTACAGGGCAGGGGCTGACGATAACAGGCGGACAGAATGACACGTTTTCTACTGAAATACCCTGGCAGAAAATTTCCAATCCACTGTGAGATGGTGATTCACTGAGGTCAGGAGGCTGGGCCAGTGAGAGAGGTTATTTCCAGTGCGTTGCATCGAAGTTTCCGTGTGTTTCAGAAGGAAAGAGCTAGACCAGATCAACGACCTGCAGCCACGGAGTGTCCTCTTCCCACTCCCTGTTCTCCATCCCTCAGCAAGGCTTGGTGGCTCTTTTACTGGTGACCCCCAGGGAGAGGGACATGGCTTTCACGTTTACTGGTGCTGTGGAAGCAAGGGCAGGTCCTCACTCAATTGTCCAAAGCACAACTGAAGCCAAGCTGTCCCTTTAAATAAAACTTTATTTTTTTAATGTATCTTTATTATTGAAAGTATTACACATGTCTCCTTTGTTTCCCCATTGACCATTTCTAGGCCACACCCGTCCCCTGCCCTCGGGCGCCCCAGGCCTTCACCACACTATTGTCTGTGTCTATGGGTTATGCATAAATGCATGCAAGTTCTTTGGTTAATCTCTCCCCACCCCCCACCTCCCCTCTGAGTTTGACAGTTTATTCCATGCCTCCATGTTGAAATTTTGAGGACAATGGAAGGGAACTGCAACACCAAGAAAAAAATTTACATTACTGGCCAGGCACATGGAAGCCTCCGTGCCTGTTACACTCACCACTCCTTCCACTCATCTCAGTATCAGACATGCTGCAGAAGCATCCCCTTCCTTACAGCTCACCCCCCAAACAAGGCCAATTTTCTCTCTCCAGTTGCTTACAAAGTCCTCATTTCTATCTAAGACTTGACCATTCCCCAGGATGACCGATGCTGGGAGCACCTGCTTCTTCTGAGGAAACTCCATCCCCACCTTCATGTATACGACCTGACCTTGTGTCCCGATAAGACAATCACACAGCTGTGGTAATAAGTCATCTAAGACCTCATGTTTCAGAAAGGTCTTTTATGTGGTCTGTGACCTGGTATTCAGGAAAACTTTTGATCATGCTCCTAATAGTATTTATTTTTTAGAAATAATTAAACTGGGTTAATTGCAGGCCTTTCTTCTTTCCTTATTTGGCAAAATCCTATTCTTTAAAGTGTCCATTTCTCTGTGAAGCCTTCCTAACTCTGGGCAGCATGAACCCCTCCATTCTGGTTTATTCTGCAGCACTATCCTCCACACCTTTTTGACAAAATTATTTACTTTTTTATATTGTGATGTTCCTTTCTTATGTCTCTCTCCATTTACAGTCGCCTGAGGACAGGAAGTAGGTACTTCTCATGCATCTATCTCAATGCCTAGCATAGTACTTGGTAAGGAGGAGCTATGCAATGTATGCCAACTGTGTGGATGAGTGGCATCTAAAGCCATCATCCCTTCCTCATTCATTCTTTTTTAAAAAAATATACTTCTTTATTCATTTCAGAGAGGAAGGGAGAAGGAGAGACTGAAACATCAATGATCAGAATCATTGATCAGCCACCTCCCGCACGCCCCCCACTGGGGACCGAGCCCACAAGCCAGGCACGTGCCCTTGGCTGGAATCGAACCCGGGACCCTTCAGTCCACAGGCTGACTGACACTCCACCCACTCAGCCAAGACGGCTAGGGATAATTCTTGAATTGTGCGTGTGTGCTTATGTGCTGTGGGGGTGTGGAATACAATATAGTCATATTTGTTTAGCATCATGTATGAAGGGATGTATCCAAAATGGTCCATATTGAACCTGTCAAAAGAATTCATAGATGGAAATATATAAAACGTTTGAGAAATATTTATGCAGGCAACCACGTCCTAAAAAGGAAGTTCGAGGTTCTTTTTTAAAAAAATATATTTTATTGATTTTTTACAGAGAGGAAGGGAGAGGGATACAGAGTTAGAAACATTGATTAGCTGCCTTCTGCACACTCCCCACTGGGGATGTGCCCGAAACCAAGGTACATGCCCTTGACCGGAATTGAACCTGGAACCCTTCAGTCCGCAGGCAAATGCTCTATCCACTGAGCCAAACCAGTCAGGGCTCGAGGTTCTTTTTTTGCCAACTAAGGCTTCCCATACCCCATAGTAGTAACCCCATATTTATTCCTGAGCCAATCTGTTTATATTTATAATCAGAACTTTTGAAAACATTTTGTTTTTTTTCTTAAAGGCACATGACACACTAGTGTGTTCTTATGCTGGTAGTTTGTGATATTTTAATATGAAGTAAAGGAAATAGTCAATGTTTTTTTCTTGGTACAGATTTTTAAACCCACATGATAAATCACATTTAAGACAAATTTCTTTATCTGAGTTCTCCTTTTCTGGTTTTGTCTCTTATTTTTTGTGAGATGAGCATGGTAAACTGTGCTGAAAAACAACAACAAAAAAGAGAATGGCAGATTATAACTGAGTTATTGTAGAATTGCATCACATTTTTCTCTCTATTATTGGCAATGGTATTTGATCATTTGTCAACTCCCTGTAGATATCCTTTTTTCCTCCACATAAGTCAAAACTGTCTTCTTTAGGGCATACAGAATAAGTTGTAATAATACATTATTCAGCTCTAAACAATTCTCTTCTATCAGTGTACACAGTGAATGTTATTAATGAGAAACTCTTTGCATGGGCCCTGAAAATAGCCAATAACTCAACTTGTCGTCATTTCAATAACTACAGCCTTCAATTTCACATGAAGAAATGTAGGCTTCAGTTTAGCAGTTTCAAAAAGCAATGAATACAGATGATGAAATCTCTTCTTTCAGGCAAGAAGACTTCAAATTATTACACACAGACATTTATTTCTAATAATTCAATTATACTTCTCAGTTGCCTGATATTAGAAGTATTTGTCCAGAAATTGGATAAGAAGTTAATCACCATTTCAGAGCTCCAGGCCTAAACTCAGGAACCAACTGAAAATTTTATCAGCAACTGAGCAGCAATGCTTCTCATTGCTTTCCTGTATTTTCTCAACTTTTTTCTCTTCTTACTTTCCAAATTTATTTCCAAACATCCCAGAAATAGCTCTTTTTAAAGATGGAAATAAATGATGATGCCAGGGCAGTTTCACTTGGGTGTGACTTTTTCTCATCCCTCCTTCCATCCTTATTTCCTTCAACACTCAGATTAGGCCTCCTTTCTCTAAAAATTTTCTCTTCCACCAAAGCTTCAGTCTGTGTGAGTGAGGAGAAACAGATGTCCTCAGGTCACCTATCAGTGAGCTGATGGCAGGAAGAACTGCAAGACTGTCACCTGGAGGAGGCAAACTTCCCTTACCAGAGATGCTCTTCTCACCAGCAAGACCATTCCTCAGACTGGAAAGCCTTCCAGTTTCTATTGTTGCCATTGGTAGGTGGCTCCTTCTCCCTCCAAACTTTGTCCATCTGTAGAGCATGGAGATCTCTCTCCCAGGGTACAATCGTGCTTTTCCAAGGCATAGTAAGAGTTAAGGGAATACGTGCACTTCAATGATCTCTTCCCACAAGACTCCCCAATACTCTACTTTAGCTGCCACCAGGTGTTGTTCTGTTTATGACGTTAGTCTCACACCTGCCTTAACACTTCAGTTTCTTTTCTCTGTGCTCCCAAGCACCTCAAGTTTCCCGCCGATACCAATCTCTATTGCAATCATATGTGTAGTCCTCTCGTGTTATTCG
Organism: Myotis davidii; assembly: GCF_000327345.1. Classification (NCBI taxonomy): domain Eukaryota; kingdom Metazoa; phylum Chordata; class Mammalia; order Chiroptera; family Vespertilionidae; genus Myotis; species Myotis davidii. The sequence continues at coordinate 6,056,376 of NW_006296625.1, read as the reverse complement.
GCAGGTACCGCATCTTCTATCTTCTTCAGTGTATCCAAGAGAGCCCAGCGTGATGGTAGAAAGTGCTCAATAAGTATCATTGAATGAATGTTTGGATAGTCAGAGATTATAGACAGCAAGAACAGAGCAATGTTAGCTTGGGTACTTCTTTACTACATTTATAGATTTCTTATTTTCCAGTGAAATTTTAGAGTACTTTCTAATGGAATTTTATTTGGCCTCTAAAATCAGCTCTGATATAAAGAGCAGGCCTACTTTTGGAGATAAAGTGTTGTAGTGAGGAACAGTGATGTGTTGGTAAATGTTTATCAGTATAGCTGATTTGAAACTACCAGCACATTATTGAATTCAGCTTTGGGGAACTATGTCCAGTAGCACACCATTCTATGAATTTTCATCATACAGCTACGATGTAAGAAAATTACCTCCAAAGCATAGATAAACGTGAAATGCAATGAAACAATTAGGAAGTAAAGAGGTTTGAGTATTTATTACCTTTGTTTTTAATATAATTTATATAAATCTAAAATAATCTTAAGTAATGACTGTTTAACAACTGGCTTAGAAAATTCCTGATAATGTAATAATTTTCTTTCATGACACTGTACAAGCTGGCTTCAGATACCACTGGATAGAACACTTTTCCTCAACCTGCCTTCAGTACTCAAACTTTCCCCATCCAACCTTGAACTCACCGAGAATCACTTCAACCACTATCTTGCTAGCATTTCCAACCAGGAACATCTGCTGTTTGATTGAAACAATTAGTTGTTTTGGTTAGTGGCGGAAAATACAAAAGTTTGTAAGAAATAGTACATGGACCAGAAAGAAGATTGGAACATTCTTTGATTTCTCAAAACCTGGAGCTCTTTACTAAGTAACTTGAGTTGCAGGTAAATAGCCTACTTCAAATTAATATTTTTTTCTTATTATATTTATTTGTGTGACATTGGTTAATTAAATTATATAGTTTTCTTTTTTGGCTTAATACAATACAAATTTATTATCTTACAGTTCTGGAGGTCAGAAGTTTTAAAATCAAGGTGTTGGCAGGGCCTCGTTCCCTTTGGAGAATCTAAGGGAGAATTTTTTTGTTGCCTTTTCCACCTTCTAAAGGCCACCCCATTTCTTGACTCATAGACTAGCATCACCTCTGCTTCTGTCATCTTCTCTGACTGACCCTTCTGCCTCCCTCTTATAAGGACTCTTGACATTACACTGGCCCACCGGATACTTCAGGATATCTCTCTGTCGTAGGATCTTTAACTTATTCACATCAGCAAAGTTCCTTTTTACCATGTAAGATAACACATTCACAGGCTTAAGACATGACATCTTTGGGGATCCATTATTCAACCTACAACATAATATTCTAAGATCATGAGACATCAGAACCTTGTGTCTCTTACCTATTGTTTTCCTGATTATATTTTCACATTTCTTGAGGTTCAGTGGCATCTGGGTCATGCAAAGTTTCTTGGCTCTTTGTCCCGTTGTACCAATATCTTGGGTAATTGAACTGCCACATGGATTAGCCAACACCAGGGCCTCTCCTTTCATTGACAACCTCAAACCCAGGGATATTTTTCTCTCCTCCATTTTTTTTTAACTTTTTTAATTGAATTTATTGGGGATGACATTATTTAACAAAATTATATAGATTTCAAGTGTACAATTCTTAATACATCACCTGTATATTGTATTGTGTGTTCATCATCCAAAGTCAAATCTCCTACATCACCATATATTTGACCCACTTTACACCCTTCACTACTTCCCCCCACCTGCCTCCTCTTTGGTAGCCACCATACTGTTGTCTGTATCTATGAGTTTTTTGTTTGTTTACCTTACTTGTTCATTTGTTGTTTTCACTCATATGTGGGATATAAAACTGAAAACATCAATTTAATATATTTGTATTTGGTGCCATAGGCCATGTCTATACTTCACCACCTTCCAAAGACAGCTTGTTCACTCATTTTATGTGCAACTGTGTTTTCTGTCCTATATGCCTCATTCTGAACCTTTATTGTGCAAACAAATTTTGATGTCTCACTTCAAACCAGAATTGTCTCTTGACACTTGGGTAAAAGGTAATGTTCCACCCCCATTACTCTACTCCTACTGCTCCACCAACCAATCAAATTTGTTCTTCTTCTATATTTCTTTTTAAGTGTTATGTTAAAACACAGAACACTTCTATGGGTCTTGATTTTGTGACTATCTTATGAATACACTGGATGTTTTCACTGCCCAATTCTTTTACATGTCCATCTCAGACTGTTTATTTTTGATGGGCAGTGCTCAGGAATCATACCCATTTTGTTTTCTTTGCATTTCACTCAGTAAAGAATCATGAACAGCTTTATAAATGTTTTTTCATAGCTTCAAGAATGGGGATATTCACAGTGTACTAATTGATTGGTGGAAAATCATGCTTGAGAGCAACAGCATATGAAACGATCAATCTGTCATAGAGCACGATTCCTCATTAAAGAGTAAGTAATGATGATGATGATAATGCTTTCAAACTTCTGGCATTGTCCTCATGTCTAAGCACATTATGCATGCACCATAGCTTATACAGGAATTGTGCCAAGACACACTCTCAAAAACCCACAGTTATTGTGTCTTTTCTTTATGTATCTCCTAAGTTATGAATACATAATGCATAAACAAATTCTAGCTATTTTGTGCTTTCAGAGTAATGAAACAATATTTCAGTTGCCTTATCCTTGAAAACAGAAACAGCCATTAGGCTTTATTTCTAAATGTTTAATTCATCACCACAATCATCGTCATCTGGACTACAGATGGCAGACATACTTTCTAGAACTCTGTTTCTAAGTAAACAGCGTTTCCTTGAACAGTTCTGTAGAGAGAACATACAGTATTTACATTCCTCTTGGTTCTTCTCTGCATTTTGCCTAAATTTACAAGCATATTTGGGATGAGAATAATATCACTAAAGAGCAAATGTAGTTTCTCAAATTTGGTTAAGGAGGAAAACTAAACTAGACTATAGAAAAAACACTTTCAGAGAGATTCTTTTGGTTCAGTTGCTTTTTAGAAAAATTACATTTAGCTTACTCAGTATTTCTATAAGGGCACTCATCATTTCCATTCCTATTATCTTTGCTCATAAATACTTGACCAAACATAATTCACTTAATTAACAGCTCTCTAAATAGATTGAGTTTGCTGCCTTAGGGGATAGACACTAGAGGCTAGAAACTCCTGAATTGTCTGGCAAAGATCCAGAAGTGTCTAATCACATGCTTGGACTAAAAAAATAGATCAAACCAAAATGCAAATGAAAGCAGCAGAGACAGAGGCCACTGGGTGCAGGAGAGAGGGGATGAAGAGGTGAGCCTCCCACTGCCTCCCAATGACTGAAAAGCCAGCTCTAGGCATGATATTTATTAACTCCAGTGATGTGCACAGGTCCAATATACTAAAAATTTAGAATAGGCAGATGTTAATAAAGAAATTTTACTGGAATTATTGGAAACAACAATTTCAACCATTTGGCATGAGCTTTTGGTCATTGGCAGTATGAAGCACATAAACAAAAATTTAAAGAACATAAAACAGATAAAATTAAATTTATGGCCAAAACCGGTTTGGCTCAGTGGATAGAGCGTCGGCCTGTGGACTGAAAGGTCCCAGGTTCGATTCCGGTCAAGGGCATGTACCTGGGTTGCGGGCACATCCCCAGTAGGAGACGTGCAGGAGGCAGCTGATCGATGTCTCTCTTTCATCGATGTTTCTAACTCTCTATCTCTCTCCCTTCCTCTCTGTAAAAAATCAATAAAATATATTTTAAAAAAATTAAATTTATGGAAACCATCAGATTAATAAATTTACTGACCTTATAGGAACTTATGCTGTCTATAGAATGAATACTATAGTTACATTACTGAGGTTTTTTGCTAACAATGCTGATTTCCCTCAGCCTGGCCTGAGGGGATCGGGCCGAAACCAGCTCTCCAACATCCCCTGAGGGGTCCCAGATTGCAAGAGGGCTGTTCTTGGGCAACGCACCCTAGAATCGGGCTCCCTCCTCTCTGGTTTAGGCTGCATCACCCAAGAACCACAGATGCCAAGTTACCGCAGGTAGGCAGCTCCTGCATTGAGCGTCTTCCCCCTGGTGGTCAATGTGCGTCATAGCTACTGGTCAGAGTGTCTGCCCCCGGTGGTCATTTCATGTCATAGCTACCGGTCGGACTGTAGAACAGTCGGATGGTCGCTTAGGCTTTTATATATATAGATTCTCAACAAAGTGGATATAGAAGGAACATACCTCAATACAAGAAAGCGTACATATGACAAACATATAGCTAATTCATACTCAAGGGTGAAGATCCAAAAGCTTTTCTCTAAGATCAGGAACAAGACAATGGTGCCCACTATCACCATTTCTATTCAACATTGTATTGTAAGCCCTAGACACAGCAATCAGACAAGGAAAAGAAATAAAAGGCATCCAAATTGGAAAGGAAGAAGTAAAAATCTCATTATTTACAGATGGCATGATATGATACATAGAAAACCCTAAAGACTTCACCAAAAAACTATTAGAACTAATGAATTAATTTAGTAAACTTGCAGAACACTAAATCAATATACAGAAATTGGTTGCATTTCTACATACCAATAACAAAGGATCAGAAGGAGAGTTAAGAAAACATTGTCTAGCTAGTGTGGTCAGTGGTTGAGCATCAACCTATGAACCAGGAGTTCACGGTTCAATTCCAAGTCAGGGCACATACGTGGTTTTCGGGCTCAATCCCAGTGGGGCCATGCAGGAGGCAGCCGATCAATGATTCTCATCATTGATGTGTCTATCTCTCTCTCTCTTCCTCTCTCTGAAATCAATGCAAATATAAAAATATTTTTTAAAAATAAAACAACCCCATTTATAATTGCATCAAAAAGCATAAAATAGAGACAAATTTAACCAAAGACATGAAAGACCTATACTCTGAAACTATAAGACATTGAAGAAAGAAAGTGAAGAGAGCCGAGGCCGGTTTGGCTCAGTGGATGGAGTGTCGGCCTGCGGACTGAAAGGTCCCGGGTTCGATTCCGGTCAAGGGCATGTACCTGAGTTGCAGGCACGTCCCCGGTAGGAGATGTGCAAGAGGCAGCTGTTTGATGTTTCTCTCTCATCGATGTTTCTAACTCTCTATCTCTCTCCCTTCCTCTCTGTAAAAAATCAATAAAATATATTAAAAAAAAAAGAAAGTGAAGAGAATAAAATAAATGGAAGGACACCATGCTCATGAATTGAAAGGATTGATATTGTTTAAATGCCCCTACTACTTAAAGCAATATACAGATTTAATGCAATCTCAGTTAACAGACCAATGGCATTCTTTTCAGAACTAGAACAACTAATCTTAACATTTATGTGGGCTCCCAATAGACCCGGAATAGCCAAGGAAATCTTGAGAAAGAATAATGTGGGAGGTTTCATGCTCCCCAATTTCAAATATACTACAAAATTACAATAATCAAAACAATCTCGTACTGGCATAAAAACAGATCTGTAGAGCAATAGAATAGAATAGAGAGTCCAGAAATAAATCCTCACTTACATGGTTAACTAATCTATGACAAAAAGGCAAGGATATACAATAAGGTAAAGACAGTCTCTTCAATAAGTGGAATTGGGAAGACTAGATAGATACATGTAAGAAAATCAAATTGCATCACTTTTTTACACCATACACAAAAATAAACTGAAAATAGATTAAAGACAAGTGTAAGACCTAAAACCATAAAACTACTGAAAGAAAACATAGGCAGTAAACTCCTTTACAGCAGTCTTAGCAATATCTTTTTGGATATGACTCCTTAGACAAGGGAAATAAAATAATAAGACTTCATCAAACTAAAAAGTTTTGCACAGAGAAGGAAACCATCAACAACATGAAAAGAAAACCTACTGAATGGCAGAAGATATTCACAAATGATACATCCAATAAGGGGTTAATATCTAAAATAAATAAGACACTCATATAACTTAACACCAAAAAATCAAACAATCCAACTTAAAAATGATCAAAGGCCTGGCCAGTGTTGCTCAGTGGTTGAACATCTATCTATGAGTCAGGAGGTCACAGTTCAATTCCCGGGTTAGGGCACATGCCCAGGTTGCAGGCTTGGTTCCCAGTGTGGGGCGTTGATGTTCCTGTCTCTCTCCCGCTCCCTTTCTCTCTGAAATCAATAAAATATATTTTTCAAAAATGAATAGAGGACCTGAATAGACATACAGGTGGCCCACAGATATGTAAAAAAAAATGCTCAACATTACCAATCATCTGGGAAATGCAAATCAAAACCACAATGAGCTGTCACCTCACATCTGTCAGAATGGCTGCCATAACAAAATAAACAAATAACAAGTGCTGATGAGGATATGGAGAAACCCTCACATACTGTTGATAGGATTGTAAACTGGTGCAGCCACTGTGGAAAACAGTAGGTAGGTTCCTAAAAAAATTAAAAATGGAACTGCAATTGCCCCATGACATAAGATGTTGAGTATCTTTTCATAAGCTATTTGCCATCTGTATATCTTCTTTGGTGATATCTATTAGCTCTTTTTCCCATTTAAAAAATTAGGTTATTGTCCTGGCTGGTGTGACTCAGTTGGTTGGAGCATCGCCTTGTATATTGAAGGGTGGCAGGTTTGATTCTCAGTCGGGGCACATACTTAGGTTTTGGGTTCAGTCCCCTGTCAGGTGCGTATGTGAGGCAACCGATCTATGCTTCTTTCTTTCTCTGTTTCTCCCTCTTCCTCTCTTTCCCAAATCAATAATAAAAAATTTGAGTTGTTTACTTCCTTATTGAGTTTTAAGAGTTCATCATATGTTTTAGGTAACAGTCCTTTATCAAGTATGTCTTTTGCAAATATTTTCTCTGTCTTACCTTCTTATTCTTTTGCCACTGTCTTTTACAGAGTAGATGTTTTAAAGTTTAATGAAGTCCAGCTTATCAATTATTTTTTTTCATAGTGTTGTATCTAAAGAGTCATAACCAAATTCAAGGTCATCTAGATTTTCTTCTATGGTATCTTTTAGGAGTTTTATATGGTTGTATTTTAATCTTTAGGTCTATGACCCATTTTGAGTTAATTTTTGTGAGTGCTATAGATCTGGTCTATATCCAATTTTTTGTATGTGCATATCCAATTGTTTCAGTCCCATTTGTTGAAAAGGCTATCTTTCCTCCATTGTATTGTATTTGCTCCTTTGTCAAGTGTTACTAGCTCAAGAAACTGGGGTTTTTAAATTATAAATTTTATATGTGTTTTAAACAGCAAGCTTTGGAGAAAGAAAGGAAACAAAAGACCATCCTTCTTTCCCCCATCTCAATCACAAATCAACCCTTCCTCACCATAGCATATTAAGCCTTGGGGTTTAGAATCATGACTTAGTTTTATTAATGAATAGAATTAATCTGGAAAATATCAAGGTTGAAGATATTATTCATTGCCAGATATTTTTTGTTCTGTAAACAAAAATGCAAGGGAATTTCTTGTTCAATGTACCTAAGATGCTGGTAAATCATTAATCACGTTGCTTTCC
>NW_006296625.1:6042820-6048760 GCF_000327345.1 Myotis davidii | reverse complement strand
CACAGTTGCTTTCCCTACAGCATGGCTTCCCAGCAAGTGCTAGCATTCCAGGTGTGTAGCATGGTCTGAAAGACCATCTCTCAGATAAGAGCACCATTCTCAGCTCACGGTGATTACAAAACCCAACATATTCTAATTTAGCTAGTCTCCTGGGAAAGAATTCTTTTTTCAACTATTTAATACACTTTTCTTTATTGCTAGCCACTAGACTTCTGTCATTGCTTAATGAACGACAGAAAAAGGAGGTAGAAGATAAATCATTTTTCACATAAGGAACAGCCTAGAAGCATTTATGAATGGAAATAATTTAGACCATATCACTTCCCATGATTTACATCAAAGACCTGAAAGACCTGGATGGCTGCCTCTGTAGCTGCTCCCTGTGTCTTCTTGATTACTTATTTCCCAGATGAAAGAATCAATAAACTCAAGTGGAATGGAAATGGAATAAATATTACTTCCTGAATCACTCAGTTCCAATAGTCTTCTGAGGATTTCATGTTAAATGGTAGCCTTTTGTCCTAGAAAATAAAGTTAATCAAACTGTCCTACAGCTTCTCAATAAAATGTCTAATTTGTTCCTAGAGTATGTCTTACACAGAAGTAAAAATGGTTCACCAGTTCCGGCAGCCCCACATTTAAAAATATAGAGAGTGGGGCAAAAGTAGGTCTATAGTTGTGAGTATGCAAAACATAGTTTATTTTTTATTATTTATTAAATATTGTATTATTTTCCATATGAACAACTGTAAACCTACTTTTGCCCTGCTCTGTAATTTTTCCTGAGCAATCTTTTTAGCCAGTACTTCATTCCTTCAAAAGTAACCATTACTTTTTCCCTTCTTGATCTTCCTAGGCCCAGTATGATTGACAACTCTTCAAATATAAAATGCTATTGTTTGTCACCTCAACTGAGACAGCTTGTTGTATTAAATCTGTTGGCTCTTTATCAGTTTTGCTATGAAGTTAAAATGCCCAGAACTTAATGAAGCAAGTGGCATTACTATGCTAGTATTTAAAGTCTAGACAGAGATATTTCTTTTTAGGGCAATTCCAAACACTCATAATTATATGTCAAAATACAAATAAAATATCAGAAAATTAAAAAAAATAAAAGAAAAAAACGTTAGTGGTAAACCTTTAACGTAGGATAAATGTAGGTCCATGTAGACATTTATAAAAGTTTTTCCAAACAAAGCTAAACATTCAACACATACACTACCTTACAGAGCAGTTGTCTTCCACCTCATTGAGATTTTAAGTCCTATTACTACTACTCTCAGTTTCCTCAGACAAATCACCTACCTTAGTTCCAGACTGTTTAGTAGTCATTGGTTGGCTATAGGGGGAACTGGGCCCGATAATGATTGCATGTGTCTCTTCTCTTCTGTCTAGCACATAGAAGTCAGGACAGATATTAATGTTTTTCATCCAATTAATAGGTCACAAGGTCAGCACAGGCACTTCCAATTGGGAGAAATTTCTATAGCTACACAGCCATGGAAAGGGCTCTGTAAGAAGATCACCTTTTCAGAAACAGTTGGAAAATGAGTATGAGAGGAAAAAATTGAGCACATTCACTGCTACTTACTCTTTTACCCTTGATCCTAGACCTTTGATAAAGAAAGAAAGAGCAGTGTTAGGGATCTTTTAGGTCTCTAGTCACAGCCTGAAGCTGTGTGATTCCTTCTGTGTTCTCCAGCCTCATGATCTCACTTCAGGTTGGTGCCGGGTCCTGCAAGTAGCACCTCAAAGCTTCACATAGTATTCATCCTCAAAGGCTGTCTGAGTAGCCAGTTGCTTATCTTCTCAATCCCTTAGAAGAGATCGGTTGAGTCAGAATTTTCTCTGGGTGTTCATCAGTCAAAACCAGCCCTGAAGGGGAAAACCAGTTACAAGTAAATTTTATTGAGTAGACAAATTCACACATACACACAAAAATCTGTGAATAACGAAGATAGACTAGGAAAGAAGGTTCCCACTGACATACGGAAAGAGAGCAATAAAATCCTCTGGAGCCTGACCAAATCTGCCTTTTTCCAAGACCCCTTAGAATGCAGGTCTAGTGTCTAGGGAAAATGTTTGTATATTTGCAAATGTCTTTGGTCCAAAGAACTTCCTGGGAACAAAAAAATGGAGAGAGATCCATTCCTTTCCTGTTGTGGTTGAACATTATCAAACTTTATATTATGACCAGAGGCCCGGTGCATGAAATTTGTGCACTGGGGGGTGGGGGGGTGTCCCTCAGCCCAGCCTGCACCCTCGTCAATCTGGGACCTGTGGGATCGGGCCTAAACCGGCAGTTGGACATCCCTCTTACAATCTGGGACTGCTGGCTCCCAACCCCTCACCTGCCTGCCTGCCTGATTGCCCCCTAAGCACTCCCCTGCCAGCTTGATTGATGCCTAACTGCTCCCCTGCCAGACCAGTTGCCCCTAACTGCCCTCCCCTGCTGGCCTGGTCACCCCTAACTGCTCTTCCCTGCTGGCCTGATCACCCACAACTGCCCTCCCCTGCCGGCCATATTGTGGCTGTGGGCGCTGCCATCTTTGTGAGGGACAATTAGCATATACCCTCTTTATTAGATAGGATGGCCAATGATGGTAACTGAGCTTGTCTGCCAGGAAAGTTGGCAGGGACTCTTGAAGGGGAACTCACCAAAGTGTCTTCTGGACTGCTAATCTGTGTCAATATAGAAATCCTAGTTTGGCAGGAAAGAGGAGCTGATTTTTAAGAGAGTAGCTCAGACTGTACCTTTTGATCTAGCCACCCTGGTATTGGGGCATCCTTTGAGAATAATAACCATGTGACTATAAATAATAGAGCTATAGCTGTGGCACCTAAGATTAGGGCATCCCCCTCCCAAAAATATAACATTTAAAAAATGGGATTGTTCTTCCTAAATTACCTATTACAATCTTTGCAGACTTTTTATTTTATTTATTTTATTTTAAAACCTTTTTATTGGTTTCAGAGAGGAAGGGAGAGGGAGACAGTGATAGAAACATCAATGATAAGAGAGAATCATCAATCAGCTGCCTCCTTCCTGACCCCCACTGAGGACTGAGCCCAGAACTCCGGCATGTGCCCTGACCGGGAATTGAACCGTGACCTCCTGGCTCATAGGTATACGTTCAACCACTGAGCAACACAAGCTGGGCTCTTTGCACACTTTTTTAAAAAAAATGAAGGGTCATAATTTGTATCTTTACCTTTTTCTTCTTCTTCCTCTTCTTAAAGGATACCTTTCAGCATTTCATATAATCCTGGTTTGGTGGTGATGAACTCCTTTAGCTTTTCCTTATCTGTGAAGCTCTTTATCTGACCTTCAATTCTGAATGATAGCTCTGCTGGATAAAGTAATCTTGGTTGTAGGTTCTTGTCTTTGCACACTTTTTTAAAGCAGTAGAATTCACTGAGTTTTCCTGGGTTTCCTCCTGAATCATTGGCCAAGATTTCCTGCTTGTACCCAACCCAGAATTTTGGAGTACTCCCAAGGATTTGTCTTGGGAGAACCTATTGTAGTCACCGCAGATTTCTTTTGTCTTTTTGGGGTGGTGTTGGAAACTTGTTTGTTTTGCAGTAGAACCCATCACTTTTCTCAGTTTTTCTTTCTACCTTGCCTTCCCTTCTTCTGCCTAAACTTTAATTCCTTGAGAGCTTGGAACAAGGTCTTGGGTCCACCTCTTGGTGATCTCTTTCACCCTAATGCTTTACCTCTATGAGTCTCAAATACATCATTCAAACAGGACTTTCTCAGTGAGGCACTTCTTCACCACCTTTCCTGATGATACCTGACCCTTCAGCCTACCTCTATCACACTACCACTTCATCCTCTTTATCATACTCAATCTGATCGTATTATTTTATTAGTCTTTTGTTTATTAATACATGTAGGCTAGTTTGACTTGTTCACAAGAGTATCACAATGTCTTAGTAAAATGCTTAGATAGTTGGTTTTCAAGAGACAGCTGTTTAATGAGTGAAAGGTCTTTTAAGGAAGCCCAATATATTAAAATTAAAAGAGCTCAGAGCAAAGTTGCTGTGGTTGAATGGGAGAATGAGTAGGGGTGATGGTAGATGAACTCCCTACTTGGGCCTCTCTTCTAGCTGCTCCTGAGGTTTCTTGGAGAACAGCATGAAACCCAGGGGCATTGTGGGGAGGGGAGAAGCCAGCCATTTGGAATTATCTTGGTCAACAATTTTTATAGCAGTTTTAAAACATCTGTGAAATAAATCAGTAAAAATAGTAGCACTTAACTGCATTGTCTATTCATGGCTTTATACCGTACTTGCAAAATGCCTTTCTTCCACTGATACAGTAAAAAATAAATAAATAAATAAATAAATAAATAAAATCTCCTTTTGCTGCAGGTAAAACATCTTTGTTGGATATTTTTCTGATAAGCATTTGAAGGTGGTTTGACACCACCATCACCCAGGTCACCAACCCTTGATCAATCAGTAGACAGTCTCCAAAGAGTTGGTACTCAGTCAGTAATGTTTGAAAAACAAATTACAAGCCTGGCATTGTCTTCTAAGATTAATTTGTTTATTTTATCATTGAAATTATAAATAATTCACCTCCCAAGAAATTATCTGATTTAGAAAATTGCATGTAATAAATTTCTATCTGTAAGAATAAAATGTAATTTTAAGAAAAGATGTATAATTTTAAGAAAAGAAGTAAATTTCTTCAATTATCCAAAAATAAATAACATTTTAAAAATATTGATTTGTGATGCTATCTTTTTCAACATATTTATGTCTTGACTTTCCTTAAGTAAATGTATAATATTCTAAAGGGGATATATCTCTTTTGATAATAACCACTACACTGCTCTAAGTATGACACATGAATCCTAGACAGATGGCTAGACTCCCTCAGAAGCCCTAAGGCTCTATTCAAATCCTGCCTTAATGGAAGAACTAATTACTTTAAATTGTAGCCTTCCTGGTTGCTCTTGAGAAATTGGTATTTAGGATGGGAAATAAAAGATTTTCAAGCTCTTTTGTGTTTTTTAAATTTATGTAAAAACATCATTTTAAAGTTATGTTTAAGTATTTCCAAAGGGCATTTTTAAATAACTATAGCAACTTCAAGAATAGGATGTTAGCTTATAAGGCATGGGGAAAGAGACCCAGGCCTTACAAGCTATAGGCACAATACAAATAGTGACTTGTTGACAGTTGAAAGTAGGAAAAGAGAAGGTACCAAGAAAGGACAAACCCTTGGTATTAGTTAAGGCTTTTCAGCACAAGATATGGAAAACCCATGTCAAACTGGCTTAAAATGTATTTATTGGTTCTCAGAACTGAAACACCCAGGAGTACAGATGGTGTAAAAAACAGCTGGAATTGAGGGACAAGGGCTGTCACTGGGTTCACCTTCTCATCTCTTGGCTTTTCCTGCATCGTGGTGACTTGATTCTAAGCTCCACTTAGCAGGCTTACACTGTTTTTAGAGTGGAAAATAGCATGTGACTTTCCCTCATCTGTCCTAGCAGAAGTGTCAGTGGGTCTTATCGACTCTCCCTGAACCAGTCACTGCAGTCTGAGACATAGCCCAGAACAGAGAGGATGCCTAAGAGCTAGGGGAACCCAGCCATGTGCAGGTCCAAGTTATAGGACACAGGCTCAGCCTGGAGAAAGAAAATGTGATGCAGCTACTGCACTTGAGAGCAAGGCTATGTGATCCTCTCATCCGCATAGATAAAAATGCCTAGTTTATAGTGTTGAAAGGATTCAATAGGATAACATACATAAAGCCCTTCACACAACAGCAGACTTTGAACAAATTTTAAAGGTGAGCATTCTTTGCATAAGCAGCGATGACCGTTGTCACCACAAGGTGACAGTCATGTGCTGAAAGGCAATGGACTGCTTTTTTGGCCACTGGTTAAGAATTGGCTGAAATGATGAAGAAAGCATGGGGACTGT
>NW_006296625.1:6034776-6042801 GCF_000327345.1 Myotis davidii | reverse complement strand
TCCTGCTGCCCTGTAACCAGCCTGTGTGACCTTGAACAAGGTCTGAATTGATCTCTGGTCTGTATTTCCTCAAGAAAATCTTGGAGACCAATTCTCTATTTGGCTTAAAAAACATTTTTTTTTATTCAACAAAAAGTAAATCTTATATTTAATAGTAATAACCATAACTATAATCTCAGATGTCAAAATTTTTTCAATTTTATTGGTTGTTAATACACTGTTTAAAAATATGACTATCTGAAGCATAATCCTTTCATTTATTGCTAAGTCGCTGCTACCCTGGGAGGCCCGAAGGAGTACATGTAATTTTGTAAGGTGACTAATGGGTCCACAGAGATGCTCTTGAGTTGCACACAGCTCAGAAAATTGTCCTCTGAGACATGCAATTCAGAAACCTCACTATTAAAAAAAGTCACACTGAGAAGGCTTCAGAAGTATTTTCAGTCATGATTATGTTTTAATGTTAGATTCTTAAAATGATTTGGACAAGAAGCAGCAGTTCAGAAGTTTTCAGATCTAAAATGTGTCAGAAGTATCTGGGGCAGCAGGAGGACCAATCAGGAAAAGGGTGAGATTTAATTGGGCTCGCAAAAATGCTGACTTTCCACTTTTTTGCATGAATCAAACCTCATAACAAAGTTGAAATAAGAGGATGTGATAACAATGAACATTGGCCCACTATAATATACTGGGGGACGGTATGTTATTTCTTAATACAGAATTCTCTACCTCAAGGAAGTAAAGTGCTGGATCCATCCTTGCACAAAGAGACCCGACTGAAATTCTAAGGGTGTCCCCACATTTCTACATTCCATGGAAATGTGGATCAGCACAGTCTGAACACTTGACCTTATTTCTCAGCATACTTTAATTTCCAGGATAAAACCTCCTGAATTCTTTTCCTTTCTTTCTTTTTATTGATTTCAGAGAGGAAGGGGGAAAAAGAGAGAGATAGAAACATCAATGATGAGAGGGAATCATCAATTGGCTGCCTCCTGCACGCCCCCACACCGGGGACGGAGCCCACAGCCTGGGCATATGCCCTTGACTGGAATTGAGCCCTTGAGTCCGTAGGCCAATGCTCTGAGCCAAACTGGCCAGAGCATCTTTTAAAAAAAAAAACAAAACAAAAACAATCTCCTAAAGTCTTAATCCTGCAAGGTGGGGGTGAGGATTTGTTGGTCAGGTATGGATCAGAAGAGTTCTTAGGTTTCTTTCATATTTCTTAAATCCAGACTGTGCTTTACACGGTGCCTTAAAAAGGGGGAAAGATGAGTAACTAATGTGGTCATTTTATTGCTGTAGAAGGAGCTGAAAGAATGAGAGCTGTTTTGTCTTTACCTTCTGTTTTCCCTACCCCGTTCAGAGGTGGCCAGGACGTGATCTTTTGATCCTGGGTGGTTGTGAGGTGTGTTTAGAAAGGCCAAGCCTCTTCGGGGCCCACGGAGGGCTTAACGCACAGCCTGCCGGGCCCCACTCTGAGCGTCTGATTGATTCAACAAGTCAGGGGTGGAGTCCAGGAAGTGGCACTGCCATCCATGCATCTCCCTTTAATACGGGTGCAGTCGCCAGGACCGCACGTTGAGGACTGCTGACTGCGTTAAGGCGATCTTTCTTCCTGGCAGCCAGAAACTTCTCTTCTCTTTCAGAAGCCTGGGACCTGAGCGTATTAAGGGGGTTATGATGGGAAGTGTGCCTATGTGTGGGGAAGAGATAGGCAAATGTGTCTGTCGAGGGACCATGGAAACTCTTGAAAGTGAGGGAAAGGACATTGACAAAACCCAGGATAAATATAGAGGCCTATACCTCCTGAACTTCTTGGGGGTCAGTGGCAGTTCCTTAGCTGTCCCGCAGGGCTTGACTGCGCTCAGGTGAAAATGGGGCTTGAAGGGAAGCTACTTGGCCCAGGTGAGCCAACTTCTTGGATGAACATTGGCCAGTGGTGATTGGAGGCATCTGTGACACACTGAGAGCCTTGCTTGTTTTCTGGGCATGAGATAAGTCTTTCATGTAAACCCTGAGAGGAGGAAGAGAGGACACGTGACTGCATTTCTTTCCAATTCAATGGCATAGAGGATGGCAGTCAGATGTAATTTGATTGGAAGAAAATCAGATATGTCTTGCGTACCCAACTTTGAATAAACGCGACACTCGCTGCACACATTTCTGACTCCGACTGCATAATCCACAGTTGAGGCCTCACTCAAGTTTTGCCCCTGCCACAGTTCTGCTTTACTTGGAAGGGAGGGGCAGGGCTTCTCTGCACAGCTGTGCAATCTTGCCCTGCCCGACATGCTGGGGCTGACATCCAGTGGGGCCGTGAGGGAAGGGGTAACCATCTCTAATTTCCTAACGTACACACACAATCCCTGCATAAAACCACACCGTCAGAAAACACTGCACACTAGGCATGCTCCTGGTGACTTACACACAGCTATTTTTCACCGCCTTTAGAAACATCCACGCATATTTCTCCTGCCTATGTAGGTATTCGTAAGTTAGATACTTAGACATGGAATTGCTAAAGTACCCGAAATTTTCCCTTGACTTTTCTTCCAGAAACCCTGCCAGTTAGAGATGTGTGTGATATTAGAAGCAGTTTGGTTTCCTTTTTAACATGTAAAGACTTCTGAGGGTGTGCAGGCCACCACCGGAGGACGTAAATGAGCCCGCACAGGTTGCTGTCCTCCATTTTGTAGTTGAGATGCATTGTTCTGAGCAAACGAAAGAAAAATTAGAGGAGAATGAGCGGAGAATTACTAAAATAGGTGCATTTGGAGTAGGGCTTAGGGTGCAATGCCTAGTGACCTAAATGACAACACGACACAGATCTACTGAAGGGTGAGCACAGGGAAGTTACAAGGTGGAAAATTGTCAAGGATTAGCTTGTATCTTAAAATCATGGCTCAGGTCAATCCCGTTTCCTACTAAGAAAGGAGGAAAAAAACCACCCTTGTCTTCTCCCCAGGACCTAGGGCTCAGGTAGTGTGTGTTAGGCCTTATTCTGGGTTAAATAGACGGGGGGAATCACATGGAAATGTAAATATCATTAAAGTATTGTTTCTATAAAAAATTGGTTTCTCTTTCCAAACAACTCATGTAAGTACATGACTTCAGTGCCCACGGATGAGCAGAAACAGCCTGACTGTGTGAAGGGCTGTGCTATCTGACGTGAGGGAGCATGATTAAAAGGCTGAGCTGAGAAGAAACCATGCTCTAAAATTTCTAAGACATGCTTCAATATGTATTCCTGCACTTCCTGTGTTGGGGTGGTTCATGAGCATTTTAAAGGTGAGGCTGTAACGTGCCCTGCCTCCTCTGCCTGCGAAACAAGGTGAGTCTCTAGGGCAGCTCTGTGGGAACTCGGCTAAAGAGCCAGCCAGCCATCTCTGCCCCCCGGACGGTGGGAGGGGAATGGCACCCCCAGCTTCGGGGAACTGTTAAATTCCTGACCTGGTTTTTGAAAATATTCAAGGAGATAGCAGGGACACCTCCTCGCTCCGCCCAGCTAAATAAGACCATGTTCCTTTTATCATTTCACTTTAGCTGCATTTATTTGAGCAGCAGGTGAAGCGCCTTTCAAAAGACTGTCATCTCCGAGGGAAGTCATCTGTTTTACATTAATTTTCCATTAGTCTCCAAGCCTCCGCCCATTAAAATCCTCAGCCACTCATTACAGACATTGTGCCCAGGTCCTGCTGTCAGCTTTCAATGCTGAGCTGTTTTTCCACGTCTGGCTTAATTGCTCTAAGTGCCTGTTCCTTTGAGGCGGCGTTGAACATACAAATTAATGCGAACATTCTTTCCTGGCTAGGTTGCTCAGATAAGCCACGGTGAGGACAGTTCAGATATTATTTACTCTGACGTCTTAGAGCCCTTTCTGCCTTAGGCTCCCAGAGTGAGTGTTTCACATCTAGACAGCTCTGTTTGCATGGTGTCTTCTGGATGCGTTTTGAGTAGATTTTGTTTTCTATAGTGAAAATACCCATAAATTTACAACCCATCTATGTTATTGTGATGAGGGGCTTAAATTCCATTTTCTCCTGATTCGTTTAAACATGTAATTTTTAAATGCATGTGGCACTCTGAAGAACGGCTTGGATGAAATTGACTTTGTTGATGGAAAAATTAAGCTTTCAGCCTTTCAAATTACAGCTCCAGGGGTTGCAGCACAATAATGTAATTACTGTTGCTGTCTTATAACTGATTTACCTACCTTAAGCCCCATGGCTGCTGTTTTGAAAAACATATTTAACTAAAGGAAGAGCAAAAACAAAAGTCATGAATATAACCAATTTTTGTTGGTAGTTTTTAGGAACTTTTGATAGGAGGCAAATAAAGCATGTGGGACTGAGAGAAGCATGAGCAGATTATCTTCAACTCTATATAGAAGTAGTAGAAAAATAGCAGTTTTGATTTTTTTAAATTGTACCATATCCCACTTATTATTGCATTTTATACATTTATTAATATTAAAATGGCCAATCTCTTTCAAGATATGGAATTCAGATTCTAAATAATGACTGCTATGATTAATAGATTTTATTATAGGTCTTAACATCTTTATCAGGGTTTAGTTTCATCTTATAACTGAGTTTGTTAATAAATGGCCCTTTTAATATTTGGTAAGTACATGTGTACTGATTTGCTCAATTGTATTTAGACAATACCAGAAAAAGTGGAGGAGGAGGAGGAGAAGAATACAAATGCATTTAGACTG
Organism: Myotis davidii; assembly: GCF_000327345.1. NCBI lineage: Eukaryota > Metazoa > Chordata > Mammalia > Chiroptera > Vespertilionidae > Myotis > Myotis davidii. Next base: position 6,038,081 of record NW_006296625.1, on the reverse strand, counting down.
ATTTAAATTACAGGATATAATGAAAATCACAGATGGAACTTTTTTGTGTTCTACTTCCTGAAGATTGTTGGGAAAATACTCATTTTTGCCCTCAGCAAATTATTTAGAAAAACAAAAAGAGCAGTCACCCTGGGAAACATGAACAGTGGGTGAAGTCAGCCTCCGAGGCATGCTGCCTTCCTTCTGGGGGACCCCTAACCTGGCAGCACCCTCTCCTACTGCTCTCTCCTACCCTTACCCACCTGGAGGCCGATCCTGTGTCCCGTCTCAGACAGCCTTGATTAGTAACAAGGTATTAGCAGACAGCTGCTGAGGTCTAGGATTTTGATCCTTTCAGAGAATCTTATCTTCTTCCTTCTCATCATCTTAAGTCAACATTTTGGAATGGACTGTACAGACGATGCGGAGATTCAGAGTATATGTTCCCAAATGGTAACCTTTCTCTTCTTGATGAGTTAGTGACCCTGATTAATTCTATAGGTTTTGTTTCTGAGTCATGGCCACAAAGGGTTCACTTATTGTTACAGAGAGCAATTCTTTACTACCCCCAAATTACAGGCTAGTTATTTCTAAAAAAATTCATTTGGTAGTTCATGTCATCTGTAGGATATTCCTTTAAAAGTCCTATTAGCTTTTCTCTCAACAGTTTTTCAGGAAGAGAGTCTAGGAAATTACCAAAATACAGACTACCAGATTCAAAGACATGTATTAGAGATTTAAAAACCTCATACACATTCCTGTGCCCTTCAAGATAGTGATTCTTGTTCTAGCTGCTCGTACGGTATGGTTTGGGTTGGCCAATGATGATTGGACTACAGATGTCAAATCCACCAACCCGACCAGCAGCAGAACTGTGGGACAATGGTGTGGCTTTATTTTGATTCTGGGTCATTATCTCTTACATCATCTTCTTTGTTACTGATTCCTTTGCCCAGGGAAGTGATGCTTCTGTCTTTCTAAGTTTTGGAATTTCCACCCCAGTGTTTTGACTGAAAGTCTGGACTGCTGTTCACACATGTGGGATCTTGCTGAAAAGGATATTCTTTCCAAGGTCTTGACCGGGGTTTGTTATGCCCTTGTACTAACTCCTCGGTGTCTTTGTTCCCCACCATTGGTAGACACGTTGTAGGGTAACCTCGAATGAGTCCTGCCCTTAATTCCTTTGCCATGAGTGTGGGTGGAACCTGTGATTGGCTTATACCAAACAGAATATACCAAAGGTGTGGTATATCATTCCTGTGATTATATTATTTTATAGGGCAAAGGTGAAGGGATTTGGCAGGTATATCTACAGTCACTAAGGAGTTCACTTTAAGTTAAACAAAAGGGACTTTACCTTGGCGGGCCTGGCCTAATCAGGCGAGCCCTTTAAAAGGGGCTCCAGGCCTTCCCTCAAGTTAGAGACTTGAAGTAGCAGAGAGTGTCTTCTCTCCATCGCTTGCTTTTAAGAAGCAAGCTGCCATGAATTCTATAGCCACAAGGAAATGAATTCTGCTAACAACCTGGAGGAGCTGAGAAGTGGGTTTTCCCTTATTTGAGTGTTCAGAGGGAAAAGAAGCTCAGCCAACACCTGGATTCCAGCCCGGGAAGGCCCTGAGGAGGGAACCCAGTTCCACCACGCCCACATTCCTGACCCACAGAAAGTGTGAGATAATACATAGGTGTTGTTTGGGCTGCTACATGCGAGGTAATTCATTATGCAGCAATAGAAAACTAATACACCACCCTTGCAATAAAGATATTGTGTGGTTTTGATTGCCAAGTATCCCTTACATCATTATTGCCACAGACAAATATTTACACATAAACTACAAACAAGGCCTTCTTGCACATCGTTGCTAGAAAATGTACCCACGTCACACCCCAGGCTCTAGAGATGATTTATATGTCACCCTTATGCTTCCTATAGGCTTCGATGCCAGCTAACCTAGGAGCAGATGTGTACTCCTTTTTTAAGTACCTGGACACATCTGGTCCCTCTGCTACCTTTACATCAGTACTTCTCTAACATTTCATTCTCAGGGCCTCTTTGTATCAAAAAATATTGAGGTTACCAAAGAAATGTTGTTTGTGTGGGTAATGTTTTTCACATCCTGTATTTGAAATGAAAACTGAACAATGTTTGAATATGAGAATACTAGGAAGCCTCTGGAGCCCTACTGTTTGCTCATAAGAAGACTGAAAGTAGAAAACTAAAGAACATCATAGTAGTGGTATAAACTGACCTTGCAGATTGCAAAGAGTCTTGTGGACCCCAGAGATCCCCAGACAACACTTCGAGAATCACTGCTTTATATATTTACTAGAGGCCTGGTGCATGACATTCATGCACTGGTGGAGAAGGGGGAGGGTGTCCCTCAGTCCAGTTTGCACCCTCTTGCAGTCGGAACCCCTCAGGGGATGTCTGACTGCCAGCTAAGGCCCGTTCCACAGCAGTCAGACATTCTGCAAGCGGTCCTTAGCACTGCCTCAGAGGTGGGAGAGGCTCCTGCCACAGCCACTGTGCTCAACAGCCGTGAGCTTGGCTTCTGGCTGAGTGGCGCTCCCTCTGTGCGAGTGCACTGACCATCAGGGGGCAGCTCCTGCATTAAACGTCTGCCCCCTGGTGGTCAGTGCATGTCATAGCGACTGGTCGTTCTGCCGTTCAGTTGATTTGCATATTAGGGTTTTATTATATAGGTGTGTTTTTTTAATCTTCACTCTGTTTTGCATTGCATTAAAATTTTTCCAGCTTTCTTGAGATATAATTGACATGTCATGTTGCATTAAATTATATTAAGCAAACCAACCAAATAAATTTATGAAATATATGAGGTAAACACTTTAAAGAATGCAGAGGCCAACAACCCATGTGACTGTGCTGGCTATTTCTTACTTGCCCCCTGGATACATCACTGGCCCATCCTTGCTCGGTTCTGTGCCCTGGAAGTTAAGTTCTACAAACTGCATCATGGGCTCCAGCCCTCTAGCTTCTAGCTGAGCTTGGGCAACTGGAGGCACCAATGGGAAGTGTGAGGAGAGGAGGAGAGAGAGGTTTAGACGATGCATTTATCCCCTTCTTTCCTGCTGCATGATAGTTCTGCAGGGGCCTTAGCTGGGCTCCTATAACAAAGTCCCTTCTCTTTTCCCTTTCAGAGTAGGGGTGGTAATGACATCTTGCAGCTGTTTGTCCAGGGTATCTCACCATACTTTGTTGGCTTCCATAATCCTGCCCACATTTGATTCATTACTTTGTTTTTGTGTGTGTGTGTATGTTTAAACTCCTTTGATTATTCTGTTTCCTGAGGGATCCTGGCTAACAGGGT
>NW_006296625.1:6033241-6034737 GCF_000327345.1 Myotis davidii | reverse complement strand
CTCTGTCCACTGAGCCAAACCAGTTCGGCAAACAGCAACAGGGTGACTTTAGACAAGTCCCCTCAGGTAACAGGTTCTCTCTCAGTTTATTTAGCTGTAACATAAAGGACCTGGGCAGAGTGGCTTTTGCATGTCAGTCTCAACATATTCCAGTTTGTGTTGTGGTCAAATATGTTGGGGCAACACTAAGTAAAATGCCTCCTTTTGGAGAGCCACAATTTATAGCACCATATCAAAGGCTCCAACGGTCATAAATAAACCTGTTTAACCTTCTTTAACCAGGATTTTCCCAACACAATTAACTATGGAACCACTGCTTTTGCAAAAAACCTAATAACATCTAATAAACTGGGCCAGCTCTCTGCCAGGTCCGCCTTATCTGTCCTGAGCTATTCTACGGAGAGGCCTCTGTGTGTGTATTGTGAATTGTGGGGACGGTCTCTGCTTGTCCTTCTACCCTGAAACCTACAACGTCCCCACCCATGAGGCTCAGTTTACTCTAAGCACAATCATAATGAAAACCCAGCTCCTGTCTTGCTCTCAAATGTTCAAGAAAAATGGTCTGGCAATGGGGAAGCCAATCACATCCACTCCTCCTCATCATTCCAGGATGGGGACCTGGAATGGGAGCTACGTATGGGATTGCAGAGATTACTGACTCTAGAGGGCTCCCTCTGTGACCTCAGGGCATGTTGAGCTTCTCTCTGACCATGACTTTGTCATTGTAAAGAAGTATTTCTCTTATTAAAATCAGCTTGAAAGTAGAATTCTGAAATAGTGGATCACAAATTTACATGGAGTACAATGGAATCCAAGCACAGGCGAGGGTGTGAAACAACGCGTGAGTCCTACAGAAACTGCCCAGGGGTCTGTGGTTGTCATGAACAACACGGACTCCCGGGAAGTCTTAGGGGCCCTCCTGGCTTCCTTTGACAATAGGCAGTTTCCGCTTGACCAGTTTCCAGAACAGCCAACATCAGTCGCCTCTTTATTTCTTATTGCCAAAACCCCAGTATCAGGCCGTCCCACTCCAGCGTGACACAAAGGTGGGGACCTTTCCCCAGGTCCAGGTTGGAATCCTGACTGAACAAAACCAATTGGTTTAGTCCCATTTTCTTTCCAGTAATAGGTTTGGGGGGCTGTTACCCATTTCTGGCCAGTGGGACATGTAGAGGGGTGGAGGGCTGCAAAGTTGTCCTTGTTTCTAAGAAATCAAACACCAAAAGCTATGCCCGTTTTCACTACTCAACATCGCTTTGTTTCTGGCTGTCTCATTTGGAAATGCTCCGACCACCTTGCTCCCCAAGGAGAAGAGCTTAGAGCAGAGCTGATCCCAGGCAGCAGAGCAGAGGGGGAGGCACCTAGGTGGATGGCATCCCCAAGCTCTGATTGTGCCCACGTTCCACTCCACGTTTGGGCCGCTTTGAGCCAGCGTTTTCTGTCTCTTGAAACTCAGATCTTTCTGACCGATGCCCCTTTTAATAAGCATGGCCATT
>NW_006296625.1:6023372-6033210 GCF_000327345.1 Myotis davidii | reverse complement strand
ATGCCCTGTGAAGGTGTAGGAAGCAACAGAAAATTAAACATTGCATCGCTCTTCACAGGCCTCCCTCCTCCTGTGCCCCAGGCTGCGAGTGACAGTGTAGGCGCTGTCCCTGGCAGGAGGGCAGGTCAGAGCAGCTCAGGAAGGCAGCACGGGCAGCTGCACGCATCTGGGAAAGGCCACCCACAGAACATCCTGAAGGCAAATTGTGGAAAGAAAGGAGACACGCATGGTTTACCTGTTTCCAACAGATTCCCTGGTAGAATCTTGCCTTGAAACACATTTCTAGTTACCGTGTTTCCTTGTTTGTCTTCATATATGTATGGTCATTATTATATCTCTAGTTTATGTGGAACTATTGGAAGATGGGAACTTAATCTTTGATATCTGTCCCCAGTATTTAAGACCCTGTAATGGCCTGGCTGGTGTTGCTCAATTGGTTGAGCATCGTTTAGGGGGTTGCCAGTCAATTCCCTGTCAGGGCACATGCCCTGGTTGCCCACTCGATCCCCAGTAAGGGGGCCTGCAGGAGGCAGCTGATCGTGTTTCTGTCTCTCCCTCTCCCTTTTCTCTCTGAAATCAATAAAAACATATTTTAAAAATAAAAAATGAAAACATTTTTAAAAAGATACTGCCATGTCAGTTATGTGCATTCAAGAAATACTTGTCACGAATATCCCTACCCATCTGTATTATAAGGAAAGAGGGGCATGAGAAAAGGAATCCTTTGCCCTGTGTCAGTCAGCGTTCGATCAGAAAAACAAAAGCCATTCTGGGTTTTGCGATTAGAGTTGATGGACAAGGTGAGGCTGAGGGGACCCTCAGAGGGCTGGGCGAGGCGGGCCAGCAGGTTGTTTCGGGGACATCTGAGAGTGCAGGGAGCTGAGGTGATGAAGCTGCCCTGGTGGGTGTTTCTCAGGAGAAGCCCCCGGACGCCAAGGATCTGAGTGGCTGCCTGCGCGCTCGCCTTCTTCCCGCCTGGGGCATCCCATGGGGGTGGGGAGCTCTCACCCACCACATCTAACCTGGAAGCACACAGAGAAAGAGCTTTTGTGGACTGAGGTTCCGGTTTTCCTCTGAGACATAGAGAAGTGAGGGGGCGGTGTGTGTATCCCAGTGAAGCCAAGTCGTCAACAGACCCCTCAGAAACGCCTCCTCCCCCGTAATAGTCATAGAAAACAATCAAAACAGAAGCTAAAGGCCATTGTGAAGCACCCGTCTTTATACCAAGCACAGGACCACTCTGGCTAAAAGCATTTGACATTCAGTTACTTGGTGGAGTGTCTGCTATGCAGAAGTGAAGGCTTTTTCCCCTCCTGTGTTAAATTATTTCTTGCTCAGAATTCACTCAGGCGCCTGGGATGTGACCCTTGCAGCAGTGATCGCGGCGCCAGCCTCGCGGCACTTTCCTTCAGAAGCCTGCGCTCTCCCGGCAGCTTTCTGGAATCTGCAGCTCCGAAAACCCATCCGGGTCAGGCAAAAGCCGCACATTTGCTTGCAGCAGCTGCAAGCGCACAGTGCAATGTCAGAAACACGTTCAACCAAGAGATCAGCAAACGTCCTCCTTTTGATTGAAGAAGGAAGACATGGCGGGGAGGACAGCCACCCTGCTTCTCAACTTATCTGCACAGCTGCATGACACAGGTGCTCCTAACGATCGTCACAGTTAGAGCTAACCTGGTTTTCTGGGATGGGCCTGGGACGAAGGGAGAGAGCAGCTAGTTAGCCGGAAGCTAAATGTAGCAAGAAAAATAGCCTTTGTAGTTGGTACCAAAGATTACAGCGTCTCAGGGGAAGCCTGATGCCTTGGTTAAGAGAGAGGCCCAGTGAAGGACCCAGCTTCCCAGAGACCTCCAGAGAGAAATCTGCCATCCCTTCAACGCAGGGGTTCTGGGAACTTCCTAGTTTTTGCATTTCCTGCAGCAAAAACACAAAGAAGCAGCGGGAAGGCGGAGGCCCAGAGAAGCGGATCTGGGACCTTCTCAAGGTTAGCTAGGACTCGCTGGGAGCTCCGGTAAAGTAGTTGGGTGTGGAGCAGACCGGAAGACTGTTAAAGGAAATGAAGTTAGAGGTCAATTATTCATTATTCTCCCCATTCCTCTCACAATTAGCATAGAAATTTAAAAAGGACCATCTATATATGTGTATGTGGATGGTGACAGGCTTAGAGACTGCTAACAACACTCGACATAGTCAATGACCAAAAAAAGTCATCCTGCAGGCAACAGGCTTGAGTGCCCAGCTGCTGGGGCTCCTCAGAGCTGGGGCCCTGGTTCCCAGGTTGAGTGTTTGCAGCACATGCCTCACTGCGTCTTTGAGCAAGACTTCTGCCCGCATCAGTGCCTCCCACCCTGTTTGTATTGCTGTGGCCAGTGTGATTTCTTGGTTGCCCTCTGCGAGGACAGGGGCGGGGGTGGGGCGGGGAACGTGGCAAGCCACCTCCTGGGGTTGAGGCTCAGGCCTGTCTTTCTGCCCCTCCTTCCTGAGAGGCACTAAGCTCTGAAGGTAGCCCACACTGGCATCTCCGTGGAGCTGAGTGCAGTCTTCTCGGCCAATCGTGCCCAACATCCCTCCACAAAGCCCATGTTTTCAGCATGTTGGTGCTTACGCTGGCAGCAAGGTGAAACGGATTGAGATGGGTTCTTTGGGCTTTTAAGTGCTTTCTGCTAGTGAGATTTTTTAAAAAATCTTTTTAGTAGATGAAGCGGGAGTATGTGAAAGCATATTTAGTGTTTAGGGGGTGAAAGTCTGAGTTAGGCAAGTAGATTCCCTGTAAGGAAAAATTAACATATTGACAAGCATGTATATTTGCACAGTATATTTAGAATCTTGATGCGTGATAAATCAGTGTCATTTTTTGAAACCACAAATGTTAGGGATTCTTATACTAAAAGAGGCTACCCTATCTAAATAATATTCTAGGTTCTCAGTGCACTGATAAACATGTTCATTTTGGGAGTGATTAAGAAATTTGATCACCCCAAATTATTTCTGAGCAAAAGAACAGCAATACAATGACTGCTCTCTTGTGGAGTTTGCAAAACAAATCATTTTATAGTGATTATCAATGTTTTACAATGCCATTATTGGCTTGGTTTTTAAAGATACAGTGATGAAAATGATCATAAATGTGTATCTCTGCATTATATTTTATTTTCACATCTGGCAATTGGTATTTGTTGCATGCCCTGCTCTGCTAAGTCCAGGTTTATTAAGGGGCCAAATGAGTGGCAAATCTTATAGTATAAAGATTATTTGGAGAGCCTGGAATGCCTCAGAAATCTGTCCCACCCATTCAAATGCATGAAAAGAATAATAGAAGGTAAAGTACGGTGCAAAGGCAAGTGAGTTTTTTGTAAAGCAACTCTGCAGACCTAATCTATGAGCATCATCTCAGGACAATGCAGAAGGCACTGAAGGAAGTAAAATGATTACAAGAAAGCCAGGCTGTGGTTTGCATAGCTGCCTCTGTAATCACTTGGGAACCAGCCCCGCCCTCTGGGGTCACCATGGCTACTTCAATAGTGCCCCTGATGCTTGGTGTCTGGTGCGTGCCTAGTGCTTATCAGGAGGTGCCTATGGGCCCCTCCCAACAGACTGGGTAGTGATGTGGCCAGGGCTGGAATCCTGGCCTCATCAAGTACTACCTGTGTGGGTGTGACTTTATTTTTTTAATTATTATTTTAAATATATTTTTATTGATTTCAGAGCGGAAGGGAGAGGGAGAGGGAGAGAGAGAGAGAAAAACATCAGTGATGAAAGAGAATCATTGATTGGCTGCCTCCTGCACGCCCCCAACTGTGGATCAAGCACACAACCTGGGCATATGCCCTTGACTAGAATTGAGCCCGAGACCCTTCAGGCTGCAGGCTGATGCTCTATCCACTGAGCAAAACCAACTAGGGCTTTATTTTTAATAAATACTTTTTTAATTGATTTTTAGAGAGAGAAGAAGGGAGGAGAGAGAGATAGAAACATTGGTGAGAGAGGAACATCATCGATTGGCTGCCTCCTGCACAGCCCCTACTAGGGATTGAGCCTGCAACCTGGGCATGTGCCCTGACTGGGAATGGAACCAGTGACCTCTCTTACTTCATGGGTTGATGCTCAACCACTGAACAACACTGGCCAGACATGTGCGCACACGTGTATGTATGTGTGTTTGACTTTAAACAGGTTCTGCACTCTCTCTGCACTCCAGTTTCCCTACTGTGAAAGAGGGACAATCTTAGTACATCATGGGTTAATATAAGTTAAATGCTTAGCACAATGCTGTTCACATGGTGAACACTCAGTACATTAAATGTCATTACACCTGCAGCTGGGAATAGCCCCTGCCTGAGAGCAGCTCAGAATCTACGGAAGAGGTTAAAACCTGTGAGTCAGTCTGAAAACAAGTAAGACTTGCTACAGTTCACAAAAACCAGATTAAAAAAGAAGAAGAAGAAGAAGAAGAAGAAGAAGAAGGAGGAGGAGGAGGAGGAGGAGGAGGAGGAGAAGAGGAAGAAGAAGAGGAAGAAGAAGAGGAAGAAGAAGAGAAAAGAGAGCACTGGAGCTGGTGAGAGCAGTCAAGATTTGATATGAGCTTTAGAGACGGGAGGAAGATGAAGGTACAGAAAAGAGAAAGAAGGGTGTTCCTACCAGGGGAAAGATGAAGCCAAGACCTAGAGATGGCAAAGACTGCGTTGAGGCCCGGGGATGGTGAGAAAATCAGCCAGTGAGGAATAAGAATGAGAAGAAGTGAAACCGGAGGGCACAGAGAAACAGAAACCAGAGAGCTGTACCCATCTGGCCCTCGGCCTCTTCTGGACAGAACTGAAAGGAAGCTGTGGGGCCGTGGCTCCCAAGTTGCTCCCAGAGCAGCATCACCAGCGTCACCAGCACATTTGTTAGACATGGAAATTCTCAGGCCTCACTCTGATCCACTGAATCAGAACGCTGAGTGTGGGGCCCTAAAGGTGATTACGATGCACAATAAAACCTGAGGACCAGTGGGCAGCAAGAAGGCCCCTGTTCCCACTCCATTCTTCCCACGTCTGCTGGCAGCCCCAGGACAAGCTGGTTAGGTCCACACCTCACGCATGTTTTCTTAGGCTTGAAAGAAAAATGCCAAAAGACGAGCAATGAAAATGAAGGGCAGGTTCCTCTCATCTCAGGTGACTTTCAAACATCCCATTCCAGTCCTGCCCCTGACATCTGGGAAGGAGTTACTTCCTTTAGTGGCATATGGAGTGGATCTGGGGCAGGAAAGAGCCGGATGAAGAATTTGGGCTGATGGCTGGTTAGCAAGTGCTTCATTTTTTTTTCCCAAGGATATATTTCGGAAACATTATCATAGGACATATTGGAATAATTTAGATTTTTCCAGAATAGGAGGAGGCTGGATTATAGTCTCAACCCAATCTAATCCATTTGAGAAATTGACCACCCAGGGATGGGTTTTCTGACACAATCCAATTCCATCAGCCTCATGAAGACCCTTGCATTATCACTGGTTAATACAGCATTTTAGTCCTTATTAAATGCTGCGTTGTGCAGGGGGCCATTTGGATGATGGAGTGTGCTCTTTGCTGTTAAGAGCAAACAAGTGGCTCTTTGATTATAAAAAGGAACATTTGTAGGAAGTAGAGACAGTCATGTGACTTCCCTCATGAAGAAGCTCTAACACGTCCTCTAAGAGCTTTTACGCATTTAATTTCAAAATGTAGTCAATAAGACCAATAAGGTAACATTTGCTGGCTTCCTTAATTTACCTTATTGAATTATTTGATTGGTGCTAAATTCATTCAAGGATCTACTGCTTCTGAAATAATTCCAGAGTATCTTAAATTGCATTTTTTTTGTTCTGACACAAAATTTTTACCTTAGACATAGCTGCCTTTCAGAGGAATATCCTGTGTGTGTGTGTGTGTGTGTGTGTGTGTAGGGGTAGCCAGAGAACAGAGAATTCAGCAGCAATACTTAGAATTTTAAATTTCCATTTCCACCCATTATGCAGGCAAAGCAAATTAGTTCATTATGTGTTGCAGCAAAACAGTCATGAAAAAGCCTAGAGGTAATCACAGGACCCCTGTATTCCTTTGCCCAAGAGCCATCCCGTTCTGCGGTATTGGAAATCTATACAAATCGACAAACAAGAAATTAAAGCAGTGATGTGAAACGGGTCTGAGAAACGCCTCTCTTTCAATTAAAATTCATCGCCTAATGGATGGGGTAGATGGGAGGTTGTTGTTTGTTGGTTAATAAGAGTTCCAGCTAAGGTCATGTACACTGAAGCTCCTGAGCTGGGACATTCTGCCTTTTTGAAGCTGAGATGTGAGCAAGAGGAGTCAAGAAGACAAAGCCTTGTGCGTGGAGCATTTGTGGACTCGTGCTCGTCAGATGGGATCATGTCTGCCTTGGCACTGACACGTTTCTGTAATGAGAATGTTCGTTTCATTCTCTTGCCATATCCTGGTCTGGAACCTCATCAACCAGTGCAAGATTACTGCCATCGTCAACCAGCAAGTCTTCAGCTGCTTGTCTCATCTTGTCCCCCATTTCATGCAGTTGACCTTCACCTGGTCAGTTTTCCTATCTTCTCTTACTGTGACTTCTCTGTTTCATTTCACAGCCCGTGAATGAGTCAAAGCAGGAGGTCTGAGGTCCAAACAGGATTTCTACTCAGTGCATATAATTTTGCCCTCACTGTGACCTCTAGTCGGTGTATGCCATTTCATTCTGAAAAATAGCTACTCCTCATTCATAACTTAGCTCAGGTAGAACCTCCTCTAAGTGTTTATCTGAATCGCCAGGAGCTGCTTTGGTTTTTGTCCCCATGAACCTTCAAGGTTCCCAGAACACTTTATTACACTTACTTGTTTACATGTTTACTGTTCCCACTAATCTGTGAGTTCACCAAGGGCTGTGGCCTACATTTCCAAGGCCTGGCCAGTTCCTAGTGGGTGGTGAGCTTGTATAAGTAACTGTCAAACTAATGAATGGACAGAGGGTGCTGCCCTACCTGATGGAAGACATTTAGGAAAAGCAACGTCTTTTATGCCCTGACAGCCTGGGCAATCACCATTATACTGAAAATGAGTTCAGTCAAGCAGTAAAATGACTGTGGAAAAGAGGACTCAGGGGAACCAGAAGATGGCTTCTGAACCAAATCAGCCTAGACTCTTAACGCTGAGGGTTTGATATATGAGAGACAAAATCAGTTTCTGCTCAGAAGTCACCTCCTCTGAGAGATATTCTTCCCTGACTGTCTCTCAAGTCCCCTACCTTGCTTTGTCATCATCTTTCTCATCATAATCATACAGTCAATTATATATCCATTTGTCTATTGCCTGGACCCCACTAGAATATAAGATCCACAAGAGTGAGAAGTGGGTTGAATTCATAGAATCTATAACTGCACCAGGTACAGGGTAGACCCTCGATAAATATTCAGTAAAAAGTATATAAAGGAATCAATTTTTTTTTCAGGAAATCAATGTATGCAGTTGCTGCCTAGCCCAAGTATTATCATTAGTGGTTTAATAAGCCTCATTTTTTGGGAATTTGAGCTGAGAGTAAGAGGTGAGATGGAATCCAACACACCAGGAAAAGTTCAGGAGCCTGGACCACAAAGGGCGAGGCCATCCTGAAGACTTCCTTATCCTCAGCAATATCTGTTGTTCATAACATCACCCTAAGTCAGGACACAGTCTGTGTTCATTTTCTATTTGTTTATCATTCACGCATGTATTTATTTAACAACTCAACTAATATATCTTTTGCGCCTACCACACATCAGACGATGCTGGGTGTACTCAGGACACACGTATTTCATTCAACAATATTTTTTCCTTTAGGCCACACACTAAAGTGATACATGCTATGACAGACTTCAGATAAAGGACTAAGAGGATATAGCTGTGGGACAATTACTTCTTAGACAGGAAGAAAATGTTTCACAGGGAGGTGGCATTTAAACAAAGGCTTGAAGGCTGAGCAGAAATTCTCCCAGTAAATGCCACTGTCTCCAACACTCCCTTCACCTCATTACCTTGAATCTTGATTGTGCCACCCAGTGCCCCTCCCGTAATTAATCTTAGTGACCCCTTTAACACTACTTCTTTCATCATGATGGATGAAGCTTTAGCCTACTTTATGATGGTTAATAGTGACCCTCCTGCCCCAGTTTGCTCCAGACAGGACACCATGCCTTAATTTAACCTCACCATGAGTCAGCTTTCTCATTTTAAAAGTGAGAGTTTTAAAGTGGGTACTCTTCACACTACTTTCTAGCACTAAAATTCCTTGGAATATGACAAAAAAATATTAGCAAACATATTTAAATTGAAAGCACCTTGGTTATCCTAAAGGCTCTGTTATCCTGCAAATTTATTCATACATAAAATCGTATGCTACTCAGTAATGCTGGGTAAATGAGGTGTCGCTGTGGTAATGGATCGCAGCCTCATCAGTGTAGCTGGCAACATGAATTTAACCCTTTGAACGCCCTCTTTCCATGGAGTGGGCCAAGTGACATTTTATAAAATCTCAGAAGAGCTGCTGGCACACAGGGTGAGTCTGAGATGCAGGGTTGGGACGGGAAAATGCCCTCTTTCTTCTCAAAACGCCCAGCCTTGAACAACCTGGTGAAATCTAGGAAGTGATACAAAACTTAAGCTATCGTAAAGATTTCCTTTTTTTTTCTTAAGATTTTGTTCATTGTAAATGTAAGTGGCATAATTCCTTGGGCTATATTACATTTCATTCCTAGAGGCTGTTATGATTCACATACCTACCTCCTACCCACCCCCTGGAAGAGGAAAATAGTGATCAGGTCATTACAACAGACTGTTCTGATGCAGCCGTCTTCAGGGAAATATAAATAGATGTTTTAGCACCACTTACTGGGTAAGTGCAAATGGAACAGAGGCTTCATTAGGTGCCTCGTGGACCGAGAGCTTCACTGTGAACGCGGCTGCGTCTAATGAACTGCTCACGCTCTGTGGAGGCCGCCTCCGTCATGAAGTGGGGCTGGGAGCTGCGCTGAGATCCAGGGCACACTGTGGCGCTCTTTCTCCAAGCCCTTGTTCACAAAACCAGATGACCGAGCCCTTCATTATTACCATGTGGCAGTAATTTTTTCTTTCTAAATCCAATCTTCTTTTTTTTTTTTTCAGATAAAGTGACATAAGTTCAAACAATTAATTATTGATTCAACAACTGTTCTAGTCAAAACAGACTGTTCATGTGTTATTTTTCTTGTCCCATTAGAAATTGAAATTTGTTATTCCTTTCAATTATATCTGGGACCAGCAAGATGTTTCTGGAACTCATTTAGTTATCAAACAGGGGGAAATATGCTATTACATAAGTGAGGAAATTTAATTGTTTTACCAAGTTTGGTGTTTACTATTAAAAAAATGGAGACTGCTAATAGAATCATAATTTGGGTTTCAATGAGTCTATGAGTTCTAATTGTTTTGTAGAAGTGCTTTATTTTTCTTCTGTTTAAGCTTCAGTAAGATAAATGCACTTTTCCCTTGTCGAATTAGCAAAGATCTAAAAGCATCATGACACACTTCATTGCAGAGGGTGCCAGGGAGACAGGTGCTCTTACATTGCTGGCAGATATAAATTGGTGGAATCTCTGTAGATGGCAACTTGGCAAAAGCCTTCAAAATTAAAAATTGGCATAGCAGTAGGTGGGGCTAAATAAAGTAGGCTTCAGAGCATGGGTGGGGGGAGTGTTGGGAGGGTGAGAGAGATGGGCAGCCTAAGCAGGTGAGCGGTGGGCCCATACAAGAGAGCGACCAGACATGGAGTGTCAGGGTGAGAAGGGTGTCCTGGCTGGAGGGAGGGG
>NW_006296625.1:5979838-6023331 GCF_000327345.1 Myotis davidii | reverse complement strand
GTAGTGGGGGGGGAGGGGACGGTAACAGGAGTCCATGGCAGGGCATCAGAGACCTAGTGGGATGCGGAGGGCATCTGTGTGGTGTGGGGCAATTAGGCACAGAGTGTCAAAGCCCTTGTAGGGTGAAGTGCACTCTGCCACCTTGGCAGTGAAAGGTATGCACAGCTCGATGGTTCTATAAGAGGCGGGGGAAGGGGGTGGTAAATCAATGCTTCTCAGACACTGTTCATTCCAAGTCCCACCTCCCGAATATTCACCGCCTCTGTGTACCATCTATCATTAAATATATTTCTTCCAATTGACGCTGTTTCACTTAATTTTATTGTAAACAGAATTTTTAAAAGAATAAACTTCTGCTCTGTGTGGAAAATCAAGATTGCTTGCCATACAAAGAAGGTAAAGGTAAAAAATATTCAAGTTCCTTCCAAATATTATTACATTCTTAAACTTTAATAATTAAATGAAACAATAAAAAATAATAAATCTAATCCATTTGTACAAAAAAAAATTTTCTGAAATATAACTTCTCCCAGTGGGATTAAAACTGTAAGCAGTCTATCACAAAAGGCACAGTTTTGTTGAGTTTCATTCAAGCTAAGATGACAATGAGTTCTTAGGCCACCGTGCTATGATTGGATTTTTTAGTTTTACTGTTAACAAGTTCAGACAGACTAACATGTTGTACACAACTGCAAAGGACATAAAGGATTTTTTTGAGCATTAATTTCAAATCCAAATGTTGCTAGAGGCGTTTGTTCAATTAAATGTGGTTTCAGAAAGTAATTGTCAATGAATTCCAGGTGTCACTAATGCACGAGAGGCCAGAACCACTCAGTCTTCCTCTCTGCTTCACTTCCACCCCACCCTGCCAGTTATCTAGCGGGCAGTTACCTGTTAACCAGATTTTAGGTGAGGGTGCACATCTGAAACACTAGTACACTTCTACCGCCTTTCTCTTTCCCCTTGGCTTTTAAGGCAATATTATCTTTTGAAATTCCTGATACTCCCTGCACCCAGTTTCTAAGGAGACAGTGTCCCTGAGCAATATTTTAGAATAGGGCAGGCTTTCTCCTCCTGTTTCTTTCCTTTGGTTTTCTTCTTAACCCTGACTCTGTACCTAGGGGCCAGGGGTCTCTCTCTAACCAAGGCTCCCCTCACCTCACAAGTGAGCAGAAGGAAGGATCTAAGGTACCACCAGCCTGGCAGAAACTGCTGGCCACTGTGGGATCCAGAAAACTGGGTTTAGACCTCAGAATTTGTGGGAGCATAATGAAATCCCTTAACCTCTCTGATTTGTAGTATTCTCAGGCCAAAGAGGTGCTAATCAAAGACTATTTTCTCTGGCCCACCTGCGAGGCTTTGAAAAGGAGAAAAATGCAAGGCAGGAAAGTACCATGAAAATGTTAAGGGTTACTACAATGAGGAGGCATAAAATATGTATACCATACAAGAGCTTGTGTATTTCACATAGGGACATGTTTGTGGTTTAAAACAAGGTTTCTTAACCTCAGCCATATGAACATCTTGGGCTGGATAATTTATTCACTGTGGGGACTGTCTTGTGTATTATAGTATGTTTAGCAGCACTGTGACATCCAAAAGTGTTTCCATCCATTTCCAAATGTCCTTGGGGGCAGGGCTAAATCACCCCCAGTGGAGAATTACTATTGTAAAAGTCCAGAAAGCCTCCTTTGGAATGGTAATTTATTTCTAAAAAATTATCCTGAAATAGCCAGAAATGTGCTTGAATTGTTAGGATTTTCCTCCCCCTTAAACCACAACATACTCATAAACATGCAAAAACTGAAAATTACCGCAATGTTCAATGACAAAGAGTTGGTTAAAATAAGTATGGCACAGCCAATGATAGAGCGTGGCACAGAAATTACACGGCAGAGGCACATTCACTCCCCCACTGCCCAGCACTGAGTGACCACACTTCCAGCCTCCCTGACAGGCCGGTGGAGGCCAGGTAGCCAGGTGGCCACAGATAATGGATGGGGAGGAAGTGCGCTATTTCTAGGCCAACACAGTTAAAAGTGGGTCTTCTCTCCCATCTTCCTCCTCCCCTTTGGAAATCACATGTGGAAGCGATAGTGCTGCAGGGGGGAAGCCTCCTGGGCCTCTGAGTCAGCATGTGGAAGAGAGCTGCCCTGGGGAGCACCCAGCCCACTGTGGCATCTTCTTTCATCCAGAAAGAAATGTTGAGCCACTAAGATGCCAGGGTTTGTTTGTGCCTCTTGAATGGCCTTTCCTAACTACTATAAATATTCATGCTTAGAAGAGACTGGGAAGATGGCAAGCCCAGTGTAGACAGTGGTTACATTTCAGTGGTGGGCTTACCAGTGATTCCTTCATTCATTTCAGCAAAGGTTTACGGAGCCCACGCACACCGTCACAGCGAGAGGTGCTGGCGTTCAATGGCAAACGTGATATTGTCTTTATCCTAGGGAGCTCACAGTCCTTTCATATGTTAGAAGAAAGAGCAGTTAAGTCAGTCTTCATACAAAAGCAGAAAGAAAGAAAAAAGAACCAATGGACATAAGACACTGAGGGGTAGGGGAGGCCAGGGGATTGTCAAGGGCGGGAAAAAAAGAGACATATGTAATACTCTTTGTAATACTTTAAGCAATAAAACAATTTTTTTAAAAAAAAAGAAAGAAAAGAAGGTCCTAACACCTATAGAAGAAAATTCTGCCTCCGCAATCTGAAGAGCTAGAAATAACCGGGCCCACCCTCCGTGTACTTTTAATAGAGCATGTGTCATACACCTTGGTACAAACTAAGATTAAAAACACAGAGCTCCAGGATGTCCTGTCGTGGTTGAACAAGCCCAGCTGCGAACACATGGAAGGAGATTTCATTACATTGTCTAAAAGTGCCTCCCCTGTTTAGGACGAGGTGTTTGTCATCTTTCTGCTCTATTTGCTGCATGAAAATTCATTATTTTAAATCAAAGACAACGGAGGAAGCCACTCATACTTCCCCAGTGTCTCTCTCATTAAAACTAATCATTTTCCCCCATTCACTCCTCTTTGTTCACAATTGTGTCCAGTGAGAGAAACAGGTCTTAGGAAACCCAATTATGTCTGAGGCAGTTTCAGAATCAGATAAAAGGGTTTGGGGCTGGAGCGTAAGAAAGGCCTGGCAGGGAATGAGTCCACATTTCCAACAAACTCCCATATTCAGATTCTCCTCCTTGGGAATAGTTTTGAAAGCAGTTTGTCTTAAATATAGGCATTTTCCAGTTTTAATTTCTAAAGCAAGAAAAGAATGACTTTCATTTAGAAAGGAATGAAACAATAGTCTGGATTACTTAATAACACATGAATTTAATTACTACATTAGCGGATAAAGGAAAGGCTACACATTCTGAGAAGTATTTGGGTAATACGGCACAGCCACGGGTTTCACGTATTTGATTGAATGAACCCATAGCATACATGTGAGTGATTCCTTCAGATAGAGGGATCTAATTCTCAGTTCCCTGGGGAATTGATATATTGATGATTGTCAGTGCATGAACCATGCCCGATTAAAGGTGCTGGTAGAAATAATCTCATCGAAATGAGAACCCGACAGCACAGCTCAGTGTAACTTATTTTAATTCTCATTTGTTAATAAATAACAAGAACTATGTGTTTCAAACACAAAAATAGTGTGTTTCAATTTCCAAAGGAGTGGGAAAAATGAAAAACAGAGTGCTCCCTTCTCATTCCCAGACTCATCCTCACAGGACATGAGTGCTCGACATCACACAAGTAGCAGAGCCTGAGGGAGGCTCTGGGGAGCGGGCGGTGTTCCATGTTTTCGACTGCGGCCTTTCATGCTGGTTAGCCACGCGCTCGGTGGTGCTGTCCACCTACACCTGGCAAACAATGGCCACCTCCCTCCCTGAGGGATGCCAGGATGCTGCAGCCACTGCTGCTGTGGCTAAGGCCCTGTAAGAGGCTTGTGGGAAATACTCCTCAGGGAGAGGAAGAATGGCCTGGGTTTTGTTCTTGAATGATCCTGCCATGTTCAGGCAGCTGGGCAGAACCTCGGGAAAGTGGGAGGTGGTGGTGAGATGGGGACTCTCCAGTGCTGCTGAAGGCACAGTCTGCTATGGACTGAATGTTTGTGCTGTGTCTCCCCCCAAATTCTCAGGCCGAAACCTAATCTCCAATGTGGTGGCGTCTGGAGGTGGAGCCTTTGGGAGGTGATTCGGTTGTGAGGGTGAAGCCCTTATGAATGAAGGTAGTGTCCTTACAAAAGAGGCCCCAGAGAGCTCCCTCACCCCTTCCACCCTGTGAGAACACAGCTAGAAGACTTCTGCCTGGAACCAGGGAGCAAGTTCTCACCAAACACCAAATCTGCCTGCACCTTGACCTTGGACTTCCAGCCTTCAGAACTGTGAGAAATAAATATGTTGTTTAAGCCACCCCAGTCTATGGTATTTCTGTTACAGCAGCCCGAACTGACTGACACACCTCAAATGTGCAGTATGACTACTAGCAAGCAAAGTTGCTTTTCTTGTTCTTCATTACAAGTATTGGCTCATTTTGCCATAAAATATTATTTCTCAATTGTAGAAAATGTAAATCATATATATCAAGCAGAATAAAGAAAAATTTTAAAAGTGTGTATTCCCATCACTTTAAGGAAATAAATCATGGTCAATATTTTGGAGTCTGTCATTCCAGATGTTTTTCTGTGTATATATTTAATACTTTATAAAAAGTACACATTTTAAAGGTTATTTTTAACTTAATTTTTAAATTCAGTAATATTTCAATAACATCCTTCTATATTACTCTGCATGCATCTTCATATCTTTTAACTGCTGAGAACTGTTCTGTTGTGTAGCTATAACCTAATTTAATTCAATAGGATTATTGACATGTGGTGGTTCCCATTTCATTCTATTGCATGCCATTCTATAAAAAGCGTTCTTGCATCCCTATCTTGTGCATGCATTCAATTACTTCCTTGGGATAAATCTGAGAATTAGAACTGACGTGTTAAACATACACTTTTTTATGCCTTTGACACATTTAACAAGTCGTCTCCTGGGGTGAGCTGCCTCTAACATGTACCCCAATGATCCTCACTTCTAGTTGTTATCCTCTCAAATGTGTGGGCTTGGGTGTGGGCTAGACTGATGTCTCTGGCCAACAGGTCAGAGAGGACTAGAGACCTGTTGCCAGCAGGAAAGTGGAACTCCCCTGGTTGGGCACAGGTGACTGTGCCCCCCTCAACCCCTTAATTGTAGCCTTGGGAGAGTCCCTGGGCTAGAGGACCCAGTTAAACTGCACCCAGATTCCTGACAGAATTTGTGAGATAATAAATGTTTATTGCTTTAACCTGCTAAATTTGGGGCAGCTTAAATATATTTCCTCCCCCAAGACTGTCCTAACCGAGTCTCATCAGTGGTAGACTCATGACTGCACATTTCCCACATGCTCAGCTACACTGTGCTCTAAATCTCTGCTTGACTGCATTTCTTTTATTACTACCTAAGCTGTATATTTAAATATATGTGTATTGTTTATTTGCATTACATTTTTAATTGAATTGTCCATTTTTGTCCTTTGTCCATTTCTCTATGAAAGGTTTGTCTTTTTTCTTGCACATATAAAGGGTTCTTTATGTATCAGGTATATTACAAATTCCCATCCCATTCCCCTACACACACACGTATGTGCCTGCGCGCACGTGCGCACACACACACACACACACACACACAACTTTTCTATATTTCTACCATTTGTAAGTTTTTCCTATAATATTGTCTAGCAGGCATTTATGCATGCCTAACGGCTGTAAGGAGAATGGTGAAGTCTATTATGCATGTGTAGTTACAGCATGAGAGAAATTTCTTATACTGCTCAGTGTAATCTGAACCCCTCTCAAAAGAGCATGGTTGTAGCTGTGGTTCACTTGAGTATGTACCAGGCATCAGCCCACACCAGGCCATTTTCAGCAATTCACTCCCAAGGCCACACTCTTGACTTTGGCATCACTTTGAGCTATTCTACCAATGACATCTCAAATTCAACCCGACACCCACTGCTTGTCCATAGAATCCTCCCACCTCCCCCACTCTGACAACTTCTACCAAGTCCCCTTTCCTTCTTGGTAAGACCTCCCAGTTCCTTCTGCCCTCCTTGTGTACCTGGAACACAGGATCCCTCCCTGTCAGCAGTTCCTTGAACCACACATCAATTTGCTTCAATTTCTTCCTCCATTGCCCCTCTGCCACACTTGCATTCCATTATTTTGACCAAACCATCTCATTTTTTTCTCCGTTCTTGTTCCAGCATCCCACATACTATAGGAGTGACAACAACATGCCAGGCAGTTAACTGGCTACCCTCTCCAGTTTGCTTGTGTGCCCCCACGCCCCTAAATCCAATAGTAATACTGGCCAACTCCATCCTTTCCTTCAAATCTTTGAGGACAATGAGGACTTCCCTGAACACACCTGATTCAGAATTTGAAGTCACAGCTCCTCCACCCCCACAACACCTGACATTCCTTACCCTCATGTTATTTCCATACTCATATCACCTTCTGGCATTTCATTCCATTACTAATTACTTAGGTTTACTTGTTATTTTCAGCCCCCTCCCCAACTAGGATACTTCCCAAAAGCATAGATTTTTTTTCTTTGTTCACTGATGTACCCCTACCTATTGACACAATGTCACCATACAATAGGTGCTCAATACATAGTTCTTAAATGCACAAATGAGTGAACAATTGGTTTCCAAGGTCACATGGGCCCTTGCATAGGCTCATCCAACTGGCATCTCTCTCTGCTTCCCACTGCAAATGTGTCACCTTTGATATTCTCCTCCTCATCTTCGGACATGAGGATCGGTACCTATTTAATAATGAAAATATGGAGGGAAACTGGCCCCATGAGTCCCAAACTTTCTCCTTCCAAAAGCATCTACCCACCTGCCCTTTCTCAGAAGTAGAGCTCTGTGTCCTCCCTCCTTTCAAGGTCTGACCCTTCCACCTGTACTCTGTATCTTTGCCCTCCTGATGCATTCTGGAGGGAGGGATTGCTCAGTCGATGTTCTGGCAAATTGTTGGGGCTTGCATTCGGGCTTGCACCTTTAATGAAGCACTGTTTCTTTCTTCTGTGAGAAGAACTAAGAAAGAAAGAGAGGATTCCCTGCACCCTGGACGCAGGGAGGAAAAGCTCTGAAGAAGAAGGCGACAGAGCTATGCAGCTCAGAGTTCATGAAACTGAGGTAGGATCCCTGGGCCCACCCAAGACGACTGTGAGCATGTGTCTGGGGAGGATGCAAAGACTAGAGGTTTAGATAGAGCTGCTGAGCGCAGGTTGCTTGGCCACAATGGGCAGGACACCGGGGAAGAGAGACACCCCTGAATGCAGTGAGCCAGGAGAGGCTCCAGGGGAAGAGGCAAGACCCAGATCTCCAAACATCTTTTCCTCCCAAGGTGGCAGCTGCACAGGAGCAGGGGTTAAGGTGGGACCTCCCTGCAGCCTCCCCGAGTGTGCTGCTCCCCAGCCCCACCTCCTGCCCACTCCCCAAGGGTAGGGATAGCAGCGGCCACTGGAGGATCACTGCCACCTGGTGGCCACACAGCAGCGACAGGCTTGGAGCCCAAGTGCCCCTGTAGACAGAATTGGCTGCTCTGTTCTCTTTGCATTCTACGTGTACCCGGGATTGGGTAACCCCTGGTTTGAATAAGCCCTGGTATTTTTAGTTTCATCACGAGGGGTGAAGTGGGAAGGGGAGAACCTGGAAAGGAAGAAAGGCATTAGTGAGAGCCACATGGAGCCATTTTGATATCGAAGGAGATGTGTCATTTTAGACAGTCGCCCTAGAAAAATCAGAAGGCTTTGTTTGGCTTTGTTTGCAGTGCGGTTTGCCTTTTCACGGAGGCCATAGGAGAGAGGATTTTAAACAGAGGAGATAATTGATCAGAGTTTGCTTTAGAAACAAGACTCAGCTGTGTGGATTGGAGCACATAGATGGACAGGGAATGGGAGACAAGCATGGATGAAAGTTGCGAGACCAATCACGCTGAGAGCCTGACACAGGTTAAAGGGGAGAGGGAAGTAGATAGATATGAGAAGTACTGCAAACAGGAATCGAAAGGACCCAGCAATTGCTAGTACATAGAGGGGGTAGGGTGGAGGATGTGTTTGACGAGTGACTGAGTGGATGATGGTGCTAAACACTGAGTTAGAGAACAGAGGAGGAGCAGCAGATTTGGGGGGAGAGTTTATGAATTCATGTTGGGTTCTGGGAGCAATCCCAGAGGAGAGGAGCAGTTAGGTAACTATATGTGCAGGTAGAGAGCTCACAACAAGCTCTAGGCTGAAGGTGTAAAGGAGTAAAGAACATGTGGGGAGTGGCTGAAGCCATGCGGGGGTGGCGTGCTCAGGAAGGCCGTGTGCAATGAGGAGAGGAGAGAACACGAGGAAATCACCTTAGAGCAGTGATGGCAAACCTTTTGAGCTCGGCGTGTCAGCATTTTGAAAACCCTAACTTAACTCTGGTGCCGTGTCACATATAGAAATGTTTTGATCTTTGCAACCATAGTAAAACAAAGACTTATATTTTTGATATTTATTTTATATATTTAAATGCCATTTAACAAAGAAAAATCAACCCAAAACAAATTCTATGTAGTGCACAAAATGTCTTCAATCAAGAAAAGTAAAAGAAAACTACAATTATTTCAGATTTGGGTAATCCATGTGGCAAAGCACCTCACAAAAGAAGTGAGCAATGGGGCATGGAAATCCTATTGAATTCACAAGGCTTCTTTTAAAACTCAGTAGGAACTGATATTCTATGAGAATAAGAATCTGAAAGACATTAGGCAGACTTGAGAGAATCCAAAACCTCTAGCACTTTAGAATGGGAAAGGGACATTTAGATTATCTGGGTCCTTCTAGGGCAGTGATGGCGAACCTTTTGAGCTCGGCGTGTCAGCATTTTGAAAACCCTAACTTACCTCTGGTGCCGTGTCACATATAGAAATTTTTTGATATTTGCAACCATAGTAACGCAAAGACTTATATTTTTGATATTTATTTTATATATTTAAACGCCATTTAACAAAGAAAAATCAACCAAAAAAATGAGTTCGTGTGTCATAGGTTCGCCATCACTGTTCTAGGGCAATTGGCAGATAAGACCTAGAGGCCCAGGAGGGTAAATCAAGTTTGCTGAACAAGGTCATGGAGTGAGAGAGCTACTCAGGAAGTATGAATGTGTGCCTTCCAGCCATGCCCTGTGAGCCCACCGAGGGTGGCTCCTATGGGGAGAAGGTGTTGTTGGAAGGTGGCCACAGCTTCTCACCCACCAACCTGCTCTGAACTCATTTGCATTCACTCTTTTTCCCTACTCCCCTCTCTCAGATTCCCAGACCCACCCCAGCCCTACAGAGACTTACCTGCTTACATTCCAGCTCTGTTTTTTCTTTCAGTTTTAAGGTCCTTGACTGCTTTGGATGAGAATTCTCTGCTTCCTCCCTGGAACCTGTGGGCAGAGCCAGACCTCACAGGGCACAGGGAGCAAGAAGTTCAAACACAGGGCTGTGTCTCGTATTTGAGATTAAACTTGGTGAGGAAGTCTATTTCTAAGGGAATGCTCAAGATATTTTCCAAAGTGGATGGTTATGTTCTCAAGGTCTTATGCTTTTTTTTCTTTTTTCTTTTTTGCTGTTGTTGTTAATCCTCACTCGAGGATATTTTCCCATTGATTTTTGGGACGAATGGAAGAGAAAGGGAAAGCAGAGAGAAACATCGATGTGAGAGAAACACATCGATTGCACGAGCCCCAACCAGGGCCTGGGCCCTGGAGAAGCCTTGATCAGAATCAAACCTGGGGCCCTTTGGTGCAAAAGCCGAGGCTCTATCCATTGAACCAAACTGGCTAGGGCTCAGGGTCTTATGCTTTTAAAGCCATAACATCCCAGGTTCACAAAGGCCTTTCAGTTCACATCCTGAGCCAATCATGTGACACCTGGTTTACCTGGACGCATCTCTGTTTGAATAAACCCAGTACCAAGGAATATCAAGTCAGACAATTCTGACTTAGAACAGAAAACAATCCATCTCCCCTTGCATGATCCCTTTGAATAGTCCCTCCTCACTGAGTCTGGATTTGATTTCAGTTGACAGAGCTGCTGTAATCGCCTCGTCTGTCCCTTCATTCTCTCAGTGGGGCCATATAGCCCCCAAGGGACAAAAGTTAATTCTTGGGGGAGGCAATAAAATCACTCCTTTCGTGTATCAAGCACAGGTATACATACAGTACATAAACAGATACATACTGTTAAGATTTCATCATAGGGGTGGGGCAATTAGGACAAAAATACAGTAGCACCCTCCACCCCCATCTCATTTATCCGTAGTTTTGTTTTCTGCAGTTTCAGAAAACAAAAGATCAACTGTGGTCTAAAATATTAAATAGAAAAAGATGACAACTTATAAGTTTTAAACTGTGGGCCTTTCTGAGTAGCGCGATGAAATCCCCCGCCGGCCTGAACGCTCCCGCCCTCCCGCAGGTGATGTGCATCGACCCCCTGCCCCGCGTCTGCTGTTAGTCTGGGAGTAGCCATCTTCGTTGTTAGGTTAACTGTGCCGATCGCAATGTTTGTGTTCAAGTAACCCTTATTTTACTGAATAATGGCTTCAAAGTCCCAGAGCAGTGATGCTGGGAATTTGGATATGCCACAGAGAAGTTCTGAAGTGCTGCCTTTAAGTGAAAAGGTGCAAGTTCTAGACTTAATAAGGAAAGGAAAAAAAATCCTGTGCTGGGGTCGCTATGGTCTACAGTAAGCGCCAGTCTTCTCTCCATGAAACTGGGAGGAAGCAAAGAGAATTTCGTGCTGGTGTTGCTGTCAAAGCTCACACTGCAGGCACATCTCCGCACCGGACATTGTATCATCTCACCGCACAGCGAGAAGGGTGAGTACAGTGCAAGATGTTTAGAGAGAGAGAGTGAGAGAGACCACATTTGCATAACTTTTATTACATATATTGTTATAATTGTTTTATTTTATTAGTAGTAACTGTTACTCACTTGCTGTGCCTAATTTACAAGTGACACTTTGTCATGTATATTTAGGGAAAAGTAGTGTCTAAGACTCTATACTATTTGGTGCCACATGAGGTTTCAGGCATCCATGAGGGGTCTTGGAATGAGTCCCCCCACAGAAAAATGTAAACCATTGTATTTTAAAAGGTTCCACAGGCAGGTGCTTATGAAAAAGAGGTTTAAAAACACCGGCCTGTGCTTTTTCCACGTGCGAACTCTTTGGATGTTTTTAGCCTTCTCATTTCCCAGGGAATGAGGAAGCTCTCACTCTTAATTCCCCACTGCTATTTCTAAATCATTTTCTCTTTCCTGCTTCAAAATTCCCAACAACGTTGTGCCCTCTTTGAAATCCTCACTTTTATGCCCTTTCAACCTCTGACCCGGCAACCCACTGTTGGCATCTTTACTGCCCACTGGCTTACTCTTTGTGCCGCCTCTCAGTTCGTTGATTCCTCACCTCTTACACTCTTCGGCCTTGTCTTAGCCAACCTTTCTGCCCCACCCCTCAGCACATCATTATCTGGGTCTTACTCCATACTCTGTTCTCACCATTTCGGAAATGTGATTTCATGTACCCACCCCCTTGATCCCACCTCCAGTCCTTCCAGCTGACTGGCTCTTGCAGCAATTCTCCAAGTATGCCTTGACCTCCAACTGCTGACCCACGTTTTTGAGCGTCCACAATTCCGCTTCATCTTCACTTCCTGCCTTACCCAGCTTGGATTCTATGTTCCATGGTATCATTCCCAGGTCTTACTGCTTGTCTTATTCACGTTGCAAACTCCAGTCCTGGTTTAAACCAGCGGGCTGACTTCTCTGCCTGCATGTGAGCAGCTGAATACTGTGGGAGAAAGATCATACAAACTCGCTCCTGGCTTCACTGTAAACTCATGTCTAGACATGTGCGGGCACTACAACTGCTTGAATGAGGATGTGTTCTTACATAACCACTGTACAGTGGGGTCTTGACTTACGAGTGTCCCGACTAACAAGTTTTTTGAGATACCAGCTGTCTCTAGGCTGATTTTTTGCATTGAGTTGACAGAGTAATTTGAGTTAACGAGCTCCTTAACGAGCTCGGTCTCGGAACGAATTAAACTTGTAAGTCAAGGCCCCACTATATCATTATTTTGCCTATAGAGAAAGAAAGAAATAATTCCCTAATGGCATTTGTTATCTGGAGCATTTAAAAAATGGCCTTTGACATAACACATGATCTGGGATTTTCATTTCTGTAAAAGACATTTTTTAGGACAATGGTGAAATTTGAACATGGTTGGTAGATTAGCTAATAGTATTGATGCTAATTTCCTGATTTTGATTATTACACTGTGTTTATATAATAGAAGATCCCTCTTTTTAGGAAATACACACTGAAGTATTTAGTGTTAAAGGACTGATCATGTCTGTAATTTACTTTCAAATAGTTTTTTAAAAGTGTGTGTGTGTGTGTGTGTGTGTGTGTGTAGCAGGAGAGAAAGTGAAGAAAGTGATTTTTTTAAATGTGGTAAAATTTTAGGAATTTAATAATGATTCCTACCTACTCTCCAACCTATTGTCACTATTTCCTTTCCCACTCACTATGCACCCCTTTAGCCTCCATGCAACTTTTCTGTAAATCTGAAATAATGTCAAAATAAAAAGTTTCCTTAAAAATTGGAGATTTATAAAAAAGCATGATGATTTTATGCTTTGGATAGGAATTTGTACAAAATTAAAATGAAGAAAACACCTTTTACATTTGTTTAGATAGAAAATAAGGTTATTATAAAAGTTAATTGAAAAAAGTCAGCACGTATGCTGGGAGAATAACAGGCAATGTGTCATTCATAACATTGATTCCATTATTGAAAGTCTATAAAACACAGATTATACCTCACATTTCTTTACTAAATTACTCACCCATATTTTTACCTCTTTCCTCAAACATCCCAACATTGTTTTGGATCTTGACCTATCTCTTGTTAATCTTCTTACATATCAATACATGAAACTGCCTACAGGCCTTGTGTCCCTGCAGCCACGAGGCCTGCAGTGTCTGCTCCTGTCCAGTGCCTGCAGCATCTCGCCTCACCTCTACTCCAGGCTTGTCGTTTCCCTTTTCTTGAGTCACCCATTTCTTCTCTCCAGTGACGCTACACACATGCTCCTGCCTATAGAATCTCCTGCCTATAAAATCTTCTTTATTGACCCCTGTCCTCAGATCAGACCCTTCCCTCATTTGTATCTTTCCTCTTTTCCTAGAGGATTTCATCTAATCCCATGGCCTTGGTTGCGGGAACCAGAGCCATGCTGCAATGGGACTGGACCCTACCCGAGGGGTCTCGGATTGTGAGAGCATGCAGGTTGGGCTGAGAGACATCACCCCCGCTGCCCCCGAGTGCA
The DNA here is from genome assembly GCF_000327345.1 of Myotis davidii. Classification (NCBI taxonomy): domain Eukaryota; kingdom Metazoa; phylum Chordata; class Mammalia; order Chiroptera; family Vespertilionidae; genus Myotis; species Myotis davidii. The sequence goes on along the minus strand of NW_006296625.1, from coordinate 6,009,874 downwards.
TGAATTTTCGTGCACCAGGCCTCTAGTGTATGATATTAATGAAGGGAATCTAGTTGGAAAGCAAAATAGGGTACATTCCCTGAACAGCCTAATTTTTAAAAATACTTGAGAATAATGTATTAGTATGTATGCTCATATATAACATTTTGTTTACCAGTGAAGTTTATGTTATATGATAGGCTCTGTGTTAACCTCTGGGATATGTAAAATATGCATTTCTATATACTTAGGTATATCGTTATGCATATAGAGAGATATAGACATAGATCTCTATCTCCATTTAAGTATAAATTTGTAGATACTCTTCCAGGACCCAAATGCTCATCAGAATCAATTAAAAGGATCAGAATCTCGACCAAACTGAACAAACAGGATTTGGAAGGGGAAGAAAAGAGGTGCGAAATGCATTCTAATCTGGTTGCTAATCCCTTAGTCCCCATGCCACATGGTTCTTGTAAGCATGAGGTGAGATGCCCATATAAGGCTCTTACCACAGAGCCTGGCACAGAATACATGTTCAGTAAAAGCTAGCTCTCTTCAATGATGGTTTATACTTACTGTGTATGGCCTTGTATTAGGTCCCTTCAAAACTTCCAGGGCCTGCATTTCAGCCCCTTCAGCAACCAGCAATGTAAAAGGGTTCCGAATTCTCCACATCCTCACCAATAGTTATTTTCCATTTGTAAAAAATAATAGTCAAACTAGAGGATGTGACATGGTATCTCATTGTGACTTTGCTTTGCATTTCCCTAATGACTAATAATGTTGAGCAGTCAACCCTTGCCCTACCTGGATGCAAATTCTGAATCTTCATTTCGTCTTCAACCTCAGTTTGCCCTTTGTATGCCATTTTTTCTTTTACCTCGAATTGATCTCGCAATTCTAAGTGTTCTTGACATCCTCTGTGACTGTCCTTGATTGATACTCTTGGACATAATAAGCTCCATGGTTTCTCTCTGCTCACAAATCGTCTGGACTCCCTGTGCTGGCCTCTGTGACTTGACCCAGTCTACAGTGCTCACAAGTGGGTGAAAGGTCTGGGAACAGGGAGGACAGAGCTGAGAAGGGAAGAAGGAGGCCACTATCCAGAGTCCTAGAGGCAATTTCAGAGATTCAGGGGTGAAACTGATATGGACAGGTTAATTCAGCATCTGGCTTCCTTCACATATTTCTTGTCTATACTAATAAAAGACAAAGATGTTAATTGACTATACCTTTGCTATGCCCATCAGCCAATCAGAAGAGTATGCAAATTAACCCAACAAAGATGGCCATTAAATTTGCATACTGCAGGCGGAGCGGCACAGCGCGAGATCCGGGCCTGCCATCTGCCACCCAGGGAGCGGGCCTAAGCCAGCAGGTGGTAATCTCCCGAGGAGTCCCAGACTGTGAGAGGGCACAGGTCAGGCTGAGGGACACCGTCACCCCTTCCCCCCGCCCCCCGCCAGTGCACAAATTTTTGTGCACCAGGCCTATAGTTAAATATAAAAAAGATATTGCTCAAGAAGGAGCTGCAGCCAACTAGATTATAGATGAAAGTTTCTCAGCCCTGATTGAGCATCAGAATCACCTACTGTACTTTAAAAAACACCAGTTCCTGTATCTTACCTCAGAAAATATGATTCAAATGATCTGCCATGTGGCCCATAAATCAGAATTTGTAAGAACCCTCTCCCCTCTGCCACCACTCTAGCCCAGTGATTTCAAAGAGCAGCCAGGGTTAAGAACCACCAGACTGAGGGTAACTGGGACTACAACTAGTCCCAGATTGTGGTCAGCAAAGGACAGGAAATGTGGGTGAGCAGAACTTGTTTAAATATGATATCTATAGTTTGAGAATAGAAATTTTCTCAGCCTCACAGGAAAAAAAACCCCACAAAGGAAAACATTCAGCTAAAAAAAAAAAGCCATCAGTTCAGCAGAATATGATGTCTCCTTTATTCATTTTTTTTTCTAGAATTTTATTCTCTTCCAAATAATCCAGAAAAATAGCACCAATGTATAAAGGTATCTTTGTAAGCATTTAAGAAAATCATATCATCTGCACAGTTCCATTGCTATGCCTTGCTCAGCACAAGATTAGAAAAATGACCAAACTTTATAGTGTTTCTGTACACATTAATTACAGAAAAGCTTCAAGGCTTAGGAAGGGCCTGCTGAAATCTGCTTATACCAACTCACCAGAGTTGACTTTTATAATCATTTCCTAAATCCATGTTCAGTCCTGTTGCATATGTAGCTTGAATTCAACTATTGTGGGAATATTTATTCTATGAAAACTGGTAAATACCTCAAATCAAGACTTTTCTTTTAGAATGCTACTGTTACCACCCTAACCTGGGCCTGATCCAAACTCTGATGCTAACTCTTTGGTAAACTTTGCCAAATATTCCACTGTGTCGTTTGCTGTCAGTGAAATGGAGTGCCATTGCTGACTTTGCAGAGGTGTGGTGAGGAGGATCAGTGCACCATGACCTTCAACATGGCACCATCCCACAGAGTGAGGTATGCTCTGGGTCAGTCTGGTCATGGAGTTCACCTCTGTTTCACTTTTATCCACACAGGTTTATTCCTATTGATAAGTTTCATCTTTTTGGGAACTTATATTTGCTAGAATCCTTTATCACTTAATAATTAGACAGTTCTATCAACAATAATTATAGATGACCTTTTAAGTCTTGCAAATTTGAAAACACAGACTATGACACAGAAAACATCTAAGAAAAGATGTTTTGCCCAGCTGGCATGGCTCAATGGTTGAGCATCAACCTATGAACCATGAGGTCATGGTTTGATTCCCAGTCAGGGCAGATGCCCAGGCTGCGGGCTCAATCCCCAGTGTGGGGTGTGTGGGAGGTAGCTTGTCAATGATCTCTCCCATCATTGATGTTTCTATCTATCTCTCTCCTTCTTCTTTCCTCTCTCAAATCAATAAAAATATATTTTAAAAAAAGAAAAATAAATAATTTTTTTTTACTAAACTATCAAAAGAAAGATATAAGTAAAGACTATGCATCTTTTGTTGCTATTCTGAGTTAATTTATAGACTATGTATAATCCTGTATATCACATACAGAAATACTAACTTTATTTTTTTTCTTGAATTGGTATCTTGGAAAAACCAGAACAAAGCCAATGTCATCTTCGTTCACATCATAAAATGTCTTTCCTTAAATATCCTGACTTCAGTGGTGGTCAATCCCTATTCTATCCCAGTGCTGGAAAACTTGCTTTTTACTGATACAAATCATTTTAATGTGAAAAGACAGGTCCCTTCTGTTACCACTTGATGAATAGTCCTCAAGCTCCTCATCTTTGGCCACAGCATTTAATCTCCATCTGACATGATAATATGCAATCGGATTCATTATCCTCTGAAGGACAATAGACACTAAACTTTCATCTATTCACTGACATCAACAGCCTAACAAATTATCTCTATTTTCTGGGCTTCCTCCACATTTCCTGGACAGTGACTTATTATTTGCTAATGTTAGGCATAAGTGGTACATATGGTGCTGCTGGTGATAGGAATGGAGCAGAGGTAGAATTTACCTCAAGATGGAATGTAATGAACTATTATTAGACTATTTCAAAATGTCTAATCTATGGCATGTGGGGTTTTAAAGTGATCAATAATTCCAAGAAAAATGCCAGAAATGACTAGTATTTTGGTTCTTGGCTTAATGAGTGTAGCACATTTATGAAGAGTAGAAACTTATTAATATATCTCTGTAAGTCCAGTTCCCAGTGCATGAACCAGCATCTCTTTTTGGAGTGGTCTCATCTATATGTCACTGTAGTAAAAAGCAAAACTGCAAACTCTTCAGAAATGCCTCCCAGTGACCCCAGGATTTACCACTAGGGGCACTAAAGAGCCAGCCAACCAGGCACAAGGCCAAAAGGCAGCCAGAAGGCAATGCTAAAAGACAATGCTAAAATGCAGTACATAGAATTAATTTGCAAAGTAATTCTGCAAATCGCCAAAAATAAAACAAAACCGTATGGTGCTCTTAAAGCAAACCCCTGACCAACCTAATTTTCCCCAGAATTATGTTCTCTTTTTCCATGTCTTTTTTCCCACAGAGCCCACGCATAATAAAGGCTTAATGCTGTTTTGGCATTTTAATAGAATTTCCAAATATTTATCTATTTAAATGTCTATATCTTTTTGAGTAGCAATAGGAAGAGTCACTAATTAGGTATGCTGAAGGAAAACTCAATTCATTACAAATTATCCAGAAGCTGTACACGCCATTCCAGCTATGGAGAATCAATCCTTCTCAGGGAACTAATGAGCCTTAGCTTCTGCATTAAATTGGTGCCTGTCATTTAAAATTATACATGGATGCACACGTACCTGCATGAGGGGTGCTTTATTTAAATGCAAATAGCACGTATACCTAGTTTTTCTAAAAGCAATTCATTTGCTACAGACTTAAAAATCTGTCTTGCACTTTTTTATATTTTATCAGAGCCTAAATTTAAAGCTATTTCATCGATCATCAAGTGACAATAGCATGCAAACCCTTGAAGGGATATGCGGTGCAAAAAAATAACATGACTGTTAATTAAATCATACCTACATTTCTGATCCCAAGCTTACACATCCCCAAATAGCAAGAGAACGCCAAGCCTCTATCCCTTCCCCTCCGCCTCAACCCACCCCTCCGAAATGTATTAACACATTTGATTCTTTTTCCATTTTCTCTCTTCATCAGCCCCTACATCCAGCTTCCATCACAGCTATTAGGACTACTGAGTATCGCCACATGACAGGATCTGTAGACTCCCCAGGGGTAGGACCAAGACAAAAGCATAAATAGAACAAGTAGGCTACAATTTCTGTGGGTGAGGAAGGGGTTTTCTTGAAGCAAAGACTAGCTCTCTCCACAGGAAAACTTGTATCAGCAAGCACACTGACCTTAAGATCACAGTTCCCCCAAACAGGAAGATTTAGTTGTTTCAAGGATGATGATTTGTTTTTGTTTGTAGCTTGGTTTTCATTCAACTCCATTAAAAAAATGCATATAACTCCCTCATTTTAAAAAATAATATTAAAATTCCCACAAATATAGAGGGGCTGTGATGACCAGTGTTTCCTCAAGGGTTATATGTATAGAGAAACGCACATACAATGACATGTCCCCCACACCCTTCCTTTATGGGCTTTGCCACATGAATGGCCTCACCAAATACAGAGCATCCACCCAAATTTCCAGAAAATATTTATTCCTGTAACTTACAATAGCTGTGAAACACAAAAGCCTAAAAATAAGAGTGAATAGAAATATTTAATGCTTCTAATGAGAGAGCTCGGGAACATTTTTGAGCAAAATGTATAGGGCAACTTTAGCAACACCAAAAATCTCAAAGTTCCAGACTCAGCTGACACAGACTTTAAAGTCTTTACTGTTATAATTTTTTAAATTTTCTGTGGGAGTTGAAAGTGATATATTGGTATCAATATACTAAAAGCATATGTGAAATAGATGAGTCTGCCCTACAAAAAATTTAGTAGTAGGTAATTTTGCCTTGTGGGAAATTTTGCCTCTGCTTTAGGGGAATTTTTTCTGCACCCCTGTAATGTTTTCTGTTCTCAAGTTTTATTTACTTATAAAAATCTAATATTTGAAAAGGAGCTAATAAATCCAGTCATGCTGAGGTATAAGCCACTGGAAATTGTCTCCCATGGGGTTAAGCCTTAAGCTAAACAATTCTAATAGTGGAATTTTAACCCAAATCATGTTAGCAATCATATTTTAAACTTAAAAATATTAGAGACTGGTGGTTTTGCCCCAAAGCATAAATAATTTCCATGAGTAAACTACCTTGGCTGAATTTCATATTTATAAATAAATATATCTAAAATTTTGCTTAGGCTACAGATGATGTGATTTAAAATGGTTTGACTTACAATTTTTCCACTTTACGATGGTGTGAAAGTGAAAAGCATTCAGTAGAAATTGTGCTTTGAAAATTGGTCATTTCCCGGGCTAGTGATGTGTGGTGTGATACTATCTCATGATGTTGGACAGAGCAGTGAGTCTCAGCTCCCTGCCCTCCCCACCACCCAAGTGCCATCACAGGGTAAACAACTGATGCAGTGCAGAGTACTGTGTTGCCAGTCTGTCTTGGATATTGCATTCTGAGCATGTGTAAGGGAGGTTATGCTAAGCTATGCTATTCGGTAGGTTAGGTGTCTTAAATGCATTTTTGTTCCTTTCAACTTATGATGTGTTTATCCTTATGTAACCTCATTGTAAGTCTAGAATGAGGTTACATAAGGATAATCTATAATCGTTTTAAAATTCTGTCAAACTTCTATGGTGAACCGAAAGCCATTTTAGAAAAATCTTTGTCCGCAGTGGGATGCATATGATAAAATGCAAATGTGTGTTTAGGTCCACTACAGCAGTATTTATGATCACACAAAAACCTGCAAACAGCATAGATATCCACCCATAGGGGAGTGGCAAACTGATTGAAATACAATGAAATACCATGCGGCCTGTCACCCCGCCCTCTCCACCTTTGTTGATTTAAAAAATTGTGAAAAAATATACAGGACATAATATTTTACGATCTTAACCATTCAATTTATTTATCATACATATATGATATTTATCATACATATATGATATTTATCATACTATATGTATATATACATATATATAGTCTTTCATGAGAGAGAGAGAGAGAGAGAGAGAGAGAGAGAGAGAGAGAAAGAGAGAGAGATTGATTGATGTGGGAGAGATACCTAGATCCGTTGCCTCCTGGATGTGCCAGACTGGGAATTGAACCTGCAACCTGGGTATGTGCCCTGACTGGGAATCAAACCTGTGACCTTTCAGTGCATGGGATAAAGCTCTAACCAACTGAGCAGACTTGCCAGGGCGATCTTAACCGTTTTAAGTGTATAGTTCTCCGATATACAGTCACTTAAGAATAAGGTTGTTCTATGTATGCTAAAATGATATAAACTCTCCAAGACATATTGTTGAATGGAAAAAGCATAACAGTATGTATCAAATGAATCTACTTTGCTTTTTATTTGCAATACATTTAAAAATAAGTAATGTAGAGAGAATAATTTATCACCCATGAATTTATTCTCAAAACTGGCAATTCTCCCCCCCCTCCCAGTTTTTTAAAGCTTTTTATATTTAAATAAAGAGAATTCTTTCATATGGAAAGAGCTGATGCAATTACGCATTTGAAAGGAAAAACAACAGTTATTGAACCAGAGGGGAAGGGCAAAGGGTGAGTGTGCCACCATAGCAGGTGAATCCATGATTCCATTTCCCTTCCAAGGTAAAAGCTTCGCCAAAGTAATGTATAAAAAAGCTGCACATTACACCCTTAGCCATCATCTGCCTTTTCAAATATCTGGCCTACATGAAAAGACAAGGAAAAGAAAGGCCAGACAACAACAACAACAAAAACAGAACAACCCTCTCAAGAAAACAACAAAAACAACAAAACCACGCCCTTTTTACTACGAGGACATGAGGTCCAAAGCTTACAGAGCAGTACCCTCTTTAAACAACAGAAGAAAGTCATCCCCACAGATCCTTTAAAGAAATTTCCACTCTGAGGTTCCCAAACATGCTGAAGATGGAGCCCTGGGATGCCGCTATCATCCTGGAGGACACCCGACTGGGGTGGAGAAATGGTGAACAGCAGGTCGGATGCACCTGGACGATCACTAGCTGAACATGAGCTAGTGGTCCGGGTGGAGAGCGTGGCTGTGAGACAGACAGCGCCGGACCCTCACACTGAGCCACTTCTGTTCCCAATGACCTATTTGTCTTATGTCTGCCTCACGTTTTCAAACAGGAAGAGCTGGCTTTCTGACGTCTACATTTCCCATTCATCACGAGAACACTTTGGTATCCTTGATTACTAAGGCCGTTTCCAACCGACCTTCTACCCAGGCTTGCTCTGCAAGGGGAAAGGGACACAGATGAGAGGCAGCGTGCGGCTCCTTGGTGGAGGGGAACCGATCAACAGTTTTCCACACGCTGCCCCTGTGGGCCAGTTCTGAACACAGCCAGGCATGCACGTGCACACCCTGAGCCTCCTGGCTCTGAGCATCAGTCACAAACCTCATCGACCATCCAGAAGGCAGAGGGCGACCGTGTAGCTGAGAGAATTGATGCCGATGCTTAAGGACAAGATGCCCTAATATTCCTAGAAGTGGCCGGAGTGACCAAAGCTATGGAGCTGGAGAAACCATTTTTCCTGAATATGTAACAGTCATCCTGTGTTTTCCTGCTTAAGGAAAATAGAGCTGAAACTGGCAGTTCCTAAAATTGGTCACATTTCCAACAATATGTATATGTGCGTATGTAAAGAAAAAAAATTCCAGATAAATTTGAAGTCCATTTGTCCTTTATTCCCTACCCCTTGCAGCTAATTCAACTTTTGAGAATCACATGAGTTTAATGTGCATCTGATTTATCTGTTTTTATTCATCTTTTTTTCCCAGACAAATAGAAGCAGCATGAATATGGTATTATTTTGTGTGCCTTTTAAAATTTGCCTAAACGTTGTAACCTCTTCAACCTGCTTTCTCATTCCACCATCACTCTGAAGCTGGTTTTCATTGGACATTGTTTTTACTGTGAATGCCAAGTGTGTGGTTTTGTGAAAGGATATGTGTATGTGTTTGATTTTTGCGCCATGGCTTCCTGGTGGCACACATATGACACTGCTAATAGTATTCACATCTAGAAAGAAACATGCCAGAGGAAGTGTTCAGTGGGGCTTGATAGGACTTTTACTTTTCATTTTACACCTACGAAAGTGTTTGAAGCTTTGCTATAGTTGTTAGCTTTCTAATAGAAATAATTAGTTTAAACAGATAACGTTTTTATCCTGTTCATGTGGCAGGTTACATGGGCTACATAATTTTTTCCTCAGTTTATACATTCTGTGAAATGCGGCTTTAGGTGACATTGTGCGTTATGATGAAAGCAGTAGAATTTGTAGAGATGTTACAGGTTTTAAGGTGTTGGGGGGCCAAGAGATTATACAGAGGTCTCTCAGCTCATTTAGTTTAGGAAAACTGAAGAACATCTGCCTGCTAGGCATGCATTGAATTGGAACAGAAATGACTGAAAGGGCCACGTGTTTTGGGTACAAAGAAAACACAACGGAGTGGGAGTGAATACCGCTGACTTCAGATCCTGGTGCTGCCACCAACAATCACATACCTCTCTCATTTTGGTTTTTTCCCACCATAATATGAGAAGATACAGATTTCTCACTCATTCATTCTGTAAATGTTTGTGGAATCTCTAGTAGGTGCCAGGTGCTGTATTAGGTACTGGAAATCTAACGGTGAACAGGAAGGCGTCTCCTCCCTCATAGAATTCCTATGTCATCCTAGAAGCTTGTTCACATTCTCAGAGCCTCTAAATCAGTGATGGCGAAACTTTTGAGCTCGGCGTGTCAGCGTTTTGAAAAACCCTACCTTAACTCTGGTGCCATGTCACATAGAGAATTTTTTTTTGATATTTGCAATCATAGTAAAACAAAGATTTATATTTTTGATACTTATTTTATATATTTAAATGCCATTTAACAAAGAAAAATCAACCAAAAAAATGAGTTCGCGTGTCACCGGTTCGCCATCACTGCTCTAAATGCTAGAAATAGGCAGAGTGCCAACCAGGAGGGCTGCAAGTTCTGGTAGTTCCCAGGACAGACTCGATGGTGCTAAGTCAGAGGCCAGGTGACTGAACAGAACAGTTACTCCAAGGGTCTTAGCAGGAGTCTGGGACCCAAATAGAAAAGGTCTCTACTTTTTGTGGGGGTTGGGTAACTTGGCTTCCACTGAGGAGCTGCCAGATGAACTAGAAGAACCACAGCCGGGACTATAGAGGGAACCATAAGAAGACTGTACCGGTGAGTGAATGGAAGAGGATATCTGATTCTTTTAACTTGAGTCAAGTTAAATGAGGCTATTCTATATCTTAATAGTGTACATTTTGCGATTCCCTCCAAGTTTTTAAGCGTATGAACTTTAAAAGGGCTGACTGCATACACTGTCACACTGGGTTGTACGGGAGCTAGAGTCACTTTGGGGGCAGAAATCTCCCCTTCCATGTGGTCACTGTAGTGATGCCATGAGTCACGCAGAGGTCTTTGCGTGCTGGGGCAGAGGGGTGTTCCGGGGTGGGTGTGGGGAGCGGGGGTCGTCCTCAGGCTTTTCAATGAGGGATCTTCCACCAGAAGTAGAGCCAAAGCTGAGGATTAGCAGAAAAGCACTGCCTGACCAGGGTTAGATTTTTGAAGCTATGATATTAGAAAGTAATAGTATCATATAAAATTGGAATAATAATACCTACTTCACGGGATTACCCTGAAGAAGAATAAATTTTAAAACATGGATCTATAAACTATAAAGGACTTTACAAGTATGAGGCTATTAGTATTATATTATTTGGAGTTCTAGAAGATATAGGTAATATATTTCCTAGAAATTGTTTTATTCCCTGGGCTCGTGAAAAGGTGCCACAAGCCCAGTTGGCCCTATTTACCTCAAGTCCCATCTGTGGACAGCTGCCTTTCTCTTACTTACTTGTGAGAAGGACTCTCATTCCTCAAGGGTGTATTATGTGACCTAGTTCAGCAGTGGTCTGGGGACATTGAGGGAAAAATAGTTGTGAAAAAATCCAGGAGGGGACATCAGATGGGCTTTTAAATCAAGAAACACACACACACACACACACACACACACACACACGCACGCACACACACACACACACACGCACCAGAATCTTAAAAGCCCTTATGGAGTTTGGCTTATGATGGCAAATAAGGAATTGTGATCTCTGTCTTCCTTGGGTCCTTCTCTTTATTGATAATCTAGAAAATATGTTGTCATGAGTATCTGAAATCCAAAAGAAAAACACTTTCAAAATCTTCCAAGCTAATAATGGCTATAATAAAATTTGCCTAATATATTTTTTATATCCTTACAATCTCTGTCACAAAATATACAGTGCTCAATAGCTACACATTTAGAAAAAAATAAGCCCAAAGATAAAAACACTTTTGAAATAGCATGGCTCTTTGTTTCTATACACACAGACAAGAAAAGCAATTTCTTAGCCCAATACAACCAAGAGCCTCAAAAGATTTTCAGTGTTCCAATGGTGAAATGCTTTATGCATACATAACTCAAATTTAACAATTTCTAGTTATTCATTATTTAAATGAGAGACTTGAGTATGCTACCAATTTAGGAGACATTTACATTGAAAGAAATCATTTACACTTTATAATTATCCAGTCTACAAGAAAATTATAGGGCACTCCTCTGGAAAATACCGAGCAGAATAAATGGAAAGATAAAGAAGTAGACTTGCCATGATTCATACAATAGCTTTTGACTACTTTTTGAGAGAGAATTTTCTGCATGTTGGACATATGCATACGTCTTTGGAAATGGCTCTGGAACTGAACAGTTCTCCCTTGTGATTCTTGAAACCTTACTTGATGTGGGGATAAAATCAAAGCCCAAAGGCTGATGTCAAAGGGAGCAAATCTCTGAAAGAAAAGGCATGGCCAGACTAGCGCAAGTCCTAGAAACAAAGGACAAGGAGAACAGGAACCAGATGGAAAACAGTCTCTAGGTTCCTACAGCAGCAGTACAGGGACAACAGGGCATCACCCGTCTTGTACCAACTGGAATACAACTGATATTAAATGGCCCAGTGAGGAATCTTACCCAAGTACAAAAATGAAAGTTTCTATTTTTTCTCAAAAAGTTCTATTAATTTAGCCCTACTGACACCTCCCTTGAATGCATTTTTCCCCAGTAGCTAACAGACTCCCTCAAAGACATCTTAGACTGATTCCTAACTTGTCAAACATGCTTGGATATTAAGACAGGGTCATTTTGTTGTTGTTAAAAGTTAATGCTCCCACTTAAACTTTCTGTCTCTTACATTCAAGGTCTCTTCCCACCCTCCTTTCCCCCCCTGTTACCTAACAGAGACTCCAGAGCCTTGCAGAGGAGGCTTGGATAGGAGGACAGGGGTTTGGGAGCAGGACAGGTGGAAATGGAAAAAAGTGTGTCTTTATGAAGCTACACAAAGTAAGTTGGTTTCTTTTCTTTTTTGCTATCAAGGGGGCAGCCCTTTGTCCATGGTAATAAGACTGCTGTTCCTATTCTTTTGTCAATATAGTTTCATTATCTAGACTTTATCCCAAACATTTTCCCTAGGCACCATAACCCAACACTGGGACCTTCGTCACAGGCACACGCTTAGAACTTTAGGGACTATCCTGTCCTTCTTCACCAGATTATGCCACTATGTCAACTTTCTTCCATTTGAAAACACCAAAGCATGCCATCAAGCCTGAAGGCCAAGCAAACAATCAGGAAACAAGAAACTAGTTTTCCCGTTTCAAACAAGACCATAGGCCTTAAAACATACTCTCTTGGCTGGGGAATCATTAGAGACCAGTATTGTACCAAGGATGGGGTGGTGGAGGGGTCTACCCCAGTGTAGGGGCAGTGCATTATCTGCAGAAAATTTAAATACAATAATAAAATCAACTCAAAGTCAGTATGCTTTTTATCATTATCAGATACTGACCATTCTAAGCAAAATCAGAGATAAAATACTTCCCCCCTGTAAATAGTTTTTGTTGGTCTAAGTTCTAAACAATTATTGGTCAGAGAGGGAAGAGAGTGGGAGAGAAAGTTTCAAATTAATACAGTTTTATTTCTTATCCTTTAATAAATATTTATTCTGTTTGGAAGTTAGTTTGGAGAACTCTTCATTAATCAGCTGGTTCCCGACACACAGGGATTCTGTAACCCTCATTTCTTTCAAAAGCAAGCTCATAGCCCTGACCGGTTTGGCTCAGTGGATAGAGTGTCAGCCTGCTGACTGAAGGGTCCCAGGTTTGATTCCGGTCAAGGGCATGCACCTTGGTTGTGGGCACATCCCCAGTAGGGGGTGTGCAGGAGGCAGCTGAGCGATGTTTCTCTTTCATCGATGTTTCTGATTTTCTATCCCTCTCCCTTCCTCTCTGTAAAAAAATCAATAAAATATATTTTTTAAAAAGTAAGCTCATAAAGGTTCAATTTGGACACAACCACCAAGGTGCTCCATATTCCTTTTTTTAAAAATTCTTTACCCAATGATATGTTTTTATTGATTTTTTAGAGAGGGTGAGAGAGAGACAGAGACAGAGAGAGAAACATAGATCGGTTGCCTCCTATACACATCTGGACTGTTAATTAAACCCCAAACCTTTTGGTATATGGGAGGACTCTCCAAACAACTGAGCCAACCAGTCAGAGCAAAAGTCCTATTCTTAAACAGTGATTCAAAGTTAAATAACAATAGCACAGCCATTACAAAGAAAAGGAAATAGAATTAGAGAACTTCAATTCTGTTAGTCTAAGTGGCCACTTGGAGTTTTTATTTGTGTTGAAAATGTAAAAAAGTGAAACTGCAAACCATCAGATATACTTTATCTGGTCAATATGTGCAAATTTCAGTCTGAACAGGCACTATTTTACTGAATTTGAATACTATGGTAAAGGAGTTGACATATATTCTTCCTTATAAAATTGCTAACTAAAGAATGAATCAAGAAAATAAAACATTAAATCAATGGCACCACTCAGTAGCAACAGATATTTAAGACACATAACACTTAGGAATTAGTTTTGCTGGTACCCCCCATGTTTCAAATACTGACCAAAGAGGCAAGGTGGTCAGATACATCTATATCAAAGCTGGGAAAATTGAAGTGAAGGAGTCATTCTTGAACTTCTCCAGTATTTCTGGAAAAACGTTGCTAAGCCCACAGAAGAGATGTTGAAACAACTGAATGATGATGGATGGGCATAATCATCTGTCATGGTCAGTGATATGACAAAGCTGAAACGATGACAGATACTCAGTGGTGTCAGGCACAAGTCAAAGAAATTACTCGCAATCCTGATATACGTCCTGTGAAAAGCACACTTTGAACCTTCCCAGAATTCACTTCTTTTTGGAAATGTTGCTTTACCCATGGCTCTCTAGGAACTTTGGGAAAAATTTATTCATTGATTGAATTCTCTCCTCATTGATGGAAAGCATTGCAGAATGTGTGTATAACAGTGAAAAGACCTCCCAAGATTGGTGGTGTGCTCATTATGGAACTGTATGGTCAAAACAAGTTTGAAAGGTTAATTTTAATCTTCAAAGTGCTATGCAATCCAAAAGAAAATGTGGACCTCAGAGCATTAGCTTAAAATTTCTCCCTGTTGCATGCAGTTTTTCTTTTCTGAGTTGTGTTTTCTTCTGATGTGAAGTTTTAGGTGAGGTTAATCAGACCCCAAAATAATTGCAAGCAGCCAAAATCAGGTTTGAACAATGTAGAGTGAAACAGCAAGCTTTAAAATTGGTGCTTGAAGATCACACAGAAATTCTGAAGAAGGCTGTAATTATGCCGTGTAACAATGAAAGGACTAAAACTGTATCAATGTGAAAATAGCTGAGCTACAGGACATGCAGAAAGAAATCTTATCTGAAGTTCCCTATCTGACTAATGCAGAGCCTTATGAGAATCAACTGTCACTGAGGCAACTGTCCTTGGGCGCTGGGATATTCCAAAAAATTGTGTAACACTTTTATCAGAACCTTCCACCCTTTGAAGCTCTAACTCAGTGCCCTCTCCCCTACTAAGTTGGTGTATAAACCTTTATTCCTGTATGTCTCTATAGAGTACTCTCACATGCGTAATCCATTCTTGTCCTGCTGTATGTCTATTGTCAAGTAATTTATAGGTCCCTGACCATTTGGACTTAAGTTGATAGATTAAAATTTTTCTCTTCCAACAACATAAAGAAAATTAGTATTGCCAGGCTGTGGTGGCTCAGGGGTTGAGCAATGACCTATGAATCAGGAGGTCACAGTTCGATTCCTGGTAGGAGCACATGCCTGAGTTGTGGGCTCGATCCCCAGTAGGGGCCATGCAGGAGGGAGCCAATCAATGATTCTTTCTCTCCCTCTCCCTTCCGCTCTGAAATCAATAAAACATATATTTTTAAAAGGAAAATTAGTATTTGAAAGGGAAAATAATCAATTATTAAAGAATAACAGGAGAAATAACCAGAGATACTGGTCTCATACTGGCAGGAGATATAAAAACAGTGAGGACTAAAAAACAAACAAACAAAAAAAGCAGCTAGGACTGAACCCCTCACTGTTCTTACCAAGAACTGGACAGTTGTTTGAAGCAATGGGTAAAATAGTGTCTGGCTTTTGCAGAAGAAAAACCTTGACATTTTTACGGAAAATGATATAAATTTATGTTGAATTTACTAGTAGAGACATTTCAGTAAAATTTTTCTGATTGGAGGCATTTGAAAGCTGCTAGAATAAATCCCAAAGAAACCATGCTCAGTACTGTGATTTCTGCAATTTATTGTGAAATTGGATTTTTACGCATCTCTGCTGAACTTATACTTAAGACTTTTTACTATAAGTATGGCTTCATGTGATAAAAGCATTTGAAATTAAAATTAATAAAAAGTAGTTTTCAACCAACCATGAGGGAGGATACATTGACCAATTCAGCAAAACATGAATATGTGAAGATCTGTTTTGCCATTAAGGTTTGAAAACAGAATGTAATGTTATTCACTACTGTGCCAGACCAATATGAAGAAATAAATATCCCCCCCACAAAAAATGCATTAATCTCATTAAAATATATTAACCCATTACTTTTTCTATTTTCTGCAGTATTTTGTTGATTTTTTATTGTTTTTACTGACCTGATTATATATACAAAAAATAAATAAAGCCTTTTTTACTGTTTGCATTTCTTTTCTGTTCATTATTATTGTTTCAGTTTGTGATCATTACTGCAATCATTTTGTTATGGAGAGGATGGGTATACAGGAAAACTATTCTGGGTGTCACATACCTTAGGTGAGCCTCTAAATTCACCAGGGCTTCAACCACCCCTCCCCTCCCCTCCCAGCTTCTCCCTCTTCCCTCTGGGCCACCTCATTTCAAACAGGGAGGCTGAGGTTGAAGTGGAGGCTTTGTACCTGTAATGTCAATCTACAGACCCTTAGACGCACTTCTAATTATTATTTGAACTAGAATATCAGGGGGATGGGAGCGCCTGGTACCATTTGTTCTCAGAATTGGCCTTTGTCTTCAGTTCTGGAAAACCAGAAAGATTTTGATCAGGCCCTCACACCTCCACACATTTTAGAACAAGTAAGAGATCAGTTCTTGAATCACTTCTGTTGGACTTGATGTTTGATATGAATATAAATTATTTTAGGTTAATGGGATAATTTTGAGACTTTCCCTAAAAACAATTTTTTTTTATAATTCTCAGCTTTAACTTAACTATTGTCTATCTTTTAAACATGTAGTTTTAAAGTAGAAGCGTAGAGAAATTTAAAGTAAGTCATAATGTAACTTTAATCCACAAGAGAAAAAATAGGATGAATTAACTTCTTTGCAGCTACTGCAAGATCGACAGGATATTCCAGTAATGGGAAATTTTGCTTCCATTTCAGCTGAAAAAGATAAAAATTGGTCTGATATGCACAGTGTTGTTTTGCAAAGATTTATACTTATTAAATTAGGTTTAAAAACTTGAGACTGCATGACATAAATCCCCTCTGAAATCGTTCAGCGTCGCTCTCAGGCAAGCCATATCCCAGCTTCTTCATCTGCCTGTGCCCCCCCAGGCTAGGAGTCTGAGCGTTCCAGGGTGAATGATTCTCTTTGTGGTTCCCTCCTGGGAAGAAGCAAGTCATCGATGCAGGACTGCAAATGAGCAGCCGGGGCTGTCTCTTGGTCGATGAGCCAGAAGGCTGGGCAAATGAAAGGCAGCTTTTGTTTTTCGTTTTATCCCGTTACCGGCGGGTAATGTATGGACTTGACATCAGTATATATTTGATTTTCTCTGTGTAAGCTAACCCCTCCAGGTGGAGTCCAGGAAATAGCATTGCAGAATGAGAAAGAGAAAAACAAGATAATGAAGCTTATGCGTCTTTGGCTTCGGAAGAGGCTTTATACATTGTCTAACGATTTCTTTATAACTTACACTGCATGGGAGGAGAAAATTGGGGCCTTTGTATGTCTGTTGTCCATTTAAAGAGAATACTGGTTTTAGTTCACTGACACAGAGTCAGGAAAATGAGGAAGCTGAGTTCAATTATGATTGATGGTTTCCTGAGAAAATCTTTAAAATTATGCATCTTTTATCTTATAATAAGAAACACTATCTAAATTTGATTTTTTAAAAGAATTCCAAAATGTTTAAAGACTGATTCTTGAAAGAAAAAAGCTTAATTATAAAGATGATAAATGCAGTACGGGTTTTTAAAAAATTTTTTACATATTTTTATTGATTTCAGAGAGGAAAGGAGAGGGAGAGAGAGAGAGAAACATCAGTGATGAGAAAGAATCATTGATTGGCTGCCTTCTGCATACCCTACACTGGGGATCGAGCCCACAACCCACGCACGTGCCCTTGACTGGAACCGAACCCGGGACTCTTCAGTCCACAAGTTGATGCTTTATCCACTGAGCCAAACTGGCCAGGGCCAGTACAATCTTAACACAGATGTAAATAAAGTTTTTAAATTTGGGCTGCACCACCAGCATTGGGCCATTTCCTTTTTTATCACCGTTTGAAATATCAATGGTTGAGTGAAATACAGTGGAACCTGAAATAAATATTTTCACACTTATTTAAGATTGGTTCGCAGTCATACAAGTCACAAACCTCTTGGGTTGAGTACCTCAAACTGTGTTTGTTTGTTTGTTTTTAAATGCCTTTAACCTGCCTGCCTTCCAAATCAGTGTTTTCCAAAACTGTGAAACTACAAATAGATGTTGAGTAGAAGTAAAATACAAGTTGTATTACTTTTATTAATGTATGGCTGATGGAGTCAACTGAGCCTGTGACTGGATTTTGTCTGCCCAAAAAGTTTTTCAATTTCACTCTTCTCAAACAGACCCCAATCCTATTGCTTTTTCCTCTTGGCAACAGTGATTGATCAAGGTGTGAGCCTGTAACAATGCAGGTCATCATCTTCCCCTGAAGTTGATAAATAAATAGAGCGGGGGTGGGGGTGGGGGAGAGTTCTCTCTTTTTAGCTGGGTTAAGGGGACAGGCTTCCTGATACAAGATCACCAGGAGAGAGAGACCATGAGTATAAGACTTGAGAGCAGCTGGGCGGGGATGGGGGTAGGGGGACAGATAAAGAATCCTGGCCTCAGTGATCTCTGTGGCTCACCTCAGCCCTCACTGCCTTCAGGTTTGTCATCTACCCAATCAGTTCTTGCAGCTAGCTGAGCAATGCTCATCTCTTTTTTTCTCTGTGTTTAATAATCATTTGAGTGACTTTAACTTGCAACCAAAAAGTCCAGGTAATTATATGCACCATTTTACAGCACTTATTTTTGACTTGTTTTTAAATTTAGTTTTAATTGACATGTAGGAAGATTCACATTTTTTTGGATCTGCAGTTATATCAGTTATGTTAGCTTTAGCAAGTGCTTAGAGTCATGTACAATCACCGTAACAAGATGCAGAACATTTCCATCGCACCTCCAAATGCTGACCTTTTATTAGTCAATCCCTGTGCCTGATCCCAGCCCCTAGGAACCTGTGATCTGTTCTTCATTCCAATAGTCCTGCCTTTTCCAGAATGTTATATAAATGAAACCACATGAC
Organism: Myotis davidii; assembly: GCF_000327345.1. NCBI lineage: Eukaryota > Metazoa > Chordata > Mammalia > Chiroptera > Vespertilionidae > Myotis > Myotis davidii. The sequence continues at coordinate 5,991,142 of NW_006296625.1, read as the reverse complement.
ACATAATCTTTTATGTCAGCTTCCTTCACTCAACACACGTGTTAACCTAAAATTGAAAAGGCCTTTCAAAGTGAGAGGCAATAAGTATTTATTTGAGATCAAAGAACAGCTCATGGGAACACACAGGGATTGACAAACATTTTCTGTAAAGGCCCAAGTAGTAAATTTTTTTAGCTTTGTGGGCCATGTGGTCTTTGTTCTAACTATTCAACTCTGCCATTGGAGAGTGAAAGCAGACGCAGACAATACAGAAATGAATAGGTGTGGCAGGATTTGGCCTGCAGATTAGTTTCCTGACCCCTGACATGGAGTGGTGCATTTGAGACTCATCCTTCTTGTTGCCTGTATTAACAATAGTTTGTTTCTTTTGGTTGCTGAGTGTTACCAAACAAATTGTTTGGACAAAATTGTTTGGATGTACCAAAGTGTATTTGTCCATTCAACAGTTGAAGAGCAGCCAGGTTGTTGGCAATTATAAATAAAACTGTTACCAACATTGGTGTACAAGTTTTTGTGTGTACTTAAGTTTCATTCTTTTGGGTAAAATATCAAGGAGTGGACTTACGGGGCTGAATGGCTGTTGCATGTGTAGTTTTATAAAAAAACTGCCCAACTACTTTCTAGAGTGACATACCATTTTTGCATGCCCACCAGCAATCTATGACTATTGTACTCTCCTCACCTTTACCAGAACTTGATAGTGTTAGTTTTTTATTGCCATTCCAATAGGAGTGTGATGGTATCTTGCTAATGAATAATGATGCTGAATATCTTCCCAGGTGCCTGCCTATCTACCTATCTACCTATCTATCTATCTATCTATCTATCTATCTATCTATCTATCTTCTTTGGTGAAGTGTTTTTCAAATCTTTTGCTTATTTTGCAGGAAGTTATTTGCTTTCTTTTTTGTCAAGTATTAAGATTCTTTATGTATTTTGGTGCAAGTTGTCATATGTGTGATTTATAAATATTTTCTCTGTGGCTTGTCTTTTCAGTCTATTCACATTGTTTTTCGCAGAGCAAAAGCTTTACATTTTTATGAAATCTGGTTGAACATTTTTTTCTTTTATAGGCATGCATTTAGAATCATAACAAAGACATCTTTCCCTCATTCAAGGTCATAAAAATTTTCTCCTATGTTTTCTTCGGAAAGTATCATAGTGTCATATTTTACATTTGTAATCTATTTTGGGTAAATCTTTGTATGAAGTGTATCATTTCAAGGTTTTTTCTTTGCATATGCTATCATTTCAAGGTTTTTTCTTTGCATATGCTATCATTTCAAGGTTTTTTCTTTGCATATGCGAGGTTTTTTCTTTGCATATTTCTCTATTGTTGCCTTTGCATCATTGCCAAAATTCAATTGACTATATTTCAGTGGGTCTACATCTGGGCTCTCTATTTTATTTCCTGGATCTACATGTCTATCCTTTGCTAATATCTCACTATCTTGATTACTGTAGTGTAAGAGGAAATCTTGAAATCAGGTAGTATGTATCCCCCAACTTTTTGTACAAAATTGTTTTGGCTAGTCTAGGCATTTTGCCTTTCTATATAAATTTTAGAATCATTGTTTTGCTATCTAAAAAAAAAATCCTGTCAAAGTTTTGTTTAGGATTTTGTTAAACCTGTAGATCATTTGGGGGAGACAGACAACCAAGAGAGAATCAGATGGCAAATTCTGTCTTATCATTTGTGGGCAGTAGTTCCAACTGTAGGTTTTCATGAACAACTGAGGGGTCAGCCTGAGACTTGGGCAGTAAGGATAGATCATGGTTTTATTCTAAAATCTTTTACAAGCTTCTTTGAGTCTGTTCTGCACATACACAGCTTGGGAGTCAGCCTGAGTCTTGTACATACAGAAAATTAAGGGACCCCCTTCTCTCAGGGTGTAACTCCTGATACTATCAGGAAATCCTATGCACCTGAGGTTGCCCTTGGGGTGAATTGCTAAGAGAGAGAGATGGAGAATGTGATAGAGAGAGGGAGAAGAAGAGAGAGAGAGAGAATTCTGGCCAGGTAGCTCAGTTGAATAGAACATTGTCCAATATACTAAGGTTGCAGGTTCTATCTTCAGTCAAAGCACATATAAGAAGCAACCAATCAATAAGTGGAACAACAAATCAATGTTTCTCTCTCTTTCTCTCTCTCTCTTTCTCTATCTCTTATCATTAAATAAAAAATTAAGAAAAGAGAAAGAGGGAGAGAGAGAGAGACCCCTCAAGCATGTCAAACTCACGGCCAGCGGGCTACATGCCTCCTATGTGGCTTGGCGGCCACGAGTTTGACATGCTGATGCTTTTGTCATGCCTGCCACAGGTGCTATAGCAAGCAGCTTCACAGTGGGAGCTAGTGCAAGACAGAGGGGAAAAAACAGGGGTGGAGAGGAGCCCCTAGCCCAAGCATGTCGAACTCAAAGCTAACATTGGCCAAATAATCAAGGCATGTGGCCCACGGGCCGCGAGTTTGACATGCTTGCCCTAACCTATCCACCTGGATCCTTTCCCCAGTCCTCTGGCTAGACAAAGGTGGTTACTCTGAGAGTTTTCCCCATCCACATTCACTGCACAGTTTTCAGGCGTGGCTCATCATTAGGTCAAAGCTAGCAGGTAAAAAAGGAAGGAAATACAGGAGAGTAATCATCGAGCTGGTGGTCTGTGCTGCAGGTTTTGTGTACTTTCAAAGTCCTCAAGCAGGTACCTTTTATATTCTGTCCAGAGTTTTAATTATAATCAGGGAGAGACAGACTGTAGTGAATTTACGCAATTTTGGCAACACTGGAAGTTCACATTGCTTATTTTTAAGGCTAGTCCTCATACCTCTTAAATTATTATAGAAATTGCTATGTAATCTTTTCCCCTTTCACTCGGAAACTCTTATTTTTATGTCTTCTTTCACTAATTCTTTTGCATATGATATCCCATTAAGTCTGTTCCTATGTTCTATTCAAACGTGGGTCTCATACTGACCCTTGGTAATTGCACATATAACCTGAGAAATATTTATTTTCTTTTTATGTTTGCTTTGGATGCTAGAAAGTGGTTAGAAGTTTCCAGAAGAAAATGCTAGTTGTGCTGTATGGATTTTTAATAACTTCAGGAAATAATTTAAAACTACTAACCATTCAGTATTTACCTGATTTTCAAACTGGGTAAGTTTTCTTCTGAATATGAAAGATAGAAAGAACACACCAGAAAAAAAAAAAAAGGCAGGAGAACCTAATTGTGTTTGCACACCCTGCTTTACCATCATCTATGTTCCTGCAGTCTCTTAAAACTACACCATGGATTATACTCTAAATTTTCAATATGTAAATCAAGAGAGCTGAACTTTAGTCCTAATGCTCCCATTGACTGGTTGTATGACCTTCGATAATTTACTTAACTTCTTGAACTTAATTTCCTCATTTGTTTAATGGGCTCATTGAACATCAGGTCTCTAAACCTTTCTTTTCCAAGGTCTGACATTCTATGAATTTATAAGAGATATTTAAAATAGGCTGTGCCAAATGTGAGGCCCAAAGGGAGTCAGGGAATCTCTATCCGTCATAACATTGACCCTACTAAAAAGGTAGACAATCAGTACCATTCTGTTTTTTAAAGAGGCAACAATCACTGAGTAATTAATCCGATATTTTAAGAGTTAGTGACCATTTAAATTAGATGATAATTTGAGAAATGCACAATCTACAGTTAAGAGCAAAACCAGTATAATTCTGAGTTTTTGATTGCATTGACATATCAGTATTGGATTTGTAGTGAGGCTGTAAGTTGTTGACAGATTTCAGAAGATTGGATAGGGACAGGGTTCCTTGGAAAGCAGAGGTAGTCATCATATGTTAAATGCAGCCATTCCCACTCCCCAAGCCCCCAAATTCTCTTGCTCAAGAGCTCCGGGAAAAGAGAAATTAAAAGCTTTTCAATGTACAAAGCGGAGCTGACATATTTGGCTAAAAAGGATTTGAAATTTTAAAAATATATATAGAAGGGACATCTGTAATCGTCTCAACACTAAAGATTAAATAAATAAATATACGAAAAACAAAAGAATATCACATAGGCACATGAGATATTACACTAAGCTTTCCTAAAAGAATCATAAAATACTGAGAAATTGTGACAAAATTATTAATACACGAAAATATTAACATCATATTAATTTGTTGAATTTTAGTCCTACTCTCCCCTTTCCTGCCCATGTTTTTATACTTAGAAGTTTAGATAAATGTTATCATACTTGGCGTAGAGTTTGCAACTCGCCATTTCCTTTAATTTAGCTTGTTGATACCTGCAGTTCCAGTTCATTCATGATGACCTACTTTATTGTCAACCATTGAACAGTGATGAAAACATTTATTCACACACTCTCTTGGTAATCTTGTTTTCCTGACTTGTGCTATTACAGGTAATGATGTCTTGTTCCTACTCACTCATTTCATTTCTTTTTTTACCTGTATTTTTATTTTCTTTAATTTTCCCGCTGCCAATTTGAGCTATATTTTGTATTTTATGCATGGCAAATTACCTTTATTTTTAAAGTAAATGTTTATGTATTTTCTAATAATACTTAAATTTTCTCAGCATTTCAGTCTTATTCCTATATAGGGCACAGTTCTTAACATGTTAGCTATTTGTTGCACACCTCCTTCCTACTTAATTTCAATTAGATTTTGTTTTCAATATAAAAAATAGTAGTAGCATATACAATAGTTAATTGAAACTTATTTTAATCCCTTTTATGATAAATTTTGTTTTTTGTAATTCAGGTTTTATGAATTCATTTCTTTCTGCATGGTTCATGCTTTAATAATTCTTTAGTGAGGGTTGTATACTTTCTTAGTTTGGTTTGAAATTATCTTTTTTTATCTCAGTCTTAAATAATGTATTATCTAGGCTTAATATAATTCCATGTTGATAGTTATTGTCTCCTTATTAGTGTATTGTCCTCTGTCATTTATTGTTGCCAGTGACAAATATGCTGTTGGTTTAATTTTCATTTCTTTGTAATAATAGCTAACATTTTTTGAGTGCCTGCTCTGTACCAATGTGCTAAGCACAAATATTAACTCACTAATGCTACACAATTTCTTGGTATCGATAAAGAGAGCTTAGAGTTGAAGTATCTTGATCTTTACCCATAGGCAATTAGTGGTGGAGCTGGAAGTTGTATTCACCTTTATTGTGTTCAGTACTCTGTGTGTGCATTTGGGTCCATAAATCATGTCCTTCGACTCTGCAAAATTCTTCAAACACTGCTTTTCCTCTGTTCCCTCCTTTCCCCTCATCAAACTCCTATTTTGGCAAAGGCAGTGTATGTGTGTGGTTGTGTAGGTGATGCACTTCACAACTCTAGGGGGCCATTCACACCCTTATTTTCAACCAATTTACCTAGAGACATTTTTTGGTCAAATCTCAATCAAAGAATTGATGTTTAAATAAAGACATTTCTACTATATATTTGTAAATTAGCCATTCATATCTGGTGCTCCGGGAAAGAGGACTGTTTCAGGACCAATTGCCAAGTAATTCAGGTTGACCTCAGCTTCCTAAATAATGATACCCTTTCTCATGGGTCGTGCTCTACTGTGTTAAACACGGTTCATGTACATCATTTAACCGATTCTCACCACAATCCTGGAGGCAGTTTGGGAGGATGGTATTGTTATTCTTCACTTGATAAATAAGCAGACCAGATCTCAGAAAAAACAGTGGCTTACTCAAGGTTACAAAGTGATTGCGTGACAATTGGACCAATGTCTTCTGAATCTAAAAGTGCTCATGACACTCTCAAAGAACTAGTAATGTGCACAGTAAGGTGCAAAACCAAAGGAAGACCTTCGGGCATGAGTAAGGTCTGTTAACCCACCTCTGATTTGTCATTGCGATGATTAACTTTACCATTAAATAAGCTGCATTAAGTAACACAATAAACGTTGGTACAGGGTGAAAAGTTTTGATATGACATGCAGTTATTTAACATAAATATAACTGGTAGTTTCCCATGACTGAAGGATAAAGTCTAGGTACCATAACCTTTTACACCTTGGCTCTTTTTACACATCTCTAACCGCTTTCTTTAATATCCCTGTTCCAGTCACTAGCATTTTAAACATTTTTAAACCCCTCAAGCGACTGTAGAGCTGATATTTCTCCTCTCTCTGGTTTTTACCTCCTCTGCCCCTCTGTGGAGCCCATGGAGCAGGAACACCTATGAGATTACTGTAGGTGACATGACCTCATCTATGACTTCCTTACCAATTCTTTCCTTTCTGTGCCTGCTTCTTTCCTGCTAAACTATTAGCGCCTAGAAACTGGGTGTAGTTCTTTCTTGTGTGTGAATCCACAGTTCTTAGCACGGGATATGGGCCATACACAATGAGTGTCATGAATGAATAAATTGAAACACAAAAAGTATTTTTAGAAATAACATTTTTATGAAGTATTACAGTTTGAAAACATTTTTATATGTCAAGATCAAACTCTCAAAAGTACTAAATGCTGCATTCACTTATGTCAAATAAATAATGAACAAGTTAACTCATGAATGAGTTAGTGGATCATAAAAATAAAAATATGCAATACTTCCATGTGTGTTTAATAACTACTCTCACTTTAAAATTCAGTGAGGTTGCAATTAACTCTTAACCTTCGCTGACATTTAAATCTATAAGCTCACAAACTTAATCCTGAAAGTAAATGCAATGTGAAATGTTGAAAAGGTGTCAGGGAGTCTGAATGAAAAGGTATGAGCAAATGTAACTTGCCCTGTCAGATATTGATTTCATCATTTCTCACCTAGGGAAATAAAATCAATGTTTAATATGGCCGTGGTGACAAATGGTGGGGCTCAGTAAGCTTCCTGTGTGCATTCATTCTGCTGATAAGTGAAACAAAAGGGATCCACCGTGAACCACATCCACGGCGAAGTGGATGAAAGCCGCCCGCGCAGCCACAGTGTGACGGGAATATCCTGGCATCCATGATGAGTTGCTCCTCGGGAAGCCGTTGGCCCTGCGGGAGCAGCAGGCAGGCAGATCTTCCTCAGTTCAGTGATTTTACTGCATCTATACAATTTCAGTCAAGTGCAAGAGAAAATACTCAGAATAAGGGCAGCACCGAAAGATAGCCAAACCATAAATAACAGGATGGCTGCTCCAGCGGGAAGCAAGGAACAGGGCAGCTAGCTGAGCGGTAAGAAAGGAGCAAAGGGAGCCGGGCATTCCATTACGTTGTCAGAGCCAGACTAGAGAAAATCACTTCTCCGCCGGCTTCCCAAGCAGGCAAGGAAGGAAAAATACAAGCAAATATTCAAGGAGAGGAAAACATAAAAGCACTGTTTTTACATCTGGCTCAAGTTCAGCATGCCAGATTAGAAGAGGAATTTAAGAACTGCAGGGGAGGGCACTATTACAGAGACAGAAAATTCTGTCATGTGCTTGTTTGTGGTAGTTTTCCTCCCTTCTCCATTCAACAGATATTAATAAGGATCTTGCTAGGCTATGTAGAGAATACAAAGGGAACGGGTCACACCTGAGCTCCGATGTCCTTATTTGGTTAAAAATTCACTTTGCCATAGTGGGGAAGGCCTGGGGAGGGGGTAGAAGCAGGGTGGAGGGGGTCAAGAGGCGGGGGGACATCTGTAACACTTTCAACAATGAAGATAATTTTTTTCACTTTGCCGTTATCAATTTGATTGTAGTTGGAGGTTATAATGAAGGGCATCTGGTTCTTGCAGGAACACATTTCCCCACAGAATCCAGAGAATTCTATATCGCACTGGATTCCAGAGTTACTATGTTATTATGGAGATGTTTACTTTGGGAGGCATTTAGCATCTTTGGGGCTATAGAAATGTTGTTTAGGAAATGATTTCTTCAAGTGGCTGAGCATTAGTATCTATTTCAGTAGCGAGTAAGAGTTAGGGTGTTTTATTTATATATTCAAATTCAGCTATTTACTTATTTCCTAAGGCTTTTTATTAATCTGGCATTCTCCCAGGCCATTTTAGAAATCTCTTTGAGACATGTCCATTAAAACTGAATTCTAAAAAATAAAATAAAATTTAAAAAAAAAAACCTGAATTCTACTTCCTCATCAGGAAGACAAGATATCAACATTAGGTATCAGTTCCTTATAAAGTCTTTTCAGCTTTTATTCTAACATAACCATGAAAATAGATGTGAATCCATAAGCTCCTAGGCTAAATGGAAATGGGGGAGGGAGGCAATTTACTTTTTGTGGGATTCTGCATTTGTAAGCTTTCAGAGCAACTGCATGTCATTAGTCCATTGTATATTCTTGCCTCCTTTGTAATAGGTTAATTGACCATTTAGACTTGAATATATTTCTCAGCTCTCTTCTGACGCATTGATCTATTTGCCTGTCTTTGTGCCTGTACCATAGTGTCTGATTATTAAAGCTTTGCAGTGTAGCCCTGGCCGGTGTGGCTCAGTGGTCGAGGCCTCAGTCTGAGCTCTGAAAGGTCACTGGTTGGATTTCTGGCCAGGTCACATACCCAGGTTGCAGGTACCATCCCCAGTTGGGGATGTGCAGGAGGCAGCTGATCGATGTTTCTGGCTCTCTATCTCTCTCCCTTCCTCTCTGTGAAAGATCAATAAAATATATTTAAAAAAAAAACTGAATTCTAAAAAATAAAATAAAATAAATAAAAACTGAATTCTACTTCCTCATCAGGAAGACAAGATATCAACATTAGGTATCAGTTCCTTATAAAGTCTTTTCAGCTTTTATTCTAACATAACCATGAAAATAGACGTGAATCCATAAGCTCCTAGGCTAAATGGAAATGGGGGAGGGAGGCAATTTACTTTTTGTGGGATTCTGCATTTGTGAGCTTTCAGAGCAACTGCATGCAAATGGGTTAACATATTCACTTTACATGTCAAACGTGAGAACCAGAGAGGGTGGAGGAAACATTAGCAACTATAAGTACAATGCTTGAGGAAACATATCTAAAATGTTATTATTCAGGCTGATCTCAAATAGTTTGCTACCTATGTTTTCCTCTAGGAGTTTTATGGTTTCAGGTCTTACATTTAGGTCTTTAATCTATTATTTTGAGTTTATTTTTGTATATGGTGTAAAAGAATGGTCTGTTTTCTTTTTTCTTTTTCTTTTTTCCAGGTATCTGTCCAGTTTCCCCAATATCACTTGTTGAGAAGACTCATTATTCCATTGTTTATTCTTGCCTCCTTTGTAATAGGTTAATTGACCATTTAGATTTGAATATATTTCTCAGCTCTCTCTTCTGACGCATTGATCTATTTGCCTGTCTTTGTGCCGGTACCATAGTGTCTGATTATTAAAGCTTTGCAGTGTAGCCTTGGCCAGTGTGGCTAAGTTAGTTGAGCCTCAGTCTGAGCTCCGAAAGGTCACTGGTTGGATTTCTGGCCCGGACACATACCCAGGTTGCAGGTACCATCCCCAGTGGGGGTGTGTACGGGAGGCAATGGATTGATGTTTCTCTTTCACATTGATGTTTCTCTCTCTGCAATCAATAAAAACATATATTTAAAAAATAAAAGTTTTGCAGTATAGTTTGAAAGCAAGGAACATGATACCTCCTATGTTGTTGTTCTTTCTCAAGATTGCTTTGACTATTTGGGGATTTGGAGTCTTTTGTGGTTCCATATTTGAGGATTATTCTAGTTCTGAGAAGAATGTCATTGGTATTTTGATAGGGATTGCATTGAATCTGTAGATTGCTTTGGGTAGTATGGGAAGCAAAAGCAAAAATAAACAAATGGGAGTTCATCCAACTAAAAAGCTTCTGGACAGTGAAGGAAACCATCAATGAAACAAAAAAGACAACCCACTAAATGGAAGAATATATTCACAAATGTATATTCCCTTCCTCTCTGCAATCAATAAAAACATATATTTAAAAAATGAAAGTTTTGCAGTATAGTTTGAAATCAAGGAACATGATACCTCCTATGTTGTTCTTTCAAATAAATGCTTTGACTATTTGGGAATTTGGAATCTTTTGTGGTTCTATATAAATTTTAGGATTATTTGTTCTAGTTCTGAGAAGAATGTCATTGGTATTTTGATAGGGATTGCATTGAATCTGTAGATTGCTTTGGGTAGTATGGGAAGCAAAAGCAAAAATAAACAAATGGGAGTTCATCAAACTAAAAAGCTTCTGCACAGTGAAGGAAACCATCAATGAAACAAAAAAGACAACCCACTAAATGGAAGAATATATTCACAAATGTATATTCAATAAGGGGTTGATATTCAAAATATATAAGGAATTCATAAAACCCCCACCAATAAAAAAAATAAATGATCCAATTAAAAAAAATGGGCAGAGAACCTGAAAGACTTTTCTGCAAAGAGGACATACAGATGGCCAACAGACATATGAAAAGACACTCAACATCACTAACCATCAGGGAACTGTAAATCAAAACCGCAGTGAGTTACCACCTCACACCAGTCAGAGTGGCTGTTATAAAAAAGTCACAAATAGATCTGGAAACAACCCAAGTGCCCATCAGTAGATGAATGGATTTAAAAACTGTGGTACATCTACACGATGGAATACTATGCAGCTGTAAAAAAGAAGGGTCTCTCACCCTATTATGTGATCCAGCAATTCCACTTCTGGGTATTTATCCAAAAAAAAATGAAAACACTAACTTGAAAAGATATATGCACCCCTGTGTACACTGCAGCATTATTTATAATAGCCAATATATGGAAGCAACTAAATAAGTCAGAGAAAGACAAATACCACATAACATACGAAATCTAAAATAAACAAACAAATAAAACAAAAACAGAGGAATAGAAACACAGATCAAAGGGATGGTTACCAGAATGGAAGGGGTAAGGGGATGAGTGACTATGGAAGCAACTAAATAAGTCAGAGAAAGACACATACCATATAACATATGAAATCTAAAATAAATGAACAAATAAAACAAAAACAGAGTCATAGAAACAGAGATCAAAGGGATGGTTACCAGAATGGAGGGGGTGAGGGGATGGGTGAAAAGGTGAAGGGGGATATAGTCAATAATAGTGTGATAATTTTGCTCAGTGACAGATGATTACTATAATTAGTAGGGTGATCACATTGTAAGGTATAAAAATGTTGAATCACTATATTGTGCACCTAAAACTAGTATAACTAATATAATATTGTATACCAACAATACTTAAATTTTAAAAGTATAAGTACAATGCATTTTGGAGGCCTTATGATATTTCAAATAAGTGTCTAAAATGTTCTCTAGCTTCTTAATGACAAGTGGCCTTTATCTATCTTGACTATAT
>NW_006296625.1:5978712-5979735 GCF_000327345.1 Myotis davidii | reverse complement strand
GAGAGAAACATCAATGATGAGAGAGAATCATTGATTGGCTGCCTCCTGAACGTCCCACCCTGGGGATGGACCCTGCAGCCCTGGCATGTGCCCTGACCAGGAATCGAACCATGACCTCCTGGTCCATAGGTCGATGCTCATCCATTGAGCCATGCCAGCTGGGTTCAAGAAACATTTTAAAGCTTCTACTTATACTCTTTTCAACTGAGAAGCATGTATCCCAAGGCCTGTATGCTGGAAAGTCTAAGTAGCTAAAGTATGGGGGCAATTTCTGCAGTCTAAATTTTGCACAAAGGTCAATTTAAACATGTTTATATTAAACTTACTAATATCTATAAGTTTCCTTTTCTTCCTCTATAAAATGTGGTTCATAATAATATTCACTACAGCCCTGGTTGATGTGACTCAGTTGGTTGATCATTGTCCTGTGCACTGAAAGATTACAGATTCAATTCCCTGTCAGGGCAGGTGTGAGAGGCAACTGATTGATGTTTCTTTTTCACATCAGTGTGTGTTTTTCTCTCTTTCTTCCTCTCCTTTCCCATCTCTCTAGAAAAAAATAAAAACATGTATTTTTAAAAAAATACTCGCTACATAAGGTTGTTATAAGGAACTAGAGGCCTGGTGCATGAAATTCATGCACGAGTGTGGTCCCTAGGCCTGGCTGGTGATCAGGACCGATCAGGTTCCCCGCCTCCCCACCTCCTTCCCTTGCTGTCCATGTCCACTGCCATCCACCCTGGTTCCCTGTCCCAGCCCAGGCCACCCACCCTGGTTCCCCATCCCAGCCCAGGGGCGAGCCCTGATTGGGTGATCAGGGCCTGCCAGCCGGGGGGAGGGACTAGGAGGTAGGCCTGCAGGCCCCATCAACGATAGCCCTGATTGGGTGATCAGGGCCTGCCAGCCAGGAGGAGGGACCAGGAGGTAGGCCAGCAGGCCCCATCAGCGATTGAGCCTGCGGGCTGGGGCAGCTCCTGTGTTGAGTGTCCACTCCCCGGTGGTCAGGGCGCACCATAGCTACCA
>NW_006296625.1:5969065-5978656 GCF_000327345.1 Myotis davidii | reverse complement strand
AATTCCTGTAACTCATGACAGAGTGGATAGGGCCACAGAGTGGATAGGGCCGCATTATGACTTATGGGTCCTTTCCTCCATGAAAATAATGTTAAAATTGTAATTTATGAATGAGTTGGGGAAAAAGCCAAATGTGGTCAAGGTTGCATTTGCTATATTTTCATCACTGGTGTGTTCATTTTTTTCTTCTGATTTTAAAAGGAATTAAAATTAAAACATTTTCCTGGCCTCCTAAAAGTATCATGGACCCTACTGTGTATAAAGGCTAAGTCAACCCTAAAGTAGACTCAGGCCACAGTGAGAGTTAAGGAACTCCAGTGAGAGCTTTTCTGAGAACACAACTAAGGATATTGCTATAGCTGTTTTGTTAACAGGAACAATAAAGCTATTACAAAATCATTCTTAAAGTAATATAGTATAGGATGACGACAAAGGTGTCAGCCCCCCTTGAGACCACCTAGTTCAAGACCCATGGTTCATGTGTGAAAAATTAAGGCTCAGTGTCCAAGTGCTCTGTGCCCAAGTGAATTCATAGAGAGCCCCAGCTAGAAGCCAGTTCTGATTTCCCAGGCTGTATTTTTTTTCACCATTCTATCCATTATTCTTTCAAGCCTGCTTTGAGCTCATGCCAAAATCATCTCTTAAAAATCATCTCTTTTATTTTCCCAGCAAAGTAGCACTCCTTATCCTATGCTTCCTCAGTTACTTACAGGCCCTTGGGGACTTGGACATGAGCTATTACTTGTGGGGTGGGATTAGAAATCTCTCCCTTCACCACTGCATTTCCAGCAACTATCTTCCATCGTAAACTGACACTAGGTTTATAATGCAGTAGTCCATTGTTCGCATGGGATACCAAGACCTCCAGTGAATTCCTGAAACTGCGGGTAGTACCAACCCCTATTAAACTATTTTTTTTCCTATACGTACATACCTATGGTAAAGTTTAATTTATAAATTAGGTACAGTAAGAGATTAACATCAGTACTACTAATAAAATGTTTCCAATATCTAACCTCTACTTCTGCAGTTTGTCATTTTTGCTAACTCTTAGTTACTAGTATGGTGGTTTACTTCCCCTTGTATTTAGTGGTTTTTAATCTGAGTTCATGTTTTCTGGAACATTTCCTGGAATATGTTTCCTCAAGCATTCTCTGGAACATTGTGCGTGTGTGTGTGTGTGTGTGTGTGTGTGTTATAGTAGCAAAGAATTCCATTTCCTACTGCTTGTGACCTTGTTTGGAGCAGCTTGGCCTGAAATAGTCCCCACCTCTGTCCTGTCTCACAATCCCTCCAGGCACCATCCATAGAGGTAGATCATCTGGTCGCAGCATCCCTGAAGGAGGGCTCCTTTAGATGTGGCACCTCCCTAGGGACCGCAGTCCAGGGCCAGGGAGCAAAGTCGGAAAAAGGGGAACTGACTTTGGTCAGGTGATTATTATATGACAAGGTCCAACCTGGGTGTTTTATACCTGATCTCTCTTCTAATCTGCAAGCTAGTTATCAAGATCTCATATCTTGAACCCTACACTCCCACCATTTGGTAAATGACTCAAACAACTAGGAAAGGCTAGAGACAACTGGCCTCCTGAATATGCTGACCCTTTTAGATACCAACTTGTTTTAAACCATAATTTTGGAGTGAATTTCAACACTAATTTAGCCTCTGAGGTTGTAGATCCCAGCTCCTCAAAGATCCACTTGTATTTGAATATTACATTATCTGGCAGAATGTTTCGAGTGGCCTGTGGCCATGATTTCAGCTTTGCTATGACACACTGATACACGGGTTAATTATATTCTTTGAAAATGCCAAAAGTTTGCCTTCATTGCCCAAGGGACTATGTTGACCTGCAGACATATCCAGAGACATTTCTGAGAAACGCCCTAGCACTATTTTAAAACCTTCCTAATCTGGCTAGATCAATCTCCTTGGATACAAATCATTAATATTTTTACAGGATAGTTTCCATATGGACCATCCTCATATTAACATATTAACACAGTATTTAAGACGAAATACTTAGCCTAAGTGGAGAGGTGTTAAAAACAAAGACCAGCTGTGGTGTCCCTAGACTTGGTAAAGAAACAGCTGGAATCTATATACTATTTGGAGCATGGTTGAAGATGTGCTTTTTGTGAGGAATTTGCCTGTGGGAGAAAAAGAACCTTCTCATTTGTGTACCACTGAAGTGGAAAATAGGGGAGATCCTTGAAAGTCAGGGAACACTTTAGTTCCATGGGAGAAGTGAACAGTGAAAGTTTTGAACATTGTGATTACAAGGAGCCATGATAAACCATGGAGTTTTAATTAAATCCTGCACATTGGCAGTGGGGCCCAGTCCCAACTTTGTACAAGTTTTAGAAATTGAGTATTAATAGAGCCACTTAGAATATCTACGTGGCCTGCACATACTAGTATTAGATCTGTGCTGTCCATGGTGGTAGCACGAGCCATTTGTGACTACTTAAATTTAAGTTAAATGGTTTGAAATTCAGTTTCTTGGTTTCCATGGCGCATTTTAAGTGCTTAGTAGTCACATATGGCTAGTGGCCACTGTCTGGGACAGCACAGATATAGAATAATTGCATCATTTCAGAAAGTTTCTTTGAACAATACTGTATTAGATATTCATTAAACAGATGTTAAATGAATGCATGACTGTCCAACATTTAAAGGCGGGGGGGATGTACTGCTTTTGTAAAAAGTTGAACTAGTCCTCTAAAATAAGACGATATTTGGAAAAAACACCCCCCCATGGTGATGTAATAGAATGATCTTTAAGGAAGTGTAATGTCATGATTCCATTGGGCAGGGTTTAGATTTCTGTGATAAACTCCTCCTCTGAAATCTTTAGTAATGTCTATTTTCTTCAAAAGGACTTTTGTGAGTGGAGCTCAGTGAAATGATTGTGCCAGGTAACATTTCTGTCAGTGACAAACCCCACATACAACAGTGATCCCATAAGATTATAATGGAGCTGAAAAATTCCTACCACCTAGTGATGTCATAACCTTGTTCACACAATGACAAAAAATCACCTAATGATGCATTTCTCAGAAGCTATGCTCATATTAAGCAGTGCATGACTGTATTTCATAGGAGGGCATAGAAGAGAGGCCAGACATAGGAAATGAGGGATCAAGAACTGAGAAGCTCATGATAACATATATCCACCAAGAACAAATAGGAACCTTAGGGACAGCTTTGAAATTCCACACGCTAGGGAACCAGGTTCAAGCCAGTTTTAGCTTGAATTAAAGTACCTTGACTGTTCTCTAAGCTGCACTTTACTGCCCTGTATCAGGGGTCTGCAGGCCATTTCTGGCATACCACCTGTACTGATACAGTTTGTATGTTAAAAATGGGTTTTAGACTTTTAAAAAAGACTTTTAAAAAGAAATCAAAAGAATATTTCATGACACATGAAAATAATAGGCTGTTCAAATCTCAGTGTTCATAAGCAGCTTGGTGGAATGGCCACCTCACTTGTTTACGTATTTGTCTATTGCTGATTTCAGGCAACAGTGGCAGAGTTGAGTGGTTGTGACAGAGACCACCAGGCCTGCAACGCTTTAAATATTTACAGTCTGGCCCTTGATAGGAAAAGTTTGCCAACCCCAGTGCTATATCAGCAAGAGTGAGAAAAGGGGTCTGCATACCGGATATCACAAAACAGAGGCGAGGAATGGGTATCACTAAAGCATAACTGCTTCATGGGGAACCAGAACAAAACAGGTTTTAGAAGATTAGAGATGATGGGAGGAGTAGAGAATTTCTTAACAGGAAAAAACCCTCTACATCAAATGTAAACTGCTAAACTTTTTATTGATGATGACGGCAGGAAACTGGGCAGATAAACTGAAAACTGTATGACTCAAGGCAATACATCATCTAACCTTTCTGAAGATCAGTTCAACATCACTTGTTTTTTTTATAATCATACAAGTGTAAAATATAATTCCTACTGATAAGTATGATTAAGAAATTGATTCTGACTATTTACTGGAGACAGAAAAGATGGTGATCAATACTTCACAGAGGAGTTGGTAGACAAAGTGTTCCCAAATATCTACTAATAATATCATGGAGTTTTAGCCTGGGAGAAAATTTGTGCTGTTTTAGCCATGCAATCTGTGATATTTTGTTATGAAAGCTCTGACAAACTAATACACGGGAACTTTAGAAATGAAATACACTGAATTAAAAATGTCAGGGAGCTCTGTACATTGGAAGAGTAAATAATATAGTTCTATTATTATATGATGCATATGTGTGTTTATATGTGTATTGGATCTTGATATGTAATGTATTTCTCAATGTGGCTCAATGCCAAAAGTTGGAAAGCCACTGATTTAGAACATAGTAGGTGCTCAATGTGTTTGCTAAGCAATACTTGCATCATCTGTCAGGGCTCTATGAGGACTTCTTTTCACATAATTTCAGATACCATATTGTGATCAGTTAGGCTATGATTTTCTTTTACATTGTCATACCCCTGGCTCTGCCTTAAATCAAGTTCTGCTTTTCATAAGGTCTTATTGCTTCCTGATTTGTGTGGCTTCTGATCATTTTCAGAACATCTACAAATGGATAATTTCACTCATTATTTGGGATGTAGTAGACATTTGCTATCACTCCTGTCATTTGGCAATAGCCCCCCGACTTTGGGGAGGAGACTACTTCTTCCTACTCCAGGAGGTTCTTGTGGACTTTATTTTAGGATGGGCATGTGATCTAGACTGGCCAAAGTCTTCCTGGTATCTGACACAGGGTCCATGGGAACCTGGGGCTGTTTTTCCTTCAGCATGAAAGACCCTCTGTGTGGAATAGACAAGCCTCAAGCAGAAAGTTGGAGAGAAAGACCCTGGCAATGTGGCTGGAGACCCAAGATGCAGCCATGCCTAAGGTGTTAACTTCAGTTCTCAGATCAGTATTCTGTTATCTCTGCTTGAATTTAACAAATCAAGTTGGTGTCACTTGCCTTCCATCCAGAGTTATCCTTGGGCTATAGTAGGCCAGAAGTGCGGGTTATGTGAGCTGATAATGGACACTAGGTTCCTCAGTGAGGAGCACTGATAAGGTAAATGAGGTAGGTTTAAGAAAAGACAATGGAAGTTGGATTCAGTACCAGAAAGAAAGACATATGAACTGGGGAAAACGACAGTAAACAAATAGTGTTACATGAAGGAAAACCATGTATGGGAGGTCTCCCTGTAGGGCCAACAACTGAATTAAACCAATTAGCAGGCAATTTAAAAATCTCTCAGGTTTATGATGTTTTGTTTAAAGAGTAAATTATTATATATAATGATTGAGTAAGACTAAGACTACTACAAATACAGTAGTCTCACATTTTTAGTTTTAATTATTTCTTACAAAAGACACAAAATTATGGGAACAAAAGGATAGCTTCAAATCAAGTTCCAGTGAGTTATTTTATAATTAGGAGACAAAATTAGACAAAGCCAGTCACCAAGCGTCTGTGAGGTTTTGCCATTCACCTGCACGAAGCCCTCCTGTGGCTTTAGCTTCCTGAATAGAACAGATCCCTAGAAGCATACATTTTTTTGAAGTCACTATAAAACATCTCTCCGTAGCTCACAGACTGTGAGGGATTAAGAAAGTACAAGAACTTGATGAAACCCACCCAGTTTCTAGTGTACCTAGGAGTGAAATGTGGAGAGGTGACAGGAGGCCTAGTGCTTGGAGAGCTTCCAACCCATTGTGCAGCATGAACAGCCAACTGAGAAATGATTAGTCATGTAAGACAATAGGCAGGATGAACTCCATAGACCTGCTCTTAATGAGATAGCACAAACTTGAAGGCTCTTTTAATGGCCACAGTTGAGAGAGAGAGAGAGAGTCATTCTTGTCTCCACCACTTATGTCCAACTTTCTTCTCTGTTTTCCTTCTGTAAAAACCTTCACAGAGCCTCTAACACCTCAGATCTCCATTTCTCGTTTTTTCTTCTCATTTCTGAGCTCCCCTTACTGCAGTTGGCTGTTGTAAGATTTCTGCTGAAGCATTCTCCTTTTCAAGTGGCTTGCCTGCTCCCACGAGAGTCCTTAAAACCACACCTGCTACTACTAGTCCACTTGCCCCAACTTAGTCCTTTTTTCTTTAGTAACTTTCTAGATGCATCTTCTGGCCCTATTTCATTTCTATTCATGATCTCCCAATTTCAGCAATTCTTTCTCATGTATTTTTTTGGCATGTAAATAATTAAGGAGCTCACCCCAAACCTCCAGGACATCAAGTCTAAAGAAAGCATTCTAGTGTTTGTTGGATCAGACCTTTCTTTGAGACGCTTCTCCCTCTCATCTTTCCATACAATGCTTCCCCTACTCTCAGGGTAATCCTTCATTTTCTGTTCTCTGGGACTTCCTGAACTATCTTATCACAACTACTGTGCTGCTCAGTGGTAAATTTAACTACCTGGGTATTTCATCTGCACCTCTAACTTGTAGTGTACACTGGCAGCCTCATTGTCTCCCCCATTTTTGTCACCTATATCCATCAATCAAGCCAGAAAATGTGGGTGTCACCCTTTACTCTTCCCTTTCCCCACCGGCTAAAAAGACATCTCCATGGCCATGACCCTAGTTCAAGTTCTCTCATCTCTGAATTAACTTTCTAATTGGTCTCTCAGCCTCAATTCTTTCCCACATCATCCTTCCCTACTCCCCATCTTCTCTCACGGCCAACTCTGTGATTTTCTAAACAGGCAAATATTATTCTTTGACACTCTTGCTTCAAATCCTTTGATGCCTTCTAATTTCTACAGCAGTGCTTCTCAACCCTCAGCCTGACACTGAGTCACTTGGGAGGTTATTAAACATGATTTGGCTGCTATTCCTTGCATCACACTCTGAGAATCAGGAGTTCCAATTTCACGTCCAAATATTAAACAGCGACCCCCTTACAGCCTGCTCGCTGCTTAACATGGCAGCTTCCGCTCCTGACATTGCCCGGAGAAGTCCTGTGACACCTGTCACTCCAAACCTTCACTCACCTTCATTTAGAGACCCTCACAGTTTTCTAGCCACATGTCTCAGAGCTTTTGTCAGGCAGTAAAATGAGCACCAGCTGGGGATTAGTCCATATTCAAAAGATAAAAATCAAATAAAATTTCCATAATAGCAGGGAAATACATGTGTTACAAGCTCTTTGTGTGAAATGGTTCAATAATATCACATTTGTTTCACATTTCTTAACAATTCACCTTTGAGTCTTTACCATGGTAATCTTTTTTGCTTAATGAAAATCTCACTAAAATTTTTATGAGGCCAGTGGTGAGAGAGCAGAACTATATTAAGAGCCTTATGAAAAATATATGTATCTTTCTCTAGATATTGTCTTTTAATATCTTCATTCTAGCTTTATAGCTCGTTTTTCTTTTATCATTAGGAGTGACTAATAAAGAGGTAGATTAAAATGCATTTGGCTGTTTGACCAGGGTTGAACATAATTTCCTACACCACTGGGAAGCAGTGTTTATGTGAGAGATCAACCCCCCTCTTTTTTTTAGAGCCCAGAATAGATATCATAGGAAGAACAATCTCATAATGCAGTTGAGCCATTAGGTTCAGGCTCATCTCCTACCACTTCCAGCAAGACAATCCAACATCTTATTAATCATGGAAACTGCTGAGCTATTTTACATATTTCTGTACTTTTGCATATTCTATGTGCTCTGCTTAAAACTCCTTTTCTCACTCCTATAGCTAACTCCACCTCATCATTCAGATTCAGGTCAAATGTTACCTGAATGAGGAAGCCTAAATTGATTGCCTCAGCTGAGCTGGCTTCTTACTGTTCCCTGCAGTTGCCACCATTTGTATTGCTTGAAAATCTTATTTATGTGCATGACCCCATCCCCACCCACTCAGAGGCAGGAACCTTAATACCTCCTGTGCCTGGCTGACACACAGTTGATTTATAAGGTGCTTCTGGCAGGAAGAATGCCCTCCTCCTCCCAAAGATGACCACGTTCTAAGCCCCTGAACCTGTGACTGTGCAGTTTCACATTGGCAAAAGGGACTTTGCAGACAGAATTAATGTTTACATGGAGAGTTTATCCTAGATCCGTGGTCGGCAAACTGCTGCTCGCGAGCCACATGTGGCTCGTTGGCCCGTTGAGTGTGGCTCTTTCACAAAATACCACGTGCGGGCGCACACGTACTGTGCGATTGAAACTTCGTGGCCCGTGCGCAGAAGTCGGTATTTTGTGGAAGAGCCACACTCAAAGGGCCAAAGAGCCACATGTGGCTCGCGAGTCGCAGTTTGCCGACCGCTGTCCTAGGTCATTCTCAGGCTGGGCCCAATGTAACCACAAGAATCCTTCTGAGAGGAAGGAGAGGTTCAGAGTCAGAGGAGATGTGAGTTGAAACCAGAGGCTGAGTGATGCAGCCTTGAGCTGAGGCATGCAGGCAGCCTCAGATGGGAAAGGCACGGAAATGGATTTTCTCCTAAAACCAACACAAAGGAATGCATCCCTGCCAACAACTTGATTTTAGCCTAAGACCCATTCTGGACTTCTTTTTAGAGAGAGAGAGAAAAACATTGATTTGTTGTTCTGCTTACCTATGCATTTGTTGGTTGATTCTGGTAGGTGCTCTGACAGGAGATCGAACTTGCAGCCTTGGCATATCAGGATGATGCTCTAACCAGCTGAGCTACCCAGCCAGGGCCCCATTTTGGACTTCTGGCCTCCTGAATTCCAAGATATATTCATGTTATTTTAAGCCGCTGAGTTCAGAAATCCATTACAGCAGCAAAAGGAAACTGATACAGCGCTCAATTAATGTCCTTTTACAGAATCATTTTCTCTGTCCATGTATTTTTTCATTCTCCTCTTTCTCCTTGACCTGCAGGGGAAGCTGCAGGTGATGCTCTAAGACCTGGTGGAGGTACCTTTTATACCCACAGGTGTTTTGCCCACTGCGTTCTGCTGGCCCAGCTGGGTCAGGGCTGGGAAGGGCTACCTACTTTATCACTCCAGCAAAATGCAAAGTCATGCTTAATTAAATATTTTCTGTCAACTATTGGTTGATACTGTGGGAAATTTTATTTGGTCTATAGTTTACTATAAAATTCTCCAGAACTCCTTGAGAATGAGTACCGCAATAAAGTAAATTCAAACCTAACACCTCTTGCAATCATCTCCTGCTCTCCACGTCTCCCCACTGTTCCTGCCTCCCCCTAGGAGACAGGACCACCCATCTCCATTGAGAACCCAGGTTTCCTGACCCACTTAGGTAACTTTCAAAAAAATGCTTCAAAGATTCCCCTCCCGTAGGCCTTCACTTCCAAGTTAACCTATGTAAATACATACTGAAAAAGACTTTTTTTAAGAGGTAGATTTCCTTTACACAGATAATTTTACATTGTCTCAGGTCGCTATAACTGTGATGCTTTACAGTTAAAATGCAACACGAAATCCTCTCTGTAATTTGTACTCAACTGTTAGGCCTCTAGGTGTCGCCACCACCCAAGTCCTGATATCAAAGGGTTCCTGGCTTTATAAACACCTGCTAAGTGTTTAGTTTTTTTAAGATTATCTAGGAAATCTCTCTCTCTCTCTCTC